>NC_133117.1:16764874-17371204 GCF_022965805.1 Primulina eburnea
AGCTCTCATTTCAGCACCGGTGTTAGCCATGCCATCAGGGCAAGGGGACTATGTGTTATACACCGATGCATCCAAACTCGGCTTAGGAGCAGTGTTGATGCAGCAGGGTCGAGTTATAGCTTATGCTTCCAGGCAGTTAAAGGTGCATGAGAAGAACTACCCGACTCACGATTTGGAATTAGCCGCCGTTGTCTTTGCATTGAAGATTTGGAGACATTACTTATACGGCGAGAAGTGTCAGATTTTCACCGATCACAAAAGTCTCAAATATTTCTTCACGCAGAAAGAGCTGAATATGAGACAGAGACGGTGGTTAGAACTTGTGAAAGACTATGATTGCGAGATTAGCTACCATCCGGGAAAAGCTAACGTCGTGGCAGACGCTTTGAGAAGAAAAGTGGCAGTCATAGCACAATTGTCAGTTCAGAGACCGCTTCAGTCTGAGATTCAGAAGTTTGGTCTAGAGATTTATCATAAGGGCAGAGCTCCTAGACTGTCTAATCTGACAGTCAAATCTGACTTACTAGACCGCATCCGAGCAGGACAGTCTTCAGATGAGCAACTACAGAAATGGAGACTGAAGGACGAAGCTAAGGGCAGTATTTTGTACACAGTGTCAGATGGTATCGTGAGATACAGAGACAGGATGTGGGTGCCTAGTGTTGATTCGATCAGACAGGATATTCTGACAGAGGCACACGCATCTCCGTATTCTATTCACCCAGGAGGTACCAAGATGTACAAAGACCTGCAGATTCTGTATTGGTGGCCAGGGATGAAGAGAGACATCCGCAGATTTGTATTTGAGTGCCTCACTTGTCAGCAGGTGAAGGCAGAGCATCAGAGGCCAGCAGGTTTGCTTAAGCCACTCCCTATCCCAGAGTGGAAATGGGAGAACATCACTATGGATTTCATCGTTGGGTTACCTAAGTCAGTCAGAGGTTTTAATTCTATTTGGGTTATAGTGGACCGGCTCACTAAGTCAGCGCATTTTCTGCCAGTGAAGACGACTTTCTCCATAACGCAGTATGCGGAGCTTTATATTAAGGAGATAGTCCGTTTGCATGGTTTCCCAGTTTCGATTGTGTCCGACAGGGACCCAAGGTTTACATCATCCTTCTGGAAGAGCTTACATGCAGCTATGGGGACGAAGTTACTGTTTAGTACGGCCTTTCACCCGCAGACAGATGAACAGTCTGAGCGAGTGATCCAGATTCTGGAGGATTTACTGAGAGCCTGTATGATTGATTTTCAAGGAACTTGGGAGTCTAGACTACCTCTAGTGGAGTTCACATACAACAACAGCTTCCAAGCATCTATTGGTATGGCTCCCTATGAAGCGTTGTATGGTCGGAAGTGCAGATCGCCAGTTCATTGGGATGAAGTTGGTGAGAGAACAGATCTAGGCCCAGAGATAGTTCAGCAGACTGCAGAAGTGGTGGTCAAGATTCGTGACAGAATGAAGACCGCCCAAAGCCGTCAGAAGAGCTACGCCGATAAGAGGAGGAGAGAACTCGAGTTTGTCGTTGGGGATCACGTTTTCGTCAAGATAGCACCCATGAAGGGTGTTATGAGATTTGGGAAAAGAGGCAAGTTGAGTCCGAGGTTTATTGGACCATTCGAGATTCTTGACAGAGTTGGGACATTAGCCTATCGTGTAGCCCTTCCGCCGAATCTGGCCGGGGTACACAATGTGTTCCACGTCTCGATGCTAAGGAAATATTTGGCTAATCCCTCGCACATTCTGAGTTATGAGCCTTTGCAGCTTGCTCCAGATTTGTCTTATGAGGAGAGACCGACTCAAATCCTCGACAGACAGGAGCGCAGACTCCGGAACAAAGTGACTAAGCTAGTCAAAGTTCGGTGGTTAAACCAATCAGTGGAAAAGGCCACTTGGGAGTCAGAGACAGATATGAGGTTTCGCTACCCGGAGTTGTTCGGTAAGACTTAATTTCGAGGACGAAATTTATATAAGTGGGGGAGGAACTGTAGAACCCGATTTCAGTACACGTATAACCCATGCATCTATTTAAATTATTAAAGCATTTAATTAATTTTAAAAGAGCTTTAGTCATGCATAATTTATGTAAATGCACTATTTTAAATTAAATTATGTTATGTGATGCACGTGGAAATGTCTTTCGAGTTTCATGTTTCAGGCGATTATTCGAAGCGGGATTGAGGAAAAGACCCGGGGACGATTTTGGCAATTTTAGAGATGGTATTTTATTTTAAGTTGAGTTTGGGGGTATTTTAAATAATTTAGTGAGTTTTAGCATTTTTGAGCCTAAATGTTTAGTTAGTGATTTTAAGAATTTAAAACTTTTAAAATTTAGTATTTTATGAGATGTTAGTAGTTTGAATCCTAAATTTTATTATTTTGAGAGTCTATGATTTTAGAACTTTTAAAATCTAGTATGGTGTGTGCTATCTTTTAATTAAAGAGTTTTATTTAAAGATGAGTAAGGATAGTATTTTAATTAAATTGTTATTTGAGTCAACATTTTTAATTAGCATCTTGATTAGCATTGTTATTTATTAATTAGCAAATTTTACTCCTCCTAATTATCTAACACACGCACACACACACTCTACACACACTAGAAAACGTAAAACACACACTCACACAATACAATTCAAAATTTCATTATTTTTTTGGAGAGAAAAAGATTAGGGTTCTTTGCAAAACAGCAGCCGCCCCTTTTAGTCAATATTCCCGGCGATTTTCGTTGGTTATTTTCAAGGAAAAACGGTGCCACGTTCGTCCCGGATCAACCTCGCTCCTATCTCCGCTTCGGTGTCGTCTTTCGGTAACGTTTGATATCATAAGGCACGTATATTCTGTTCTTGCTGTGTCGATCAAGTCATATTATGCGTTGCGTTGATTTTTATGCGTAAAAGTTATGTATCATGTTAGCAGTTTGAGCGGGGTATAGATCGGATCAATTTCGAGGGCAAAATGTTAGATCTAAAACTCGTTTTTGCTGTCTTTTCAAAAACTGCGATTTTTCTGTTCACATTTTGGGAAAACTTTCAACGGCAAAAACGTAGAACTTTTCGATACCTTCGATTTGATATAAGGTACGAGATTTTTGGACGAAAAATGAGAGAGTTATGATATTTTTCGTGTGACTGCTCAAACTGCGATTTCCAGAAAATTTGTATTGATAAGTTTCTTGAAGTTTTATGTTGCAGGCTTCGTTGGGGGCTCGACCGGTGATTGTTGCTGCGTGTAGGTACTTGCTTATGTTGTTGGGTCGATCACTAATGGTTCGCTTCGGGTCATTGGTCATCTAGTTGAATCAAATGTCGTAGGAATCAAGTTGATGTCAAAGACCGTATTTTGGTTCGTATGAGTTGTAGGGTGAACGTCGTCACGTTGAGGCAATTACACGAGTTTAGTTCACTGCTATGGTGTCCTAGGATAGTCTCGAGTTGTGGAATCTTGTGCCGTTATGTGTTAATTAGGAGACTAAGTATTGTGTAAGTTTTTCCTCGCAGGTTCAGAAATACGTAGGCACACGGACCCTTACCCGGACCCCCGCACGGGGTCCGTGCCTTTGTTCCCTCAGCAATGTCTAGGACCCGAGTGTACACGGACCCAAGCACGGGGTCCGTGCCTCTCCCCTTTCCGAGTACTCCTTTTACAGTATCTACACGGACCCTGACCCTGACCTTTAGACGGGGTCCGTGCCCTTGCTTTTCTACACACACCCCATGCAGTATCTACACGGACCCAAGCCAGGACCCAGACACGGGGTCCGTGTCCTCCTATTTTTGGGATACATTCTTTCATTCACTTTGGAATTTGGTTGAGGTTTTAAGTTAAGGTTTAATATGATGTTTTTCATGATCGAGTCATGGGAAATTTTAGAACGTCCCAAGTGTTGATTGAACTTAGGGGTAAGTATGATTTTTACGTCTAAGTTATGCAAGTTAAGTATGCAATTCCATGTTAGTACGTCGCAGCAACGGCCCAGTCGAAGTCCAACGAATCCCTCAACGCCTAGTAAGTATGTTGACGTGCAAGAAAATGTTTAAGTTTGGAGGTATGCTAATTGTCTTGTGACCAAAGAAAGTTAAGGATTGGAAAGCGTTAAATCATGAACGGGGACCAATCCGCCCGTTAAATTATGAACGGGTTAGATCGTGGTTGTGAAGCGTTAAATTATGAACGTGGATCAACTGGCCTGTTAAATCATAAACAGGGATCTTATGTATGCGACAGTGGATACGTCCCTGTCAGCCCAGTACTGTGGTGTGTCTGATCAGGCGTTTATCATGTTAAGAGTCACTTGCTTTGAAATATCCTCCACGTAAAATTATGCAGTTAAGTACGTTGAAGTATGAAAGCATGTTTAAGAAAAGTTTATGTTCATGGCACGTCGTAGTATGTATGTTCAAGTTCAAGTTTATTTCAAGTTGAAGTTTATGCAAGTCAATTTAAAGTTATGTATGTCCTATTTTAAAGAAGCATGCGATTTTTATTATGTAGTACTCGTTACTTCCAGTTTATACGTGTTGAGTCTTTAGACTCACTAGACTTGATCGATGCAGGTGAGTACGATGAGCAGGAGACAGGAGGTGGCGACCAAGGGGCAGGCTTGGGCTGAGTGGCAGGCTAAACCCGAGGACCGCGAGTTTATGTTTATGCAAACTTTTAAACTACTCTGATGTTTTGATTTGAATGGGAGGCGTTTTGAGACAGCGTTGTTTTTAGCAAACTTTTATTTGACGATTAATTACTTTAAAGATATTTTTATGAATGTTGGGTGACGGCCGTACGGATGTTTTATTTGAATAAAATTTTTAATTTTTCCACAAAATTCAAGTAGTTAAGTACGGTACGTTACACAATCCACACAGGATAAGATTCAGTTAGTAAAACAGTAATAGAGACACATATAGTACTCACAAAAGCATTAGTAAGTGCTACCTTTTTAGGCTCAGGGCACTCACGAGCGAAATGACCAAATACTTGGCAATTGAAGCACTTCATTTTGATCTTATCTTTCTTCTTCCCAAACCTCTTACGCTTGGTCTTTTGGTTTGGCTTGAAGTTGTTCTTATTAGAACCTTCCACAACATTCTTCCATTTCCATTTTTTTTCCAGTTCTTAAAGCGTTTAAAGACCGAAGCTTTCTTTGAACTAGATTCAGCCACAAAAGCACTTGCTATGGACTTAGCAGCACCAAGCCGCTAATCCTCAAGCTCAACATGTCGAGCAGCATTAGAGAAAGTCTTAGTGCTATCATTGTGAGTCAGATTGACTTTCAGATGCTCCCAATTTTCAAGAAGAGGTCGGATCAAAGCTTGAACATGTTTCTCATCAGAAAGGATATGGCCAACTGAAGTCAATTCACGTATCTTGTTTGACATATTTCTCAAATGTTGTTTGATGTTGTGATTAGCATGTTTCTTGTAAGTGTCAAATTTGATAGTCAATTGCCTCAGACAAGTGACAGTAGTACCTCCATATTTCTTTATCGGGTACTCCCAAATGTCATGAGCAGTGAGATGTTGTTCACATTCATGGATGAGATCATCAGTCACAGAACTAACTAGTATAGCACGAGCAGTGGAATCTTTCTTTTTCCATGCCTGGTAAGCTTCCTGATCTCTCCTCTGCTGAGCAGTGTTACCCACACCGGGATCCTTCATGACTTGGTTCATACCCTCTAAGACATCTTGCTCATCAAGCACATATCCAATCTTATGGCGCCAAGTATCATTGTTGTCACCATTCATTTTGTCACCCTTGTTGAGATCAGCAATGATAAATTTTGATGCCATGTTATGTTTATTTTAAAGGTGATAACACATGTTAATGCTCATTAAATGTACACTTTGGTTTTGTACTTAAAATTAACATCTATAATAATTTAACATGAGACATAGACTCGAAAGTTCACTAAGTTCCTAATCATCATCTACAATCCTAATGTTGCATCATTATAAATTTAATTTATAAGTAACAAATAAAATATCAATTGATTTTAAGTGAGAATAATTCAAAATCTTCCACCTAAAAACTCCCACTAAATTTGGAAAATCTCAATAAATTCTAAATAAACATATGTAGATAAACATGTATTAAAATAAAATAACATCAAAGTTTACAATACATGCATGCTTCTATTTAACCAAAGATAAAAACATGTATTGCATTACATATGTAACATAACATGCTCATATATATAAAAAAAACATCGAAATAAACATACATAATAACAAGTCATCTTCCTAAAGAAATCTAATTTCTTTTTCTTTTTAAACATGCGGTATATCATTTTGGTCATTCCCTTCGAGAGCCTATCTGATGGAGCGAACTTCAAAAGAAGAACTCCAGAATTTATTTGTAAATAGAATGTCTTCTTCATATCAAGTTGACCCTCTTTCTCCCATCTCTTAATCAATGATGAATTCAACTCATCAAGGTAGATCATTCATCCCCTTTGGTTAAGTATATCATCGATTATACTCTTCCAACGTCTAGTTAGAGAATCTCTTAATTGTCCAACTATTATATCAGGTTCAAAGTGATGACCCAAATGCATAAGATATATACGTTTGTTATTCCAAACTTTGATATGTTGAAGCAAGGTGTGTGTGGGATCAATTTTATAATGCTAAAACATGTGATACTTTGCTATTCGTTCCGGAGCTCTTTGAACTTTAGCTGCTCCTCGAAGGATATTTAGAGTGTGTTTAATCCTTGTCATATATGTAATATGAGAGGAAATATTAGATTTGATACAAAAACCAACCTTAATATTTAATATTCAAGATAAAAAATTTTCATACATCGTAACAATCTCTCATTCTCAATATTATTGGCAAACTATCCTTTGATATTAAACACATGAAACTCTTAATATGGATCACATGTAGCCATAAAAATTTTATTTATTTTTCTATACTATTCATAAAATTGAAAAAAATATTTCAAAAAAATTATTATGGATCACATGTAGCCATAAAATTTTTATTTATTTTTCTATGCTATTCATAAACTTCAAAAAAATATTTCAAAAAAATTGCACCATTTTCAAATGGTTACCGACGTATACCATTTTAAAACGGTAACAATCCCACATTCATCTATATATGAACAAAGAATATTCAATTTTCTCAAATAAAAATTTGTAGATCTCTTCATGTTCATAATCATGAAGCATCGAATTCTTAACTTTTGCATGTAAAATATATATGTAATATATACATATACATAACCATGCATGTCATGTCCAATGTCCAGTGGTTCATTTTAAAAAAATGAAAACGTTCGACCATGAAGCAAGATGAAAACGTGGTGGATGCGGTGATTTCATGAATTGGGCAATTAATTTGATTCAACAGCATACATAAAAAAAAACAAACAAACAAACCCACCGCTTGGCCAAAAATAAAATAAAAATAATTGTGAGTTTATTTTTGTCTAATATAACATTTTGTTTTTTTTTCTTCATCCTTCGAGGAAAAAAACGAAACTCATATATTACAATTTCTATCGCATGCAATGACGGAAATCAATTTAGAATATCAACTAAAAAACTTGCTCTGATATCAATGACGGAAATTATACACTCGAATCTCGTATATAATCATCGAATAAATTCATACTTTGATTTAGGATCTTTGTAGTTGAATTACTAACCTTGTTCCGGTTATATTAATACACTTCAATGTCACGACGCCAATCACGAACGGAAAGGAATCGATATTCCACAATCCAAATGCTTAATAATTGTGATATGATTTTGTGTGCTTTGAAGATGAATGTCTCGGCTGTTATATATTCTTCCTTGAACCAACACCATGTAATGGAAGTTAAAGAGAGTTTATCCAAAATAAATAACTACTCCCTCTTATAATTCAAAATCAAACTTTTGAATTATTTCGGTCGGGTTGGGTTAGCCCTCATGGACGACCCGTTAATCCATTAGTTATTTCTTACATGTACTTATTATATAATAATGCACAAGTCGTTTTAATTGACGGACAAAATTGCCCCTTATTTTATCGAATAAAAAATCTTATAACCTATTTAAAAATTATTTTTATTACATTAAAAATGTGCAAGCGAATTATTACGTGGGCGGGTGAGTTGCTAATATATAATATATTATTTTGCAGTTATTCAAGTCATTTTATTTGAAAAATAAAATAGAAAATTTAAAATTCAAATAATACTGGGCAATTTGTAAGAAAATACCTAAACCCTTGTTTCATTTAGGTTGTACTCCCTTCTTCCTTAAAGTTAGTTTAATCTTCCTAATTTATTTAGAATGTTGCAAAATCATCCTTATTTTTTAATCTTTGTACGTGACGTTGTTATAGCCATCAAGCATTATCTTAAAGACACATAGCCTAAAAACATGCAGCCAAAAAAGATTTCCGGCTTATGTACCTTGATTAAAATTTTAATTTTATTTTTAATCGCCCAATATGCTTCTGTAAAATAAATTGAACAATTTATCTCTTTGACAGGAGTATCGTCGGGTTGTATCAACCGGATTTTACATATTGTTCCTCACGGCCTATTCACGCAGTCACATGAGATGTTTTCTGATGTAGATCACTTCAATAATACCTATCACAACTCTATCTCGTTTCATACCTCAAATTGTATAGTTAGTAGTTCAATTTGAAAACAATACATGAGAGGAGGAGTAATCCTTGTTATTTTTATTGAAACATCAAAAACTATTATTACATAGTAATCTCCTATAGAGGAAGAGGAGGATGAGGAACTTGGTTAGCTACCTATAGTAGCTAGAATTACAAGACACATACAATAAACAAAACTATTACAAATTTATTTTGAGATAAAAAAATGAAAATGTTGAATGATGTCTTTATTTTCCTTCTGTCTTGATATATAAAGAAATCTTGGTGAATTTGAAATACGGACTTCAAATCTCGTGAATTTTTCTGTCAATTGTGACCGAGAACATCTTGTGAGTGGTGGTCCTTTCAACCGCTAGTTGGTGGCTTGTCTTTATGGGTGGTTGAGCGGTCCATCTTCCACAAGTTAGTGGAATAGTCTTTAGTAGTGGTACATCCTCACTAATGGAGCAGTTGGATCACATGTGAGACGTCCACTACTCTTTTCTTAAAAATTACTAGAAATTTTTTTTCTACTCCTAATTCGACCGATACATATATATATACAACCAACTATATTTGAAACTCAAAAGAAGAATTCTGTGAGAACCTGAATTTAATTATTAAATATATGGCAAGGATTAGAAATAATGTTTTTAAAGTGGTAAATTAAAAAAATTAAGCCAGATAATTATACTTGTATGTTAAACATATGTATTAGAAAATGTCGGCATTATAGACGATATTAAAATACATATTGGAGTTAAATAGCACACGAGAGTTGTAAATATTTACCGGGTCACATTCTAGTATTTTGGCTAAATCATTTGATACATGTATATTTATGTGTGCGTGAATAAGGAAGCCCATTTTCCCCAAGACCAATTATTTTCTCCTCAAACTTCTCGTTTATTCTCCTTGCATCCATTTCTTTCTCTTTCTTGCTCATCTTCTCAGCTGCCGAGCTGTTGCTTCGTTTTTTTTAAGCTTCTTGCTTATCATTTTTCTTGGTTTCTTAGCATGTGTAAAGGTCGATTCTAGCTTCACTTCAGTTCAAAGGAAGTTTTTGAAGGTAACCACTAAGCCTATGGTTTAAAATTTGTTCATGGAAGTAAACGCTGATTTTTGTTTCGAGTTGCAAGTTTTGGCTTCTTTTTTCGGGTTTCTGTGTATTGCACTAAGAATCATGACTTGTGGTTCAAATAGAACTTATAGATCTATGTGGTAGCTTTCTATGACCGCTAACAAAATGGAATTCCAACTAGAAATGGATTAAATATGATTTTTCTACCAAAATGTGTCAAATGGAATTTTGTGTTGGAGCTGCGTACAATAGGTACTGTAATTCGAGGTTATGACATATATGTAGTCGGATTCTGAACTTATGATTCAAATACATGTTGTAGAGCTATGTGTTGGCTCCGTAATGATTTAGGAATTGCTATATTCCATTAAGAATTGAAATAGTTATGCTCATTTTGCAAAAACTGCTAGTTGCAGATTTATGCCACGAAGTGCGTTTGTAGTAGCATTTTCTTAATAATTATGGGATTTATCTATTGCGATTCTGTAAATGGTTTCTGTTAGAGTAGGTGCACGTCGAGCCAAGTGTTGGCCGAGTGTTCACAATGAAACTCTATGTATAAACAGTCTTTATTTTAAGAATATTTGAAATTATTATTTTGGCACTTCTTTATCTGTATACATATGCTAGTTGCATAGATAAAGTCCTTGAATATACAAATAGTAGAAAGAATATGAGATGCTCATATGATGAGTATCATGAAACTCATATTTGGAATACTGTATATTCTAAACAGTTCCTAGTGGATTCAGCTGCCGCTAAGAAGGATATAGGCCGCTCGAGTTTGAGACTCGTATCTGCGATGTGAGTACCATGTTTCATTGTTAGGGGACATTGTGATGTCCAAGCATGCAGAAAGGTACTCCTGGTAGAGTGCACTGAATAACCCTCCATAAAGGACTTTCCAAGTGGTTCTCACTTATCGAGTGGAAACGTCCTGGTTTATGGTTGTACACCATTAGTCGTTATGACCCGGGACAACATTGCGACTCTATATGCTAGCATTGCACTTTGACTTGTTTACCGACTCCCATGGGGTCATCAGGTGGCAAGGTTCGGTGTTTTGTCGAAACATATAGGAGTCGATGCATTGTAGTCGGGGATTCACCGCTTACCTTCTGGTATAGATATTCTATGTGATCTCATGTGTATGTAGTTTGAAATCTCTGATCAGAGTATGATGGTAATTATGAACGGGGTTTCATAGTTACACCATCGATTCAACTACGACATGACACATAGTATCGATTCTTTGACAACTCTCGATATACCAATGGTTGTCGAATCGGTCGGGATATATAAGTTGAAGGGACCGTACTATACGCTAATCATAATTGAATGGTTCTTGCAGGCACTATCATTTGATACCCAGGGAATCATGTAAGCGATGCTGCTAGGCATTTAACATGTTTGGTTGGGTACTATCAGACTTGAGTTCTGACGTTCTTGTTATCAAGGAGTTGATAAGTAAGAATGGAGCAATTGGGGTATGCTCGTATGAGGACATGTTTAGTCCCGAATCAAATTGTGATGTGAACCACGGCTAGTTGTATCATTGAACCATTGAGGGTCACATAAGTGCTAACTTTTTAGATACCGGTGAGAAGTAAAATAGTTCAATGTGTAGAACGGCTTATAAAGGAGTTTATAAGCGTAAGAAAAAATAGAAGTATGACTTCTATAAGGAGAATGTAACTTTTAATTTGAGGAAGTATTCCTAAATTAAAAGTTGGCCAAATAAATAATGTATTTGAAAATTGTGATTTTCATAAACATTATTATGAACTTAATTAAATTAATTCAAGTGTTGAATTAGTTAAACACTAGTGGACCTAGTAGAGTCCAAATAATTAAATTAATTCAAGTGTTGAATTAATTAAATAACATTGGGCCTTGTAGAGCCCAATTAGAAATAATTATTAAAGAAGTGGACTTGAGTAATATCAAGTAAAGTTTAAATGAACTCAAATGTGTTTGAGACATTTAAATAAAATTTCATGGGCCTTGTAATTGTTACAAGCCCAAATATAATTGCATGCATGGGAGATGAAAGGTTGTGAGACAACTTTTTCAATGTCCAAGGCATGGCATGCTTTTGGGACAACACAACCTTTTTTGCAAAACCAAGAAAAGTCTCACCTTCCCTCCTTGGACATGGCTTGGATGAAAATCTGAGCTCATATTCTCCACAATTTTTGCTTCTTCAATTGTTGATGAAAGCACACACTTCTAAAAGAAAAATGCTCTAATTTTTCTAGTGCAAAATTAGAGTGGATCTACCTTGTTAGTGGTGGACCTAATTAGAAGAAAGGAGTCCAAAAGAAAGGTGAAGATTGTAGATTGTCTACCTTCAAGAGTTAAGTTGTTTACAACTTATTTGAAGCCAAAATCAATCCTTGTGATTGATAGGTAATTTTCTAAAACACCCTATGTATGACATATTTTGGTGTTTTGTATTTGCTACACACTTTGTTGGGTGCTCGGTTTTCTTGCTCTTGAAAATGTATGATTTTCGTTTTTAAACTTCCGTTACGCAACCGGCACAGTAACCGATCCCCTTTTAAGTAGTATCTTGAGCTAAGGTTACAATTTTAGTGTAGCAAATACATGATATTATGTTGAGGTCCTTTTCTAACCGTATGAGAATCAAAACAAATTTTCGAAGGCCGGTTTTTTGGGTGGTTTTGGGCAGCATGTTGCTACCCATTTCGGGCAGCTTGGGCTGCCCGAGGGGCTGCCCAAAACGGGCAACAAAGGGGCTGCCCGAACAGCCCCATGATTTTTTAAATAAAAAAAAAATTTGTAAGTTGGCCGGAATCCGGCGACGGTGATGACGACTAGGGTTTCCAAAAGTGTTTTGGAATATCAAAGTGTCATGGGCCTTGATGTTGTTGGACCATTAGATGGCTAATACAATTTGTGAAATTTAAATGGGCCAAAATGTTTTTGGTGAAAAATGATTTTTTTGGGCCCTTAAGTTTAAATCCACAAAAGTTATACATATTATCTCATGAAATAAATAATTGAAGTTGGAGTTTAATTATGTATAGTAAATTGTGATTTATAAGAAAATCGGTTATAAATAAATTAACTAGAAAGTAGACAAAGGAGTTTGTATACTTTGTTAATTTAGTTTATAATCGTGACGGTTAGTGATTGGATCAAGATATATAATATTGGATATTGTGATAATTAATTGATGGTGTATGATATGTGATATTATGTATGAAGGATGATCAAAAGCCCAAGCCCAATTTGCTAGGTGTATGCTAGGATATTTTGTGTTGAATGATTGTAATAATGATCAAATTTAAAGTGGGCTTGGTTTATGGCCCGTTCGTTCCCACCCCATGATATGTATCCCTATTTGCCATGGATATTTATTTGTAAATATTATAATAGTGGAAGATCAAGATTGGAAGATGATGACCTTGATGATTATGAAGATCGAAGACATGTAAATATTGGAGACTAATGTAATAGTTGCATTTGCATCCCATGAATTTCCCTAGGATTGGACCTAGGCCCGTGTTTAGCTCACATGGGCCATTAGTATTGGGGCAATTTATCATTCTTGTTTTATTTACTGTTTATAATATATGCATGATATGTTATATATAATGAGTATGTGCGTTATTATTATGATAATTACAAAGTTGCATGAATCCGGCAAACATACCATCAAACATGGAGAGCTTTTAAGTAAAATTAATGATTAGACCTTTCAAAATTAAAAAATCCTCATTTTTGAATAAGATTCAAAATTAATATCAAGCCCGAAAAGGGGAATTATAAAGTTGTTTATAATTTCCATGTCTTCCATCGACAATGGGTGCATGATTAACGCTACCTGTGCTTGGGGCTCGGCTCATATTATTGGGGGGGCCCTGGGTGCCGAAAAGCTGTGACATCCATTGACATGGTGATGTGAACTACGTAAGAACTCCCATGATTTCGGCTCATATTATTGAGAGAACTCATGGCGACCGTCCATTAAGGTTCAACATCGATGGGTAAGGCTTGACACGTAAAGATGAACGACGTCATATTATTGGGTCCTAATCAAACGTGAGACAAAAGTTAACGTAGAGGGTTGCATAGAGATGCAATTGGAAACTACCTTTTAAGAATTGTGATTGGCTGATATTATCCGGGATCATAATTTGCTAATTGGACCTTACGTACCTACTGAGCAAAGGAGTTTCCCGTTTTCACTAGAGGGTAGTGAAAGATGTCAAAACAGTGGGAGTAAACATTTATAAAGTAAAAGTCCATACTTTATATCTTACTAAATATTTTAAAATAGTCATTAACATTTATCTGTTTACTTTTCAATACTTTTTGATAATGTCTTCGATTCGCAATCCGATATCTGTAATACTCGAAAAACACGTATTAACCATACCTAATTACCTCAATTGACTAAGAAATCTGAAAATCGTTTTGAATTCAGAAAGGATAGTGTATACACCTACTGAGTCGCCCCCTGTTGAGGCTCCGAATGACTATACTCTTGATGAATTGCAGACTTACAAGGAATGGTGTGACCATGACTTGAAAAGCCAAGTGTTATATGCAGGCTTCTATGAATGACGAGAAGTCGGTTCTTTATGTGGGCTCTTCATCTGATACGAAGACTGGTCCACCTGGTAAGGGAAAGAAGCGTTCTTTCAACGTCCCAAGAAGAACGTGCCCTTGAAGAGGCAATCTCCGAGTGCCGCTGTGGCAGCCATACCAATGAAGGCTGACAAGACTGTTGATGTATGTCATCACTGCAAGAAGCATGTACATTGGAGGCGTAATTGCAGGGAAAATTTTGCCCAGAAGAGTTCTGTAACGGTATGTTCTATATTGAAGTAAACATTTTAATTAACTCTACTTATTGGGTATTGGATACCGGTTGTGACAAACCTCTCTGTAATGAGTTACAGGTGATGGGAAGAAGTAGAAGGCTTAGGGAAGGTGAGACCTTCTTGAGGGTGGGTAATGGAGCAAGAGTTGCTGCCAAGGACTTAGGAGAAGTTTACTTGCTTTTGAACTGTAATAGCCAAGCCTGGTGAACGGTACGGTTTAAGATTTCGTATGATTATTGACTATTTGGTTAAGATTAAGTATAGTTTGATGTTAAGAGTTGTGATTTATGGTTTATAGCATCGTTGGTTATATGAGACCAATTGGGGTGATTAGATAAGTTATAGAGGTGCAACTTTCTTGTTAGGAGTGTTGCCGAATTGTGAAGAGAAGTGACGTTGTGATTCGATTTTAGTTGAAAAAGTTGGTTGTTGGCTACATATGTGACCGCACCCACGGTCAATTGGCCACCGCACCCGTGGTGTTTGGGCAGAGACCAGACCGCACCCGCGGTCAGATAGGTACCGCACCCGCGGTCGCTTGCTTCAGATTTTTGGTTGTTTTCCAGTAAGCTCACCGCACCCGCGGTAAGAACGCAGCGCACCCGCTGTATTAATGTTAGTGCACCTGCGGTCGTGAACAGTAGTAGCGTGTTTTGAGATTTTAAGTGATATAAGACAAGTGTTGGCTCTTATTTCCTCATTTTTTCTCCCCCTCTTCTCGACTTTCAGAGCAAAGGAAAGCTAGGGTTCCATTTTCTTCATTTTGTTTCTTTGATTCAAGCTTGTGGCTGTATTGTTGGAGTGAGAGCAAGGTCATTGTTGGTTCTAGGAGCTAAGGTCAGCTTGTGGTATAGTTTATTCTTGATTTTTGATGTTGGGAAATCATGGGTTTGTTGATTATGTTGGTTTTATGGATTTAATGTTATTGGTTTGTGATTATGGAGTTGTTGATGGTGCAATATATGGTTTATTGTTGTAGGAAGAGTACCAAGAGAATAGAATCAAGCTTCTTGTTGGTTGTAAGTGGAATTCATTTCCTTGGGCTCACATGATAATATATGTATTGTGTTTCAATGGTTTTAACATGTTATTTCCTTCCATTTCATTCATGCTATGTATTAATACACTTTGTTGTATATTAAAGGCATTATTATGTGTCAATTATGTCAAAGGGAATACAAATGAGTAGAGTATTCAAAGTGTTTGATTTAATGCCAAAGAGAGAGTTCAAATGATTTATTGGATTGATAGATACATATTCAGAGATTGCCTGCAATTAGTTGATCAACGACCATAGGCTTATATCCCAACAGAGTATCGATTCATATCGATGAGATATAGGTACAGAGACAGAGATACTATCTAGATATAAATCCAAAAAAGAAGCAAGGAAGAAGATATTTTGATAGCATTTTGGACATGATCACAAAAATGATATTTTGTATTTTGTTGCATCATTTTATTGATCATGTATATACTTTTGATTATATAATAAAATGTATTTTGAATCCTTCTTCCCGTCAAGTAAAATTTTAAATTCCGCTGCTATTTTATTACAACCGTTCAGAGGGTGTTACATTTAGTGGTATCAGAGCACCGTTCTTCGGACCAATGCATATGACTTCGTCTACTTTCAACAGTCCGGGTATGTCTTCTTCTACATCTATTCATTGTTATTGGTTGATATGTATTATGTGAGCACATTGTAGGAGTAATGCCTCCTAAGAGAAAGGCTTTAGAGGGTTAGGATAGTTCTTCATCGAGAGTTGTCGACGAGTTCGGCAAGTTACTGAAAGAGCTAGCCAAGGTCCATAGTGAGCAGATTCAACAGTTGCTCTGTTTGCAAAGTACAGGCCAAGGTAGAGGTCAAGTGAGAGGCCAAGTGGCTCAAGCAGTTGGAACCGATAGAATCTTTACTTCTTTCAAGAGGATGGATCCGCCTGAATTTGCAGGAAGCACTGATCCATTGGTGGCCGTAGAGTGTATCAAAGCACTTGAGGCGATATTTGATCATCTCAACTATGAAGACAAGGACAGAATTGGTCGTTCAGTGTTCATGTTAGTAAAAGCTGCACGCATTTGGTGGAATGCTACCAACGTAGGTGTTGATCTACCGGCATTGAAGTGGCAAGATTTTACTGATCTTTTCTATGACAAGTACTTCCCAGATGCACTTAGATCAAGGAATGTGACTGAGTTTTTAGAGCTTCGTCAAGGAGGTATGAATGTTGATGAGTACAGTCTGAAGTTTGAGGAGGGTTGTCTGTTTGTCCCATATATTGCCTCCAATGACAAAGACAAGGGTGCTCACTTCATTAGAGGCCTTCGAGCAGAGATCAGAAGAGACATCAATATGTCTAAGGCGGTGACATGTAAAGAGATTGTGGCTAAAGCCTTGTTAGCCGAGCAAGATGAGAAAGACATTGCAAGAGAGAGACAGGCGAGGCAGCAGGCTATTGCTCAAAGGGGTCAGGGTTCGAGCCAAAGAGGAAAGGGCAATTTTAAGGGGAAAGGCAAGAATGAACCGAGTTCTAAAGCACCGGCAGTTCCATTTGATCCCGAGAAGCCATTGTGTCTCAAGTGCAGTAGGCATCATCGGGGAGAGTGCAGATTTGGTACTCATACTTGCTATCGATGTGGTACTGCAGGCCATATTGCCAAGGACTGTTCGAGAGGCTCGAGTAAAGAGAAGGTGCAGGGTCGCATCTTCACCATGACGAAGGAAGGTATAAATCATGATTCTTCTGTGATATCTAGCACTATTTTAATTTCAGGCAGAGTAGCTACGACATTGATTGATACAGGTGCTACTCATTCTTCTATGTCTGAACTATTTTTGAGATCTTTAGGTCTAGTTCCTTCTATACCTCCCCTCCAGTTTAATGTTGTAGTGCCTTCGGGAGATGTGTTGTGCCCGACATCTATTGTGTATGTGTGCTCTGTTCAAATTGACGAGCGAGTGGTTTTTTCCGATTTGATTGTTATTCCGATGGTTTCGTTTGATATTATGCTTGGCATGGATTGGCTAGCAACTTATCGTGTAGTGATTGATTGCGTTGTTAAGACAGTGAAATTTGCAGATGATGGCAATAGGGAAGGTATGCTCGCCAGTGCAGGTACGTCGCTGGTCCTTTCTTTTATTTCGTGTCTTGAGGCTAATAAGTTGTTGTTTAGAGGTTGTGATGGGTTTTTGGCTTCGATTGTTGATATGGATAGAATGGTTAAGTTGAATATTGATGATATTGATGTTGTGAGAGAGTTCCCTGATGTTTTTGAGGATGATGTTTCGGGTTTACCGCCGGACAGAGATGTAGAGTTTGTGATTGATCTAGTTCCGGGTACGGTTCCTATTTCTAAGGCTCCGTATAGAATTCAGAGATGAAAGAGTTGGAGACGCAGTTGCAGGATCTTTTAGATAAAGGTTTTATTCGACCGAGTTCTTCGCCTTGGGGAGCTCCGGTTCTTTTTGTCAAGAAGAAAGATGGGTTTTTGCGGCTTTGCATTGATTATAAAGAGATCAACAAAGTGACTATCAAGAATAAATATTTGTTGCCGCGAATAGACGATCTTTTTGATCAACTGCATGGGGCTACAGCATTTTCGAAGATTGATCTGCGATCTGTCTATTATCAGTTGAAGGTTAAGGAGTCAGATATCCCTAAGACGGCGTTCCGGACCAGATACGGTCATTACGAATTTCTTGTGATATCATTCGGTCTGACTAATGCTCCTTCAATCTTCATGGATCTTATGAACCGGGTGTTCTAGCCGTATTTGGATAGCTTTGTCATTGTTTTCATCGATGACATATTGATTTATTCCAAGACCAGAGAGCTTCATTCAGAGACCTCAGAGTTGTTCTTCGTTGTTGAGAGAGAAGAGGTTGTATGGTAAGTTGAAGAAATGTGAGTTCTGGTTGGAGCAGATTTCTTTCTTAGGCCATGTTGTCTCGAAGGATGATATAGCTGTTGATCCAGTGAAAATTGAGGCAATACAGAAGTGGCCTATTCCTACCACTGTATTAGATGTACGAAGTTTTCTTGGTTTGGCGGGTTATTATCGTCGTTTTATTGCAGACTTTTCCAAGATTGCCCTGCCATTAACCAATCTGACGAGGAAGACTGTGAGGTTTGAGTGGTCCAATGATTGCCAAAGTGGATTTCAAGAGTTGGAAGATAAGTTGACGACGGCTCCGGTACTTGCATTGCCCAGTGGTTCAGAGGACTTTTTTGTTTTCACCGATGCGTCGAAGAAGGGCCTCGGTGCAGTGCTGATGCAACGTGGGAAAGTTATAGCTTATGCTTCTCGCCAGTTGAAAGATTATGAGAAAAATTATCCTACGCATGATCTGGAGCTGGCAGTTGTGGTTTTCGCCATGAAAATCTGGAGACACTATTTATATAGCGAAAAGTGTGAAATTTTCACAGACCATAAGAGTTTAAGGTACTTGTTTTCTCAGAAAAAAACTCAATATGCGTCAGAGGAGGTGGTTAGAGCTTGTCAAAGATTATGATGTGACGATTAGTTACCACCCAGGGAAGGAGAATGTTGTAGTCAATGCTTTGAGCCGTAAGTCGAGTTCTTCTTTGAGTTCGATGATTCAGAAGCCGTTGTTGTTGGACTTGCATCGAGAGGATATAGCTTTGGTAGTACCGGGAACCATTGCTCGCTTTTCAGCGTTGGTCATTCGGGCTACATTGACGGACAGGATCCATAGAGAGCAGGTAAATGATTTACGATTGATAGAGATGAGAGCCAGAGCATAGGAGAGAGGTAATTCAGAGTTTGAGATGAATAGAGATTGTTTGGTGACATTCAGAGACTGTATTTGCGTTCCTATTGGTGATGATATTCGACGAGACGTCTTGACAGACGCACATATCGCGCCATACTCGATACATCCAGGCGGCACCAAGATGTATCAGGATCTTCGTAGACTCTATTGGTGGCCAGGTATGAAGAAAGATATTGCCATGTTTATTTCTCAGTGCCTAACTTGTCAGAAGGTGAAGATCGAACACCAGAGACCTGCTGGGACATTGCTGTCATTGCCGATTCCTCAATGGAAATGGGAGCCTATTACGATGACTTCGTGACTAGTCTTCCCAGAACACAGAAAGGTTTTAACTCTATTTGGGTTATTGTTGATCGGTTAACCAAGTAAGCGCAATTTCTTCCAGTCAAGACGACGTATTCCATGAACCAGTATGTCGAAGAGTACATAGCTAAGATTGTCAGACTTCATGGTGTTCCTGTGTCGATCGTGTCTTATCGTGACCCTAGATTTACTTCAGAGTTTTGGAAGAGTTTGCACAGAGCCTTGGGTACACGGTTAGCATTCTGTACAGCATATCACCGCTAGAGTGACCGTATGAAGCACTTTATGGCAGAAAGTATAGATCTCCCTTGTATTGGGACGAGATTGGCGAGAGGGAGATGTTGGGTCCAGAGTTGGTCCAACAGACAGCTGATGTGGTTGCTGTTATCCATGAGAGGATGAATGCAGCACAGTTAAGACAGAAGAATTATGCTGATGTGCGTCGTAGGCCGTTGCAGTTTGAGTTTGGCGGTCATGTGTTCTTGAAGATAGCACCTCTTAAGGGTGTGATGCAGTTTGGCAAGAAGGGAAAGTTGAGTCCGAGATTTATTGGCCCATTTGAGATCTTGGATAGAGTTGGTGATCAAGCCTACAGGTTAGCCCTACCGCCAGATCTTGACAGAGTTCATAATGTTTTTCATGTCTCTATGCTCAGGAAGTATATTGCGAATCCTTCACATGTTCTTCGTCACGAGCCATTGGATTTGACGCCGAATTTGACGTACCAAGAGATTCCAGTTCAGATTCTGGATCGCAAAGTTAAACTGTTGAGAAACAAAGAGATCGATATTGTTAAAGTCCTTTGGAGGAATCATTTGATTGAAGAAGCCACGTGGGAACCAGAGGAAGAGATGAAAGAGAAGTATTCTGAGTTGTTTGCCAGTGAAGTCAATTTCGAGGACGAAATTCCTTTAAGGAGGGGAGATTGTAATAGCCAAGCCTGGTGAATGGTAGGGTTTAAGATTTCGTATGATTATTGACTATTTGGTTAAGATTAAGTATAGTTTGATGTTAAGATTTGTGATTTATGGTTTATAGTATTGTTGGTTATACTTGTTATGTGGTTTTATTGTAGCGTTGTTGCGATTTAATTCATGGTAATTAGTATGTTGATCCAATTGGTATGAGACCAATTGGGGTGATTAGATAAGTTATAGAGGTGCAAATTTCTTGTAAGGAGTGTTGCCGAATTGTGAAGAGAAGTGACGTTGTGATTCGATTTTAGTTGAAAAAGTTGGTTGTTGGCTACAGAGGTGACCGCACCCGCGGTCAGTTGGCCACCGTACCCGCGGTGTTTTGGGCAGAGACAAGACTGCACCCGTGGTCAGATTGGTACCGCACCCGCGGTCGCTTGCTTCAGATTTTTGGTTGTTTTCCAGCAAGCTCACCGCACCCACGGTAAGAACGCAGGGCACCCGCGGTCGTCTCCTTATGATTTATGGAAGTGTTACAGATTGTCTAGAGCACCCGCGGTATTAATGTTAGCGCACCTGTGGTCGTGAACAGTAGAAGCGTGTTTTGAGATTTTAAGTGATATAAGACAAGTGTTGGCTCTTATTTCCTCATTTCTTATCCCCCTCTTCTCGATTTTCAGAGCAAAAGAAAGCTAGGGTTCCATTTTCTTCATTTTTTTTCTTTGATTCAAGCTTGTGGTTGGATTGTTGGAGTGAGAGCAAGGTCATTGTTGGTTTTAGGAGCTAAGGTAAGCTTGTGGTATAGTTTATTCTTGGTTTTTGATGTTGGGAAATCATGGGTTTGTTGATTATGTTGGTTTTATGGATTTAATGTTATGGGTTTGTGATTATGGAATTGTTGATGGTGCAATATATGGTTTATTGTTGTACGAAGAGTACCAAGAGAATAGAATCAAGCTTCTTGTTGGTTGTAAGTGGAATTCATTTCCTTGTGCTCACATGATAATATATGTATTGTGTTTCAATGATTTTAACATGTTATTCCCTTCCATTTCATTCATGCTATGTATTAATACACTTTGTTGTATATTAGAGGCATTATTATGTGTCAATTATGTCAAAGGGAATACAAAAAAGTAGAGTATTCAAAGTGTTTGATTTAATGTCAAAGAGAGCGTTCAAATGATTTATTGGATTGATAGATACATAGTCAGAGATTGCATGCAATTAGTTGATCAACGACCATAGGCTTATATCCCAACAGAGTATCGATTCATATCAATGGGATATAGGTACAGAGACAGAGATACTATCTAAATATCAATCCAACAGAGAAAAGAGAAATACCATCGTTATTGCTATTCATGCTATGATATTTATGTTTCAGAGTTGATGGTATTCAATGTTTTCAAAGTCATGTTTTTTAGAGTATGATATGTATCCATTGCTATGTAAGAGTTCCACTTGCTTAGTTCTATACTCATTTCAGTTATTTCATGTGATACAGATAAGAGTGACGAGCCGGGACGTTGATTGTGGGCCGGAGTCATATGCATAAGAGAAGCAAGGAAGAAGATATTTTGATAGCATTTTGGACAAGATCACAAAAATGATATTTTGTATTTTGTTGCATCATTTTATTGATCATGTATATACTTTTGATTATATAATAAAATGTATTTTGAATCCTTCTTCCCTTAAATTAAAATTTTAAATTCCGCTGCTATTTTATTAGAACCGTTCAGAGGGTGTTACATTTAGTGGTATCAGAGCACCGTTCTTTGGACCAATGCATATGATTTCGTCTACTTTCAACAGTCCGGGTATGTCTTCTTCTACATATATTCATTGTTATTGGTTGATATGTATTATGTGAGCACATTGTAGGAGTAATGCCTCCTAAGAGAAAGGCTTTAGAGGGTGAGGATAGTTCTTCATCGAGAGTTGTCGACGAGTTCGGCAAGTTGCTGAAAGAGCAAGCCAAGGTCCATAGTGAGCAGATTCAACAGTTGCTCTATTTGCAAAGTACAGGCCAAGGTAGAGGTCAAGTGAAAGGCCAAGTGGCTCAAGCAATTGGAACCGATGGAATCTTTACTGCTTTCAAGAGGATGGATCCGCCTGAATTTGCAGAAAGCACTGATCCATTGGTGGCCGTAGAGTGGATCAAAGCACTTGAGGCGATATTTGATCATCTCAACTATGAAGACAAGGACAGAATTGGTTGTTCAGTGTTCATGTTAGTAAAAGCTGCACGCATTTGGTGGAATGCTACCAAGGTAGGTGTTGATGTACCGGCATTGAAGTGGCAAGATTTTACTGATCTTTTCTATGACAAGTACTTCCCAGATGCACTTAGATCAAGGAAGGTGACTGAGTTTTTAGAGCTTCGTCAAGGAGGTATGAATGTCGATGTGTACATTCTGAAGTTTGAGGAGGGCTGTCTGTTTGCCCCATATATTGCCTCCAATGACAAACACAAGGGTGCTCACTTCATTAGAGGCTTTCGAGCAGAGATCAGAAGAGACATCAATATGTCTAAGGCGGTGACATGTAAAGAGATTGTGGACATGATCAAAAAAATGATATTTTGGACATTATCACTTCATTAGCATTTTGGATATGATCAAAAAAATGATATTTTGTATTTTGTTGCATCATTTTATTGATCATGTATATACTTTTGATTATATAATAAAATGTATTTTGATTCCTTCTTCCCTTCAAGTAAAATTTTAAATTTCGCTGCTATTTTATTAAAACTGTTCAGAGGGTGTTATATGAACAATGATTTTAAGTTAATTTTAAGAGATGTTTTGTTTGTACCTGATTTGGTGAAAAATATTGTTTCCATTTCTGTGCTAGATGGATATTCTTGTTTATTTAGCAAAGGTGTTGGCAACATTTATAAGAATGAATGTTTAATTGGTACCGAAAAACTTGAAAAACGATCTCTATAACTTAAAATTGAAAGATATTCCACTAAACAATGTCCAAGCTATAACAACAACAAACAAGCAAAAACAAGATACTCTAAATTCGGCACAATTGTGGCATGATCGATTAGGACATCTTTCCCTAAGAAGGATGAACAAGCTAGTGGGAGTGGGTATGTTTGATATGTCTGATATTAATGATCTCACGACTTGTGAATCTTGTCTGAAAGGAAAGATGGCCAAGATTCCCTTTAAGGGTCATGTGGAGCGAGCCAAAGTGTTATTGGATTTGATCCATATCGATGTGTGCGGTCCGCTTAGCATCACGACTAAGCATGGACATGCCTACTTCATCACCTTTACCGATGACTTTTCGAGGTATAGGTATGTGTATTTGATGAAATACAAGTCTGAAGCCTTTGAAAGGTTCAAAGAATTAAGAAGTGAAGTAGAGAAACAATTGGGACGAAGCATCAAGTCACTTCGATCGGATCGAGGTGGTGAGTACTTGAGTGCTGAGTTCCAAGAGTATCTTAGGGAGAATGGGATTCTCTCGCAGTGGACTCCGCCTGCTACACCACAGTTGAATGGTGTTTCGGAACGTCGTAACCGGACTTTGATGGACATGGTTCAGTCTATGATGGGGTTCACGGAGTTGCCGCCATCCTTTTGGGGATATGCGCTTGAGAAAACGGCATTGTTGTTGAACAATGTCCATTCAAAGGTAGTTGACAAGACACCATATGAGAAATGGATGGGTAAGCCTCCCAAATATTCTTATCTAAGAATATAGTAGTGCCTTGCTTATGTGAAGCAGGTAGTGAGAGATAAATTGGATAGTTGATCCATTTTATGTTACTTTGTGGGATATCCAAAGAATTTGGTTGGATACTACTTCTATCATCCCCAAGAAACAAAGGTGTTTGTTTTAGGAATGCAACCTTTTTAGAAAAGGAATTTCTATTAGATAGAAAAGGCGAGATGATAGAACTCGAAGAGGTTCGAGAGACACCCACAATTGTAGAACCCACACCCGAAGAGCCAAGAGAGGAGATACAAGCTCCTAGAAGATCCGAGAGAGTCTCGAAACCACTTATGAGGTATGGTCTGCTGCCTAGAAGATCCGAGAGAGTCTCCAAGGACCTTCAAGGAAGCGTTATCTGATGCCGATTCATCCAAGTGGCTTGAAGCAATGGAATCTGAGATGAATACCATGCATTCGAACCAATTGTGGAATCTCGTGGATCCACCTGATGGAATTGTTCCCATAAGGTGTAAATGGATTTAAAAGAGGAAACTTGGGGCGGATAAGAAGGTATTGACCTTCAAGGCCCGATTGGTGGCAAAAGGATATACTCAAAGACAAGGAGTTGAATTTGAGGAAACCTTTTCTCCAGTTGCAATGTTCAAGTCCATAAGGATATTTCTAGCCATAGCTGTATAGTATGACTACGAGATATGGCAGATGGATGTCAAGACAGCCTTTTTTAATGGGGATATTAAAGGAAGAGATTTACATACCTCAACCTGAATGGTTTACATCTGTCGGAAGTGAGCATATGGTATGCAAACTTCAAAGAACTATTTATGGTCTAAAGCAGGCATCTAGGAATTGGAACCTCAGATTCGATAGTACAATCAAAGATTTGGAACCTCAGATTCTAAAGCAGGCATCTAGGGATCATAATTATCTAATTGGACCTTGCGTACCTACTGAGGAAAGAAGTTTCCTGTTTTCACTAGAGGGTAATGAAATATGTCAAAACAATGGGAGCAAATATTTATGAAGTAAAAGTCAAAACTTCATATCTTACTAAATATATTAAAATAGTCATCAACATTTAACTGTTTTTACTTTTCAGTACGATTTATTGACAATGTCTTCGATTCGCAATCCGCTATCTGCAGTAGTCGAAAAACACATATTACCTAGACCTAATTACCTCACTTGGCTAAGAAATCTGAAAATCGTCTTGAATTCGGAAAGGATAGCGTATACACTTACTAAGTCGTCCCCTGTTGAGGCTCCGACTGACTGCACTCCTGAGGAATTACAGACTTACAAGGAATGGAGTGACCATGACTTGAAAGCCAAGTGTTATATGCAGGCTTCTATGAATGATGAGAAGTCGGTTCTTTACGTGGTTCTTCATCTGGTACGAAGATTGACCCATGTGGGAAGGGAAAGAAGCGTTCTTTTCAGCGTCCCAATAAGAACGTGCCCTTGAAGAGGCAATCTCCGAGTCCCGTTGTGGTAGCCATACCAGTTAAGGCTGACAAGACTGTTGATGTATGTCATCACTGCAAGAAGCCTGGACATTAGAGGCGTAATTACAGGAAATATCTTGCCCGGAAGAGGTCTGGAATAGGTATGTTTTAAATTGAAGTAAAAATTTCAATTAACTCTACTTCTTGGGTATTGGATACCGGTTGTGACTCACATCTCTGTAATGAGTTACAGGTGATGGAAAAAGTAGAAGGCTTAGGGAATGTGAGACCTTCTTGATGATGGGCAATGGAGCAAATGTTGCTGCCAAGGTCAAAGGAGATGTTTACTTGCTGTTAAACAATGATTTTAAGTTGATTTTAAGAGATGTTTTGTTTGTACCTAAATTGGTGAAAAACATTATTTCCATTTCTATGCTAGATAAAGATGAATATTCTTGTTTATTTAGCAAAAGTGTTTGCAACATTTACAAGAATGAATGTTTAATTGGTACTGGAGAACTTGAAAACGATCTCTACAACTTAAAATTGAAAGATATTCCACTAAACAATGTCCAAGCAATAACAACAAACAAGCAAAAACAAGATACTCTAAATTCGGCACAATTATGGCATGTTCGATTAGGACATATTTCCCTAAGAAGGATGAACAAGCTAGTGGGAGTGGGCATGTTTGATATGTCTGATATTAATGCACTCACGACTTGTGAATCCTGTCTGAAAGGAAAGATGACCAAAATTTCCTTTAAGGGCTATGTGGAGCGAGCCAAAGGGTTATTGGATTTGATCCATACCGATGTGTGCGGTTCGCTTAGCATCACCACTAAGCATGGACATGCCTACTTCATCACCTTTACCGATGACTTTTGGAGGTATGGGTATGTGTATTTAATGAAATACAAGTCTGAAGCCTTTGAAAGGTTCAAAGAATTCAGAAGTGAAGTAGAGAAACAGATGGGACAAAGCATCAAGACACTTCGATCGGATCGAGGTTGTGAGTACTTGAGTGTCGAGTTCCAAGAGTATCTTAGGGAGAATGGGATTCTCTCGCAGTGGACTACGCCTGCTACACCACATAGGTGGTCTCGAGACTCTCTCGGATCTTCTAGGAGCTTGTATCTCCTATCTTGGCTCTTCGGTTGTGGGTTCTACAATTATGGGTGTCTCTCGAACCTCTTCGAGTTCTATCATCTCGCCTTTTCTATCTAATAGAAATTCCTTTTCTAAAATGGTTGCATTCCTAAAACAAACACCTTTGTTTCTTGAGGATGATAGAAGTAGTATCCAACCAAATTCTTTGGATATCCCACAAAGTAACATAAAATGGATCGACTATCCAATTTATCTCCCACTACCTGCTTCACATTAGCAGGGCACCCCCCATATTCAAAGATAAGAATACTTGGGAGGCTTACCCATCCATATCTCATATGGTGTCTTGTCAACTGCATTTGAATGGACATTGTTCAACAACAGTGCCGCTGTCTCAAGCGCATATTCCCCAAAAGGATGGCGGCAACTCCGTGAACCCCATCATAGACCGAACCATGTACATCAAAGTCCGGTTACGACGCTCCGAAACACCATTCAACTGTGGTGTAGCAGGCGTAGTCCACTGCGAGAGAGTCCCATTCTCCCTAAGATACTCTTGGAACTCGACACTCAAGTACTCACAACCTGAATCCGATCGAAGTGTGTTGATGCTTTGTCCCATCTGTTTCTCTACTTCACTTCTGAATTCTTTGAACCTTTCAAAGGCTTCAGACTTGTATTTCATTAAATACACATACCCATACCTCGAAAAGTCATTGGTAAAGGTGATGAGGTAGGCATGTTCATGCTTAGTGGTGATGCTAAGCGGACCGCACACATCGGTATGGATCAAATCCAATAACCCTTTGGCTCGCTCCACATAGCCCTTAAAGGGAATTTTGGTCATCTTTCCTTTCAGACAGGATTCACAAGTCGTGAGAGCATTAATATCAGACATATCAAACATGCCTACTCCCACTAGCTTGTTCATCCTTCTTAGGGAAATATGTCCTAATCGAGCATGCCATAATTGTGCCGAGTTTAGAGTATCTTTTTTTTTGCTTGTTTGTTGTTGTTATTGCTTGGACATTGTTTAGTGGAATATCTTTCAATTTTAAGTTGTAGAGATCGTTTTCAAGTTCTCCAGTACCAATTAAACATTCATTCTTGTAAATGTTGCAAACACTTTTGCTAAATAAACAAGAATATCCATATTTATCTAGCATAGAAATGGAAATAATGTTTTTCACCAATTCAGGTACAAACAAAACATCTCTTAAAATCAACTTAAAATCATTGTTTAACAGCAAGTAAACATCTTCTTTGGCCTTGGCAGCAAATTTGCTCCATTGCCCATCCTCAAGAAGGTCTCACCTTCCCTAAACCTTCTACTTCTTCCCATCACCTGTAACTCATTACAGAGATGTGAGTCATAACCGGTATCCAATACCCAAGAAGTAGAGTTAATTGAAATGTTTACTTCAGTTTAGAACATACCTATTCCAGAACTCTTCTGGGCAAGATATTTCCTGCAATTACGCCTCTAATGTCCAGGCTTCTTGCAGTGATGACATACATCAGCAGTCTTGTCAGCCTTAACTGGTATGGCTGCCACAACGGGACTCGGAGATTGCCTCTTCAAGGGCACGTTCTTCTTGGGACGTTGAAAAGAACGCTTCTTTCCCTTCCCACATGGGTCAATCTTCGTACCCGATGAAGAACCACATAAAGAACCGACTTCTCATCATTCATAGAAGCCTATAACACTTGGCTTTCAAGTCATGGTCACACCATTCCTTGTAAGTTTGCAATTCCTCAGGAGTGCAGTTAGTCGGAGCCTCAACAGGGGACGACTTAGTAAGTGTATACGCTATCCTTTCCGAATTCAAGACGATTTTCAGATTTCTTAGCCAAGTGAGGTAATTAGGTCCAGTTAATATGTGTTTTTCGACTACTGCAGATAGCGGATTGCGAATAGAAGACATTGTCAATAAATCGTACTGAAAAATAAAAACAGATAAATGTTGATGACTATTTTAACATATTTAGTAAGATATGAAGTTTGGACTTTTACTTCATAAAAATTTGCTCCCACTATTTTGACATATTTCACTACCCTCTAGTGACAACGGGAAACTCCTTTCCTCAGTAGGTACGCAAGAACCAATTAGCGAATTATGATCCCGAATAATATCAACCAATCACAATTCCTAAAAGGTAGTTGCCAATTGCGTCACAATGCAACCCTCTACTTAAACTTTTGTCTCACGTTTGATTAGGACCCAATAATATGACGTCGTTCATCTTTATGTGTCAAGCCTTACCCATCGATGTTGAACCTTAATGGACGGTCGTCATGAGTTCTCCCAATAATATGAGCCGAAATCATGGGAGTTCCACGTAGTTCACATCAACATCTCAATGGATGTCACAGCTTTCCGGCACCCAGGCCCCCCCAATAATATGAGCCGAGCCCCGAGCACGGGTAGCGTTCATCATGCACCCATTGTCGATGGAAGACATGAAAATTATAAACAAATTTTTAATTCCCCTTTTCGGGATTGATATTAATTTTGAATCTTATTTAAAATGAGGGTTTTTAATTTTGAAAGGTCTCATCATTAATTTTATTTAAAAGCTCGCCATGTTTGATCGTATGTTTGCGGATTCATCCAACTTTGTTATTATCATAATAATAACGCACATACTCATTATTTATAACATATCATGCATATATTATAAACAGTAAACAAACAAGGATGATCAATCGCCCCAATACTAATGGTCCGTGTGAGCTAAACACGGGCCTAGGTCCAATCCTAGAGAAATGCATGGGATGCAAATGCAACTATTACATTAGCTTCCAATATTTACATATCTTCGATCTTCATAATCATCATGGCCACCATCTTCCAATCTTGATCATCCACTATACTAATATTTACAAATAAATATCCATGGCAAATAGGGATACATCTCATGGGGTGGGAACGGGCCATAAACCAAGCCCACTTTAAATTTGATAATTATTACAATCATTCAACACAAAATATCCCAGCATACACTAGCAAATTGGGCTTGGGTTTTTGATCATCCTTCATGCATAATATCACATATCATACACCATCAATTAATTATCACAATAATTAATTGATCCAATATTATATATCTTGATCCAATCACTAACCGCCACGATTATAAACTAAATTAACAAAGGATACAAACACATTTGTCTACTTTCTAATTAATTTATTTGTAACCGAATTTTTTGTAAATCACCATTTACTATAAATAAATAAAGTCCAACTTCAATTATTTATTTCATGAGAAAATATTTGCAACTTTTGTAAATTTAAACTTAAGGGCCCAAAAAATCATTTTTCACCAAAAACATTTTGGCCCATTTAAATTTCACAAATATGTTAGCCATCTCATGGCCCAACAACTTCAAGGCCCATGACACTTTGATAATCCAAAACACTTTTGGAAACCCTAGTCGTCATTACCGTCGCCAGAGCTCCGTTACCAAAAAAAAATATTTATTTAAAATATAGGGGTTGTTCGGGCAGCCCGAGCGGGCAGCCCCTCGGGCTGCCCTTGCTGCCCCAAAATCCCCAAAAGCCGGCCTTGATTTTGTTGCAATAAATTCTTCTCATGCGGTTAGAAATCGACCTCAATACAATATTATGTATATGCTACACAAAATTGTATCCTTAGCTCTGATACCATTTGAAAGGGATCGGTTTTAAGGTGCCCGAATTCGCAACGGAAGCAACAAAATTTTCGATTTTTAAAGGAAAAATTCGAGCACCTTTGTATAAGCTAGTGTGTAGCAAATACAAAAACACCAAAATGTCATACATAGGGTGTTTATAGAAATTTACCTATCAATCTTAAAAGATTGATGATGGCTCCAAATAAGGTGTAAACACCTTAGCTCTTGAATGGCAAGACAATCTTCAAGCTTCCCTTTGAGCCCACCTTGCTCAAATATTAAGCCCACCACCAACTAGCTGGAATCACTCTAATTTTGCACTAGAAAAATTAGAGCATTTTTCTTTGAGAAGTGTATTGTTTCCTCAACCATTGAAGAACAAAAATTGGGAGAGAAAATGAGAGGAATTTCGGCCATCACCATGGGAGGAGGAGAGAAGTGGTTTTTCTTTGTGAATGAAAAAGTTGAGTTAAGCATGTGCATGCCATGCCTTGGTTGTACAAAAAGTTGTCTCCCAACTCTTCACCTCCCATGCATGCATTTTTATTTGATTTTTAACAATTAAAAATCCATGGACTTAATTTAATTATCTCAAACAAATTTGAGACTAATTAAACATTACTTGAATTTACTCAATTCACTAGTTGAATAATTATTTTACTATTGGGCTCTACAAGACCCAATATGATTTAATTAATTCAACACTTGAATTAATTTAATTATTTGGACTCTACTAGGCTCATAAGTGTTTAATTAATTCAAAACTTTAATTAATTTAATTTAATCCATAATAATGTTTATGAAAATCATATTTTTCAAATACATTATTTAGTTGGCCAACTTTTAATTTAGGAACACTTCCACAAATTAAAAGTTACATTCTCCTTATAGAAGTCACACTTCTATTTTTCCTTACGCTTATAAACTACTTTATAAGCCGTTCAACACATTGAACTATTTTACTTCTGAACGGGATCTAGAAAGCGAGTATTTGTGTGGCCCTCAATGGTTCATTGATACAACTAGTCGTGGGTTCACATCTCCATGTGATTTGGACTAAACATGTCCTTATACGAGCATACCACAATTGCTCCATTCTTACTTATCAACTCCTTGATAACAAGAACGTCAGAACTCAAGTCTGATAGTACCCAACCAATCATGTTAAATGCCTGGCAGCATCGCTTACATGATTCCCTATGTATCAAATGATAGTGCCTGCAAGAACCATTCAAGTATGGTTAGCGTACAGTACGGTCCCTTCAACTCATATATCCCGATCGATTCGACAACCATTGGTATATCAAGAGTTGTCAATGAATCGATACTACGTGTCATGTTGTAGTTGCATCGATGGTGTAATCTATGAAACCCTTTTCATAATTACCACCATAATCTGATCAGAGATTTCATACTACATACACATAGGATATCCATACCCGAAGGTAAGCGATGAATCCCCGACTATAATGCATCGACTCCTATATGTTTCGACAAAACACCCAACCTTGCCACCTGATGACCCCTTGAGAGTCGGTAAACAAGTCAAAGTGTAATGCTAGCACATAGAGTCTCAATGTTGTCCCAGGTCATAAGGACTAATGGTGTACAACCATAAACTAGGACGTTTCCACTCGATAAGTGAGAACCACTTGGAAAGTCCTTTATGGAGTGTTGTTCAGTGCACTCTACCAGGAGCACCTATTTGTATGCTCGGACATCACAATGCCCCCTACCAATGAAACATGGTACTCACATCGCAGATATTAGTCTCGAACTCGAGCGACCTATATTCTTCTTAGCGGCGGCTGAATCGACTAGGAACTGTTTAGAATATACAGTATTCCAAATATAAGTTTCATGATACTCATCATATGAGCATCTCATATTATTTCTACTATTTGTATATTCAAGGGCTTTATCTATGCAACTAACATGGGTATACAGATAAATATCTGCCAAAATAATAATTTCAAATATTATTAAAATAAAGACTGTTTATACATAGAGTTTCATTGTGAACACTCCGCCAATACTTGGCTCGACGTGCACCTACTCTAACAATTTAAAGGCTTACTAGGCATAGCCTAATTAGCAAAGTAAATTAGTATTTAAAGTAATAAAAAAGTCACAAAACCCTACACTTGTTGCACAATTAATCGGCCACCTACTTTGTAAAATTTTGAAACACTCTCTCTCAATCACCAACACACGGCAGCACACATACATAGCACATCCAAGGAGATTTTTTCGAAGGGCAAGAAAGAACAAGCCAAAGTCGTCTCCCGTTCTTCGTCGTCAACAGATATTCGAGCGTATTTAACGCAAAGGCACGCCATACATCTCCTTTTCTCATCCATCATATCATATTTTGTTTGAATTATTGTATACATGAAGAACATGAAATATTTTTCATAATTTTCGGATTATTGCATGTATACATGAGGAAACTTAAGATTTTTTATGCAAACTCATGTTTTTATCATGTGAAGGGGCTGCCATGGTCTTAGGTATGAACTAGTAGTGTTTATGCATGATTTAAGGTCCTAAAACACTCACTAGACTCACGGCAATCACCAAAGAAACAAGCCACAACTGATAAGAAAAACAAGTCGGGACCGAAATCGAAACGTCTTGATCATGGGGCTCGGTTTAAGGGAATATCGGTGCATGGCCTAGCTTGGTTCATAGCTGGGCTCGGCCAGGGCTGGTAGGGGCTTGGCTAGGGCCATGTTAAGAGGATAGGAGGAGCCCTAGGGCGGCTGGGCACTGCTGCACGTAAGGGAGAAGGGGAGATGCGCGAGACCCACTTGAAGAAGAAAGTGGCGTGCTGCTGGTGCAAGCGCCTAGGCTGTTGCACGGGTTCAGGCGATGGCTAGGGTGGTACAGGTGATGGATCAGGGTGGTCCAAAGTTGGTCAGGGAGGCTAGGGCTCGTTGGTGGCTGTTGCAAAGAGTCCCACGCAAGTAGGACTCTCGCAAATAAGGGGATGCGCAGGTGCTGTCTATGTACAGCACCTTGCTGCTTGGTTCAGGGGATCGGGCTTGGGGTGGCTCGGGTCTGGGATTGGTCTAGGGTCAGTTAGGCTCATGAGGGGTCGGTGGTTAGGTGGCTGGAAGAGTCCTAGGCAACTAGGGAACCCACTTCAACAAGAACACTACAAACACACACGTGCAGAATTTTAGGTAGAGTTCCAGGATTTTTTGGGAGCGGGCCAAGGCTGGTTTTCGCACTGGGCTTGGTCATTAGGGTATCTAGGTTGGTTGGCTAGGTTTTGGTTCAATGTGGCTCGGGCGTGGCTCGAGTAAATTGGGAAATGGCTCGGCGTGTTCGTCGATGTGTCAAAAACAAGGTTAATTAAAATAAAATTGAATCCATGGGTCCACGGGTGTGGCTCATGACTTGGAAGGGTATAATAAATCTTAAATATGTTATGTTTAAAATTTGGGATCAAAATAACGAGTTTTAGAATTATTCGGGATTTTATCGCCGCACAAAATGCTAATTAAAGAATTAATTGAAATGCCTAGTTTTAATCTTTATAAAATTATGAAAAATTAGGTTTAAACTTAAATAATTATTAAAAGTCTAATTTTTTAATTTGGGAATTTTATATTAAGGTTTGGTTTAATTCGGGATTAAAACGTGTTAATACGTCTTATGTAAATATTAAATTAAAAGTCCTCGATTTTAGATAAATAAAAATATGAAAAAATTCATGTAGGCTCAAATAATTATTTGGGACATGTTAGAGTCATGAAATCAAGATAAAATTCGAAACGTAAAATGTCGAGTCCAAGGGTAAAACGGTCTTTTTACACCTAAAAAATTAGTAAAGGCCATGGCAGTGCCCTAAATGCTATTTTTATGATATTATGACTATTTTTAAAGGGTAAAATATTTTATATAAAAATATGTTCACGAGGTTTTTGTGTATGACCGAAAATTGAGTGTTAAAAAAAATAATTCTAGTACTTTTAAATCAATAAAAAGCAGGACGTTTCAGTTGGTATAAGAGCCGACCTCTCTTAGTACGGTGTGGTTCGGGGACGAACCAAGCGGAAGCTGGTGGACATGTGAGGCCCGGGGCCGAAGAGGGCGGGGGGTAGCCGGTGCCATCAGTTGCACGGACAATGAGTGGCTCCTGACAGGCTTCTAGGTGGAGGGAACATGAATGAACCGTCCCACACGGAAATGAGAGGGATTCCGAGATTGTTCAATGTAATGGACTGTACAGTTGAAGAGGGCTTAAAAGATTTGATTGGTACTACTCATATCACGAAGGTGCATCTTCTTTTCGGTAGTTCATCACATAAGAACTCTAAAGTTAAGCGTGCTTGACTTGGGGCAATTTTGGGATGGGTGACCTCCTGGGAAATTTCTCAGGGTGTGTGTGAGTGAGGACATAAGCACGCTGGAAAGACCCGTCTTGATACATTGAGGACAGTCGTCGAATCTGGGGCGTTACAAAAAGATTCTAGAGTTTCAAATTTTATCCCGAATAAAACCATATTCCTTACTTTGCTACTGTCTCATGGCATCCTAGATCATTATGAATTGAATCGCTTAGGTCTGCACTCTTTTAAAGCATCACTTATAAATACCAAGATATATTAAAAATATTTGAGATTATGTTATTTTTAAGCCTGACTTATTTGCAGCTACATATTTTTTCCATGTTTCACATAATTCTAACTTAATAATATATATCATGCCTAGAATTGCTAGAGCTCAATTCATTAACCCAAATATTAATAGTAAGTTTATTGTTCGATGAGTTAACATTTTCCATATTTACAATATTAAGTAATATTTTTTTATACAAAAAGTAATAATTTTTCATAAATGATCCAAATAAGAGATCTGTATCATAAAATTGACTCGTGAGATCGTCTCGCAAAAAATTTTGTGAAAATTTTTATATTAGGTATATGGTTTATGCTAAAATTTAGAAAGTGTAAATATTAATTTTATGAAGTTTCTTTCCTTTCCAATTGATGATATTGTGTAAACTTTTGTGATATTATAATTAGGTTACATTTGATTAGGTTTATGATATTTAATAAATATCATCAATTGGAAAGGAAAGAAACTCATAAAATTAATATTTACACTTTCTAAATTTTAGCATAAATCATACACTTAATATGAAATTTTTTAATCCAACATCATTAACAAGGGTGATGATATTAAGCACAAAATTCTTCGTATATTCGTTAATTCTTCAAATAATTGTCATATCAACTTTGTTTCGCCCCATTCTCTTCTCCCAAAAATTACCCATATCGACATGATTATACATTTTTATGTGCACCATTAGTTCAGCTAGTTCAACCATCAAAGTCTTCTCAGATCATCATAAACATCATGCTCACCTGCATCATTCATACTTTGTGAGTCTATGGACTCAGTAAACCTTAACCATTATATCAAGTAATGCATATACATTCACAAGCAACAGTAAAAATATTTTTAATAAAAAAAATATCTTTTCATCAATATGCATACTTTAACCCTTTATTCTTTCATCATATCTTTCTCCTTTTATCATAAAAATATACATATATTTTTTTGTTAAGTTGAATTACATTCATTAGTTGTGACCATCCTTTCATCCTTTGGTTGATTGATCAATCTCAGCTGTAATTATGGTACCAGGAAGCAAGACAACATTAATCACTTTTCCGTTATGTCTTGGCCTATAGTCGGCGGGGACATCAGCAACACTCTCACCCTTCAACTGAGTTTTGTTCTTACATATCATCATATCATTTCGATGGAAATTCGATCGTCGGGCTTCCTCTAGGGTCTTCTCCCGTAAACGGGCTCCCTATAGGGCCTCGTCCCTCACGATTCCCCATTTCCTTACCGTCACAATTAAATAACTTCTTTCAAACATTTTTCTCGTTTCCATCACTTTATAAAAATACATGCAATAATATCTTTTTTTTCTTTTAAACCAAGCATATAACACATATTTTAGCATTTATCATTTTGAATCATAAAATTCCGTAATCTTTTAAAATAAGCTTTTTAACATTCATTACATCATTCAGAGAACTGCCAGGACGTCAAATATTTTTCAGGCGTAAAATTACGGTTTTGCTCCTGAAACCCAAATTTTCCCAAATTACCCTTGGATCTTAAAACGACGACCTGAATCTATTCAAACTTATCATAACACCTTAAAATACAATCATAAATATTTATTAAATGTAAACTTAAGCTCCTCGACTAATTTCCCAATTTGTTTTAAAACTTAACCCTACGCCTCGATTTTAATACGAATCAATTCGAAACTTAACCAAACTTGAACCATAGCTTATTAACACCTAACCATACCCTATGCAACCAAAATTAAGCTTATTAAAACCCTTGAACAAGCCTAGAACCTTGTTGGAAATTCTGCTCATTTTCGAAAACCCTAGATTACACAGACCCTCAATCCCCTCGACCCTAGCCCATGTCCTCCATGTCCAGACCCTAACCAAACCTCTTAGGACCATGACCGATCCCTAGAGAAACTGCTAGACCAAGTTTAAAGGACCTAGAACCCACATCCCCCAAATTCGATCCTAAAAGCTAAGGGCGGCCACCCCTTGCGGTTTGAGCCCTAACCCTTGCACCAGCCGACCCTTAGCCTATCTAGGACCCTAACTCAGCCTTCTCAGGACCCCTGGATGTGACCCTACAGCTGCTGGTAGCCGCACCCTTCTAGAAACCCAAGTCGAAAGCCCTAGCTTATTAAAACCCCATTTTTCGTTCATCCCTTTGCCCTATCTTTTCCAGCCTTTAAACAGGCACCAAAGAACCTTAAAACTTGTGGAAAAATGTCCCTTCCCATAGCCCTATCATGGAAGCCCTTTTGTGAATCATACATGAATTTTAAAAGCTGAAAACTCTAGTTTTGTTAATGTTTTTCCATAAAAACGATAATATAAGATAGTGTATCATATTTTTCATTCAAACATGTATAAATACATATAATATGATATGAATGATGTGTGAAGGAAGATTAAGGTTTACCTTTGCGTATTTCACACACGAAAAACAACTTGAGATGCGAGGAACGTTGGCTGAGAGATGAGAGAGAATACCTTGCTGAAATTCCTTCAAATCCACGTGAATAGCTTTAAAAAAACGTGTGGTGTGAGTTTGTGTGCTGATGGTGGAAAAATCTCTAGGTTTATAGTGTTTTAAACATGTGGTTTGAAGTGTTTTGGGTTTAGGAAACTCTATCTTTTGATATAAATAATTGGGTAGAAAGTTAGGCCCAATAACCTTATTATAATAGGCTCATTATAGTATAGGTAAAATATTTCGTTTAAGAAAGTTATCAAAAATGTTAACCGAGTTCCCAAAAGTCATTATTTTCGTCGAAAAACGATTATCAGTTTAAAATACGACTCAACGCGTAAAAACATCTCAAAAGCATCATTTTCGAAAATATCACATTAAATATACCATCTACTAAATAATTAAAAATAATCATTTAATAAAAATATTTTTCCTTTATGTTCTTCGTTCCTCGATAGCGTCTCGAACAACCCATAAAACACAGGTTTATGCATTCTAATATAAAATCATACTTTAAACATGTAAACATGTCCACTACATTTAATTAATATAATTAAAACAATTCAATTAGTCATTTTTCATTTTTCCAAGATTTGCATGCAGTTGGATTACATTATCGTATTTTTGAACTTACAATTTCCTTTTTCCTACTGAAACTCTTAGTATTACAACTCAACAATTAATAAAATCTGGTCCTGGGAAAGAATCTTTTCTCAGATTACAAATGCTTTTCACTTTACAGTAGATGATATAAAAATGATTGTGAACAATAATAGAACAAGTGATCTTATGAATCAGATAGAAACTTTTAGTGTTTGCTGGATTTTCAGATATTGAACATATGGAAGTATTGTGTGCGAGAGTGATTGAACAACTTCTACTGTTTTATTGAGAGATAGATAGTTACAAACTATTTGTGAATCACTAGAAACTCCTTCTTCAAGGTTCGGATAAGAACAACTTTATGTCCCATTGAAATATCTGAATCAATTTTAGACTTGTCATTTGTTTTGCACCCAAATATGGTAGAAGTAATAAATGATCATTGCAGTTCGTTAAATGACATTTAATGAAGTGTACTATTGATTTAAAACGTTCACAATAAATAGAAACAATCTCTAAATAAAACCATTATAAGATTTGATATAATCTGACATGTCATAACAAACGAAAATCATTATGACTACTGCTTCTCAATTCTAACAATAATGGTTACTGTTTCTTTTGGTTAAATACTACTGAAACGTAAGCATCATAAAGGTTATTGTTTCTTCTTGTTAAGAACTACTTATATGTAAGTATCATAAGTGCTATTGTTTCTGTTTTTCTTAACCTATCAAAGATTTATGGTTTTTCTTAAGTAATTTGTATAACCACAATTAAGATATTCATAACACAGCCATGGATTGTGTCACATTACGTTAGATATATATGCACTTCGAGTTTTAGATGAATATTTGAAAAAAAAAAAAAAAACAAAGACGCATGGTAGTAGGAGCACTGATATGGTAGCGCGTGAATCGCATGAGCCTCGATTTTTGTGAGTTCGATGGCCAGAATTGTTGCATTAGATCTATGCATTTTCTAGTATCTCAATGGTTTTTCGACTTATACTTTAATTTCAATATAAATAAAAATATATTTATTTTATTATATATTTTTCAATATAATTTTAAATTGTTGTTTATTTAGGAAAGTGTTGTTTATTAATATGTTAAGCTATTGAGCTGTAATAATTTTATCTATTTGTTAGTTCAATTGAAACGTGGAACTTGAGCTGTTCTATGGTTGAAAAGATTAGAGTTGTACAATTATTACCGCTACAACTTTGGTAAAGCGACAAGCTCGTTCTTACATAATGTAAAATGTTTGACTTAAGTTTTTTATAATAAAAAATCGAACCGATATGAAAAAAGTAAATCGAACTGAGATTTTTGAACTAAAGAAATTTGCAAAAGTTAGACTGATCGTTATGGAACTAGATCACATGTCAAGCTGATAATGACACAACCCAACTGAGCTTAACAAAAGTCAAGCTGATTACATCATTACAAGAAAAACGCTAAACGACAAAGATTTTATCCGTTGTCATAAGACTTTAAAAACTGTTGTAACTGAGTGTTGTTGAAAGTTCGTTCAACGACGACGGAAATCAACCCAAATCGTCACTAAATCATCACAAAAACCGTTGTCGTAGATACGTTGTCATTGGGTGTTTTTCTTGTAGTGCATTCTCTACAGAACAACCATATTTATTTGAGTCTTTTTGTGAATATTCTGAAAGGGGACACAAAAATCGTTGTCATAGGTACGTTGTTATTGGGTGTTTTTCTTGTAGTGCATTTTCTACATAACAACCATATTTATTTGAGTCTTTTTGTGAATATTCTGAAAGGACATAGTTATTCACTCTCCATAATAGAATACAAGAATCATAGGTTTCCATATCGTCCTAGTGTCCAAAAAAGTTTTTTGCACAATATTATAATTGGACAGACGATAAAGCCAACATTGCATTCTTTGTATGAGTGTCGATTATATAGTATAATTAAGCGTACCAGATATATTTATTGAATATATTTATTAATATTGGAACCAACACCAATAAATAGACCAAATCTTCAGTGTTTGAACTATTAAAAAAGAATGAAATCTTCATAACATATCCTCAAGCCTTATTTTATTCATGTTTGTTGCACATGCTATAAATCCTTATCTGATCATTTCAGGATCATTTTCTGCATTTTGATTCACACTCAATCTTTTGATATTATATAACATATTTGAGTAGTCTGTTGTTTGTAAATCGTCAGAAATTTTTTCCTGGACGTATTATAGTTGTTGAGAAGTTGCCAGGATTTTCAGCTCCATATGGTTGTCCAATCGAACTGAAGTTTGTACAAAAGGTTGTACTAATCATATTTTCTAATGGAATCTTTCTGGAAATAAAATAAGGGGATACGTAAAAGCTTTGCGTTCAAAGTTCTTGTACCACAAGCTTTTTCCACAATTTTTAAATACTTTTAGTTGCTTGTAGTATCTTGTCTAGATGATAATTGAACTTGATTTGTTAATTCAACTTGATTTCACAAATTGCTCGCAAAATATTTTATAATTTTTATTTACTCCCCTCTAAACACATTTTTTATTCTAACATTATAATTTTTAAATAAATATAATTGTGTTAACAATTTTAAGTCATGACAACAACCTTAAAAATAAAATCTATATCTGATTGAATTTAATAATATTAATACATAAATTCAAATTAGTTGAAGTGTAAAATCGATGTTTTAGCTGGGTTATATATTTATCGATTAAGTCGTTTTCAATAATTTATAGTAATTTGACAATTTATCAATTATTCGTGCATAAAAATAATTTTTTGCTCATTTTAATAATGTGCATATATATCACATGATTAAAAAAATCACACAATACTGTTGAAAAATAATATTTAAAATGTGTTTATTGAATATTTGAATATTGAATATTTGAATGTTGAAAATAAGAGTTGTAAATATTGAAAATTAGTGTGTGATGATGTATGTAATGATTTTTTATTTTTGGATTATTTGTAAAAAAATTCTATAAATAGCCTCACCATTTGTGAAGAAATTAACAATTGAGTAGAGAGAAAAATATTATAAAGTTTGTAATTTGAGAGTCTGAAATTTTTACTTCTCACCATAAATTTTTACTTTTTCACAACACGTTATCAGCACGAACCTCTAAAAGTCCTTCATACTTTTCCAAGCTCCAAACATAAGAAAAAGGTAACAAAAGTAATAATATTTATTTTACTGTTATTTATTTATTGTGTATATATTTAATATATAATATAATGTTACTATTAGAAATAATAAAAATAAATTTTTCGAAAACTTGTTATAAATCCTGGAAGGATGTTAAGACGACATCCCATACTCTCGGTAAGGGATCCGACAAATATAAAAGCCTATAAGATTTTTAAACAAAATAACTTATGACACATCATTATAATAATACGATATGATATACATAACTATTTAAACATGACTAATATTATATACACCATATTATTACCATAGAATTATACAAATACAGTGAAATACATACCTTTATTTTTTGTACACCAACGGTCATAAACGGTAATAAAACGGCTAGTTTTTTTCCTATAAATATGATCTCACAAACACATTTAATCACTCCAACTTTCTCTTGTTCTCTAGAAATTATTCTTCATTAAAATTTACGAAGAGAAAAGAAGATGGCTTTCTCAAGGTTATTTTTAATTATTTTGGTTATCATACTCACGAGTCTTTTATTTATCGGAGAATATCCTCCTCGTGTGTTTTCTTTATTTTTACAAATGATGGTACTTGTTGTTTATCCATTACTTTGTATTGCAATATTCATTAACTAATAACATGCATCGTAATTTTTTTAGTACCACCATGTCAAATTTGACGAAGCTCGAATTTGTTGCGCTCGACATCACGGGGAAAAATTATATGCCATGGGCTCTCGATGAAGAAATGCATCTTGAGTCATTGGGTCTAAGTGAAACCATAAAAGAAAATGGCATATCGACATCACAAGAAAAGGCAAAAGCCATTATATTTTTGCGTCGACATCTCTACGAGGGATTGAAATGTGAATATTTAATGGAAAAAGATCTCATGGCTTTGTGGAAAGAATTGAAAGTGTAATGACCCGAATTCCTATTTTGAATGAAGTATTAATTAAGACATAATTAATGAGTTGTTAATTAAGTATTATTAAGGAATTGATAATTCGGGATTAAGCTGTTGGTATCCAGCGAATTTTAAATGGATAACCCGACCTACTTCGGATTACATTATCTCGAGAAATCCAACTAGACCAATGAGATTCTGACCCGTGGCAGATAAGATTGGTTCGGATTTTCTGGAATAGTGCGGATGCAGCCTATAAATGGAAGCCGATTCTTTTGTTTTATTCGCCGCATTCTTCAGAGAGAGTTCTAGTTGTACCTTAGATTTTCTAGCCAGTTTCTAGGGCACTTTGGTGTCGGGAAGTTTCGGAGCTAGTATCGAATCGAGAAGGGGTCGGTGAACTTAGATCGAGACATCATCAGCGGGCTAACGACGGACGCAGGTATAATCCTAAATCCTTAGATAGTGATTTAAGGAACATTAGGGAGATCTTTGTAGCATGTTTGATCTGGTTTGTTAGTGATTTTTTTATGTTGGTATTGTCTAGGTTCAGAGCTTTCTGTCAGATTGTTTTAGTGAGGTACGTGATGTACTGACTGAGATATCCAAGCGTAGTATACACACTTATATGCTGCATATTTATCTGTTGCATGATACATGTTTTACTGATTTGGCATATTATGCATGACATATCATGTTGAGCCTGATATCTTTTGAGATATACCTCATTTGTTGGGGTCGCTCAGCCCTATTCTGTATTGTGGACGATGGGGCATCGAGAGCTACAGTGTCCGACGGGACCCGCGGGCTCTGATGACCTGGACATTGCAGGTCCACGTCTTGATGATGAGTGTGGGAGCCAAAACATGCCTAGGGCAGATTAGAGACTACACACTCAGGCGCCTCTAGACTGAGCATGAGATTCTTGACTTGATCCTTGATATCCGAGCATATTGCATTTTGCATGCATCATATCAGTTTGTATACTCGTATATTCTCGTATTGGGCGATTGTCGCTCACGTCCTTGTTTTCATCTTGGGCACCCCATTCCACGGGGCAGGTCTTAGGTTGGACGGTTCGGACGACCAGGGCAGTGGCTAGAGCAGTTGGGTGTTCGGTGGTGATCCAGTGGAGGTTTTCTGTGGTTTATAGTTTTCTCGTTCAGAATCATGTATTTGTTATGGTTGTGTTAATGTTTAAGACTGTCGTTATTGTTTTGTTTTCATTTGGGCTGTAAGATGATTACGTATTTGGTTTCCGCTGTTAAACTGTTGGTATTAAGTTTAATGTTGCATGTTTATTATTCTGTTTAGTAGTGGCTCGGGTAAGGGCGCTACATTTGGTGGTATCAGAGCATGCAAAGATTTTTGGGACATTAGTAATTCTGTTTTGAGGATTTAGAAGTTGATTTTAGTTTCCTTTCAGATATTAGGAGATGGAAGCAGTCACGGTAGTGTGGGACATGGCCGTTATGGCGATGATGAGGCTGGCCGAGAACATCGTCGTAGAGATCGTGACAGAAGGCGTCACCGAGATCATGATGATAGGAGACGTAGGAACCGTGTCAACATTTTGGATTTCATGAAGATTGGACCTCCACCGTTGACCGGAGATGAGAATGCTGATGTTGCTGAAGCTTGGGTTGATATCATGGAGCAGTGTTTTCGAGTGCTGCACTATGACGAGGATGAGAAGATGGAGGTAGCTGATTTCATGATCCAAGGAAAAGCTCAGAAATGGTGGAAACCTGTTTCTGCCATTCTAGTTCAGCAGCATGGGCGGATTCGTTGGGAACATTTACGTCAGGCCTTCATTAATCATCACTTTTCGCCAGGCGAAGGAGATGGAACTGTTGACCATTAAGCAAGGAGATTCGAACATTGAGGACTATCAGAAGCATTTTACAGATCTGTTGCCGTACGCTCCTCACATCAGTGAGAAATCTGCAGCAAAATATTCTCACTTTTTGAATGGTTTGAACCAGGAGATTTTTGATCGGGTTTCTGTCTGTGATGATCCTACTTCGTACGCAGGATTAGTGAATCGTTGTCGTCAAGCCGAGATCAGTATGCTAGGAGGAAGGCTATGCAAGCTAGCAAAAGTTCTAGTTCGTTGGGACCAAGGGGTCAGTCTTTCAAGAAGTCTGCATCTTCTTGTTCTTCCGGTTCTGGAGGAGTACACAGCTTTGGTAGGAAAAAGATGCAATGTGGCCACTGCGGAGGCAATCACCCGACGGAGAATTTTCGAAGAGCAACATGTGCATGTTTCAATTGTGGTGGTTTTGGTCACATGAAGAGGGATTGCCCTAATTTGGAGAATCAGGGTGGAGGCGGAGGTTCTATGACAGGGTCTTATAGTGGAAAACAGTCTGAGGCCACTGTTCAACAGAAAGGTTTTTCTGCTCAAGGTTCTCGTCGTGGAGGAATATCGCAAGGATCTCAGCAACGCCCATGAGTTCAGGGGCAAGTGTTTGCCTTAAACCAAGAGCAAGCTGAGGAGCATAACGAGTGAGTAATTGCAGGTAATTTTCTTTTATGTGGTATTCCTGCATATGTATTGATTGACACTGGGGCATCGCATTCATTCATAGCATCAACGTTTGTTAAGAAGCATAAACTACCCTACGTGTCATTAGATGTTTTGTTGTAGGTGTCTACACCAATGGGACAAGAGGTTTTAGCTAAGCGACTTGTAGTAGACTGTTTGCTAGAGTTTGAGGGAAATTACTTGTCTGCCAATTTGATGATAATGGCTATGGAAGATTTCTATTGTATTATGGGAATCGACCTATTGACTAAGTATAGAGATCAACGCCTCGATCAGTTTCGTCCAGAAGGAGACGAGAATTGGTTCTTCTTTGGTGAGGGAGCTCGACCTCCAATTCCAGTAGTGTCTGCTGTAAAGGTACAACGAGCTTTAGCAAAAGGAGGAGAAGGATACCTCATTTATGTTGTTGACGTATCAAAGGATGTAATCGACGTGAAGAACATTCCAGTTGTCGATGAATTTCTTGATGTTTTTCCCGATGAAATTCCTGGATTTCCTCCAGAGAGGGAAGTGGAAGCGGAGATAGAGTTGGTACCAGGAACCGCACCTATCTCCAGAGCGCCTTATAGATTGGCACCAACAGAGATGAAAGAGTTGAAACAACAGTTACAAGATCTTCTGGACAAAGGGTACATTAGACCCAGTGTGTCTCCCTGGGGAGCACCAGTGTTGTTCGTTAAAAAGAAGGATGGGTCTATGCGGCTTTGCATAGATTATCGGCAGTTGAACCGAGTAACAGTCAAGAATAAATATCCATTACCACAGATTGATGATTTGTTTGATCAACTGCAAGGGACTTCAGTGTACTCGAAGATCGATTTACGGTCTGGATATCATCAACTTCGAGTTCATCAACGTGATATCCCTAAGACTGCATTTCGAATAAGGTATGGGCATTACGAGTTTCTAGTGATGCCGTTTGGTTTGACGAATGCTCCAGCAGTATTTATGGATTTGATGAACCGAGTATCCCAGGACTATCTTGACAAGTTTGTCATTGTCTTTATTGATGACATACTGGTATACTCTCGTAGCCTTGAAGAGCATGCACAACATTTAAGGATTGTGTTGCTAACCTTAAGGAATCACCAACTGTATGCTAAGTTGAACAAGTGCGAGTTTTGGCTCGACAGAGTTGTCTTCTTGGGTCATGTTATATCCAAAGATGGGATATCAGTGGATCCTAGCAAGATTGAAGCAGTGTTGAGTTGGGCACGATCGGAATCAGCTCAAGAGATAAGAAGTTTTCTAGGTTTGGCAGGTTATTACCGGAGATTCATTTCAGGATTTTCTCAGATTTCCAAACCATTGACTCAACTGAACTGTAAGAATGTGCAGTTCGAATGGACTCATGATTGTGAAAATAGTTTCAATGAACTGCGTCAACGTTTGACAACTGCACCAGTTTTAGCTCTGCCATCTGGATCAGGAGGGTACATTGTGTACACTGACGCATCACTTCAAGGACTTGGGTGCGATTTAACCCAGAATGGTCATGTGATTGCATATGCATCCAGACAGTTGAAGAAGCATGAAGAGAATTATCCAGTTCATGATCTGGAATTGACAGCGATTGTGTTTGCTTTAAAGATTTGACGACATTATCTCTATGGAGAGAGATTTGAGATCTTTACAGATCACAAGAGTTTGAAGTATATCTTCACTCAAGCAGAGTTGAATATGCACCAAAGAAGATGGATGGATTTGTTAAAGGATTATGATTGCGAAATCAAGTATCATCCAGGATCAGCGAATCTTACAGCTGATGCTCTTAGTCGCAAGGTGAGTGATAAGTGCAATTTATTGTACTTCTATTACTTGTTTTTAACTTGGAATTTTGTGATTCTTGAGCAGGTTTTATGTGATTTGTTGTTATTTTTGTTATTGATGTTTGGAAGCTTAGAATGAGAATTTGGAGTAATAAATTGATGAATTAGATAGTGCAAAGGACAATTTTTGCCGAAGCAAGACCGCATCCGCGGTCTTGTCAGCACCGCACCCGTGGTCTTAGTTTTGTGAAAAATGATTTTTGTTGCGAAGCACGACCGCACCTGCGGTCATGCACAGACAGAGTCCGGAAATTCTGAAACTTTGGTGTGCTGCGCATGGGAGTTGCTGACTTTGATGTTTTGCGTATAAGACTTGTCTAGGACTATAAAAGGCCTCTATTACTAATCATCTAGGTCATGGAGGAGCCAAGGGAAGGATTGGAGGCTACAAAGAAAGATTGAAGATCAAGTTCATCAAGTTCTTGAGAATTCTCTTGCACACTTTTGGAAAGGAATTTCATTGCACTCCAAGCTCTTGTTCTAAGTTCTTCTTTCTTTATTTTTACATTTATTTGATATGTCTTGTTTAAGATTTATGTATTGTTGTGTTATTTTTATTATGAACTAATTTTTATTTCTAAAGGAATGATGGAACAAAACTAGAAACCATGTGTTGGGATTTATGATTTATGCTATATAAGTTTTCCTTATTGTTCATTTGTATTTTTCCAATCTTAATGCTTTCATTTTATTGGTCATATCTTGAATAATTCTTAAGTTTATAATTTATCACTTGGAAAAGGAAATTTATAAACAAGAAAGAGAAAAATACATCGATAGTATTTATATAGTTCGGGAGGACATATATTGCTATTGAAGCCATTAAAAGAATTTAGTGCTTATTGTGTTATTTAATTATAGATTGTTGATGGGGACGTTACAATCTGTTGTTAGATAATTAGTATCTACTTAGCACTCGGGAGAGGGAGTAGATAATTTAGAATTCTTGGCTAAGATATAATAAGGACATTTATAATATAGCTACACAAAATAACACATAGTGGATAGTTGAATGAAATCGGACCTCTAGATCTTTTATTCCATATTTATTTGTTATAAAAAGTTTGGTTTTGTACTATAATTTAATTTAGTTTCAAATCTAGTTATTGGTATAAACAAATCTGTCAATTGATTATTCTAAATAAAGTCGAGACTATTTCAATTACATGCATTAATATAAATTCATAAATACATTCCTCGTGGGATTGACATTTGTACTCAAAAATGCATTTTATTACAAACTTGACGTTGTGCACTTGCAAGCAATTAAGAAAACACGCAACAGTGAGATTATCTGCACTTCAGACAAGTTTCATATCAAGTGTAATCCAAGATTGTTGTTCTCTGGGATTTCACTTCCGTCATAAGAAAGGAATGGAACACATTCGAGTAACGAGCATTTTATCTGAACCGATGTTGTATGCCGAAATCAGAGAAGCTCAGTTTTCTGATCTGAAGGTGGAAAAGTTAGCAAGGTTAGCTAACGAAGACAACACATCTGGCTTTGCGTTCCAAACAGATGGAACCTTGTGTTTGTGAGGAAAAATCGTAGTTCCAGAAGATTCTAAATTGAGAGACGAGATTATATCTCAAGCTCATAGGAGTAAGTTGAATATCAACCCTGGAAGCATGAAAATGTATAATGATTTGAAGACCAAGTTTTGGTGGAAAGGTATGAAGAGAAGTGTTTACCAGTTTGTAGCCAAGTGTTTGGTTTGTCAGCAAGTGAAAGCTGAACATCGACGACCAGGAGGATTACTTCAGAATCTTCCTATTCCTGAGTGGAAGTGGGAGCATGTAACGATGGATTTTGTCACCCACTTGCCGTTGTCTTCTAAGAATTGTGATGCCATTTGGGTTGTTGTGGACCGACTGACTAAGTCAGCACATTTCATTCCGTATAGTCGGGAATATAGTTTCGATCGCATGGCAAGACTATACATCCAAGAGATTCTTAAATATCATGGTGTGCCAACAAGTATAGTTTTTGGCGCCGTTGCCGGGGAGTGTATATTTTAAATTTATATAAGTATTGTTACCAATTAGTCTTTATTTTAATTTAGAGCTGTTTTTATTGTAATACATTAAACATTGATTTGTGTCTTATCTTTGTTTGACAGTGCATGCGAAGATCGCAAAATCTTGACTTGCTTATCTTTGATCCTGAAATTGAAAGAACCGCAAGAAGATTAAGAAAGGCAAGAAGAGTTCGAGCAATGGCTGAAAACAGAGATAATGAAAATCCACCCCCTGCAGTACCCATCAAAGATCATTTTAGGCCGGTACTGAATGCTCATTACTCGGGCATAGCACGAGGGACTATTAATGCAAACAACTTTGAGCTCAAGCCTGCATTGATAAACATGGTTCAAAAGAATCAGTTTGGGGGAGCCGCTACTGCAGATCCTCATTTGCATCTCAGAACATTCCTTGAAATTACTGAAAAGGTAAAAATAAATGGTGTTTCTGATGATATAATTCGATTGCGTTTGTTTCCTTTTTCTCTTAGGGACCAAGCAAGTGGATGGCTCCAATCGCTTCCTTCGGGGAGTATCACTACATGGCAGGAGTTAGCAACCAAGTTCCTTGCTAAATATTTTCCACCTGCGAAGTCTGCACAGTTGAAGATAGAGATAAGTACTTTTAGGTAGACTGACTTTGAGCAATTATATGAGGCATGGGAACGTTATAAGGAGTTGTTGAGGAGGTGTCCAAACCATGGTTTTGAAGATTGGATACAGATTGAATTGTTTTACAATGGTTTGAATAGACAAACAAGGGGCACTGTGGATGCAGCAGCTGGTGGCACGATATTTGCAAAATCACCTGATCAAGCATATGATTTGCTTGAACAGATGACCATTAACAGCTATCAATGGCCGTCTGAGAGGTCAGGAGTAAAGAAGCAAGCTGGAATTTATGCCATAGATCCTATTACATCACTCACCGCTCAAGTTTCAGCTTTAACAACTCAAATTACAGCAATGAATAAGGTTAGTACATCAAAGGTTGAAAATGCATCGGTTGTTACTGAAGAACCACATATTCCTGATGAGGCTCATTATATAAACAATAGGAATTTTGGTGGCTACGGAGGATATCGAGGTAACCTTCCCCCTAACACTTATCATCCTGGTTTGAGGAATCATGAAAATTTTTCATATGCCAATAATAAGAATGTGTTAAATCCTCCACCGGGGTTCAATACATCAAAGGGGGAAGGAAAACCTTCACTTGAGGATCTAGTTGGGACATTTGTTGTTGAATCTAGTAAAAGGATGGCTAGGACTGAATCTCGTCTTGATGGCATGGAAACTCACATGGGAAATATGGGTGCCACAATGAAATCATTGGAGACACAGATTGGTCAATTGGCTAATGCATTGAGAGATCAAAATAAAGGTCAATTCCCAAGTAATACCGAAGTGAATTTAAAGGAGCAATGCAAAGCTGTAACTTTGAGAAGTGGAAGAGAACTTGAGGTTAAAAATTCCAAAGAGAAGGATGAAAATGAGATAACTGTTGAAGAAGTTGAAACTGAGGGATCCAAAGCTGAAGTTGAAGTTGAACAACCTCCGGTATTTAAGCCAGTTCTTCCATATCCGCAGAGGTTCAAAAAGAAGAAATTGGATGATCAATTTGCAAAATTTTTTGGAGATTTTCAAGAAGATTCACATCAACATTCCATTTGCTGATGCTTTAGATCAAATACCAAACTATGCAAAGTTCATTAAAGATGTGATGTCAAAGAAGAGGAAGTTGCATGAGTTCGAGATAGTTAAGTTGACCGAAGAGTGTAGCGCCATACTCCAAAGGAAACTACCACAGAAACTCAAAGATCCATGGAGTTTTACTATTCCTTGTGTTATTGGTGGTTCTAGAATCAATAAAGCTTTATGTGATTTAGGTGCCAGTATTAATTTAATGCATTTTTCTATTTACAGGACTTTGGAGCTTGGCGAGGTGAAGCCTAGCACTATTACACTGCAGCTGGCGGACAGATCACTTACATATCCACGGGGGATAGTGGAGGATGTTCTGGTAAAGGTAGACAAATTTATATTTCCTGCTAATTTTGTCATTCTAGATATGGAAGAAGATCACGAGACTCCGCTTATCTTTGGAAGGCCGTTCTTGGCCACCGGAAAAGCTTTGATTGATGTGCACAAGGGCGAGCTCACATTGAGAGTAGGTGGAGAAGAAGTCATGTTCACATCTACAACACAATCAAAGAACCAAATGAGGTAAGTACTTGTAATAGTATTGATGTAATTGATTCATGTTTATATCATGTTGGTGCAGGTAAGATGACGAAAGATTCCTTAGAAAGATGTTTGTTGGAATCGGCGTCTGTACTAGATGAAAGTGATTGGGATGTGCAAGATGAGATACTAGCTCTCAATACACTGCTTAAAGAAAAGAGTGATGTGCATCATGTAGAGCTACTTGAAGATGCAAATAAAGAGGTACCAAAAGCATCTCCTGAATTGAAGGAATTGCCAAGTCACCTTTGTTATGCATTTTTAGGTGAAAATTTGACATATCCGGTAATTATCTCTTCTTTTCTTACTTGTGTTGAAAAAGAGAAATTGTTGAGAGGGAATTTAAATCTGCTTTGGGATGGACAATTGCTGATATAAAGGGGATTAGCCCTACTGTTTGTATGCATAAAATCTTGATGCAGGAGTCATATTCACCTTATGTTGATCATCAGAGAAGACTTAATCCAGCAATGAAAGAAGTTGTGAGGGCTGAGGTATTAAAACTGTTAAATGTTGGTGTTATTTATGCTATATCTGATAGCTCGTGGGTTTCACCAGTACAAGTAGTGCCTAAGAAAGGGGGAATAACTGTACTGAGAAATGAGAATAATGAATTGATTTCAACTCGTCCAGTGACTGATTGGCGAGTATGCATAGACTACAGGAAATTGAATGATGCTACTAGGAAAGATCACTTCCATCTTCCCTTTATTGACCAGATGCTTGATAGAGTGGGTGGTTATCATTATTATTGCTTTCTATATGGTTATTCAGGTTATAATCAGATTGTCATAGCACCGGAGGATCAGGAGAAGACTACCTTCACTTGCCCCTACGGTACATTTGCTTTCAGGAGAATGCCGTTTGGTCTGTGCAATGCCCCTGCTACTTTTCAGAGGTGTGTGATGGCCATATTTTCTGACATGGTCGAGGAAATAATGGAGGTTTTTATGGATGATATCTCTGTGTTTGGTTCATCTTTTGATCACTGTTTGCAAAATTTAATGCTTGTGTTGCAGAGATGTCAGGCGAAGAATTTAGTTTTGAATTGGGAAAAATGTCACTTCATGGTTCCAGAAGGTATTGTGCTTGGGCATAAAATTTCAGCTAAAGGAATAGAAGTTGACAGAGCTAAAGTTGTGGCAATTGAAAATCTCCCACCACCAAAGAATGTGAAAGGGATCAGAAGTTTCTTGGGAAATGCCGGGTTCTATCGTCGTTATATCAAAGATTTTTCTAAAATTACTAGACCTTTATGTAATTTGTTAGAAAAAGATTCGACATTTATTTTTGACGATGATTGTTTGCAGGCATTTAACAGGATCAAGAAAGCACTTATTTCTGCTCCCATTATGATAGTGCCTGATTGGAAGGAGCCATTTGATCTCATGTGCGATGCTAGCGACTATGTTGTGGGAGCAGCATTGGGACAAAGGCGAAACAAGATGTTCAAGGCTATATGCTATGCAAGTCGTACACTTAATGCAGCCCAATAGAACTATACAACTACAGAGAAAGAGATGCTAGCAGTGGTGTTTGCATTTGACAAGTTCAGAACCTATCTTATTGGCACCAAGGTAACTGTTTTCACTGACCATGCAGCTCTTCGTTACTTGTTTGCCAAAAAGGATGCCAAGCCCAGGTTGATACGATGGATACTTCTACTTTAAGAATTTGACTTTGAAGTAAAAGACAAGAAAGGTTCTGAAAACCAGGTGGCAGATCACTTGTCACGACTAGAGCTGGAAGAACGAACTGACGGTGGAGTTATCAATGAGTCGTTCCCAGACGAACAACTGTTTGAGGTAAGTTCTAAACTCCCTTGGTTTGCTGATATAGCTAACTTCTTGTCTTGTGGTACTCTTCCTCCAGATCTAAATCACCGTCAGAAAAAGAAGTTCTTCCATGATATCAAATTTTTTCTTTTGGGATGATCCTTGTATATATAAAAGATGTGCTGACCAAGTGATTAGGAGATGTGTTGATGGCGAAGATGCAAACAAAATTCTGGAACAATGTCATTCATCACCTTATGGTGGACATTTTGGAGCAACACGAACAACAGCTAAGGTACTGCAATCAGGTTTTTTCTTGCCTACTTTGTTTAAGGATAGCTATACCTTAGTGAAATCATGTGATAGATGCCAAAGGTTAGGAAAAATTTCTAGGCGTCACGAATTGCCACTGACAAATATTTTGGAAGTGGAACTTTTTGATGTCTGGGGCATAGATTTCATGGGACCTTTTCCCCCTTCTTTTGGTCAATCTTATATATTATTCGCTGTAGATTATGTTTCGAAATGGGTGGAAGCAATCGCCACCAGTACTAATGATGCTCGTGTTGTAGTTAAGTTTGTGCACAAGAACATCTTCACCAGATTTGGAACACCGAAAGCCATCATAAGTGACGAAGGTACGCACTTTTGCAATAAAATTTTCAACTCACTGATGGCTAAATACAATGTGAAGCACAGAGTGGCATTAGCATATCATCCTCAGTCGAACGGACAAGCTGAAATATCCAACCGGGAAATCAAGCAAATATTATAAAAGACTGTCAATACAAACCGGAAGGATTGGGCTATAAAGTTGGATGATGCATTGTGGGCTTATAGGACCGCGTTCAAGATGCCTATTGGGATGTCTCCCTATAGGTTGGTTTTTTGTAAAGCCTGTCACTTGCCGCTGGAATTGGAGCATCGAGCATTTTGGGCAGTTAAGAAGTTGAATTTTGATTTGAGAGCATCTTGCGATGGCAGAAAACTACAGTTAAATGAAATGGAGGAGTTCCGCAATGATGCATACGAAAATGCCAAGATTTATAAAGAACATACCAAAAAGTGGCACGATAAAGTCATTGTACGAAAGGAGCTACAACCAGGACAACAAGTACTCTTGTTCAACTCCAGTCTGAAGTTGTTTCCTGGTAAATTGAAATCGCGTTGGTCAGGACCATTTTTGGTGGAGAAAGTGTACTCTCATGGGGCGATTGAGTTAAAATGCAGTGATGGGAGGACTTTCAAGGTGAACGGGTAGCGAGTTAAGCCATACTATGGAAATGAAGTAAGGCACCTTGACAACATTCCTTTGAACTGATCAACTTGATATAGACTGATGGTAGTCGGGCTGAAGACGTTAAACCAAGCGCTTATTGGGAGGCAACCCAAATTTTTGTTTCTCTTTTGCATTTTGATTTCGGTTTTTATTTTATTTTTTGTATCATGATTATTTTTGGTTGTGTATTTTTAATATAGTGTGTGCTTATATCTTCCCAAATTTTATGAATCCCAATTGTTTTCTTTTCAGGAATGAAAATTTGAGAAAAAAATAATTTTGACGAAACATGAGTGCACCCGCGGTCTCATGTGCACCGCACCCGCGCTTGTGGTGCATTCAAAATACAAGAAAATTCGAAGCAGGAGCGCACCCGCGGCCTCATGGACACCGCACCCGCGCTACGTGTGCCGAAGCAACACCGCACCCGCGGTGCTACCTGTACAGCACCCGCGGTCTTGAAATGTTGAATAATGCAAGAAATGCCGAAACACCACCGCACCCGCGGTCGTTCAATATCGCATTATGATAGAAATCCCGAAGACATACCGCACCCTCGGTCTTGTGGACACCGCACCCGCGGTCGTACAACCTGGAATAAAAAAATAAATCGAGAGCATACCGCACCCGCGGTCCTGTTAGCACCGCACCCGCGGTCGATGGTTTTAAACACAGAATTGGGCAGAAATCTTCATAATCGAAGAACACATCTCAAATATTTCCCCCTCCATTTCGAAATCCTTCCTCAAGAACACACTTTTCACACCAAATTTTTGTTATTCCTTCAACAAATTTACCACTCCAACCTAAATAGCTTCACCCATTCCATCTAATATCACTTTCTTTCCAAAAAATTCAACACCAAACCTAGGGTTTGAAAAGGGGCTCGAAAATTTCTTCAAAATTTGGTTGGAGCTTTGATTTGTTCTTCAAGAAACAATTCAACACACTCAAGGTGAGCAAATTCATTGCATATTTGTTGAAAAATTGAAATTATTGGTGTTAGTGGCTATGGAAGGAAATTTCATTTAGTGAAGTACATTATTGATATTGTGGATATTGTTGATTGATTGTTGGGTAAATTGTTGAGGTGTGGATATTGTTTGTATTGAGTTTGGGGGAGTGCTAGAATCATTGAATTTTGTGAATTGAATTGAGGAGAAGTTGTTGATTGAAAGGTGTTCGATACAATGCCTCCAAGAAAAAAACAGTCAAAGGGTGCATCTTCATCATCTGTAAATTACGATGCGAGCAGGTTTTGGGATGAGAAGGCGGAGAAGCACTATGAAAAAAATTTAAATAAAAGCATTGTAAAAGAAAGGGGATTTGATTTGAGTTTTCCTCATTCCGAAATTGGACAAATGCTTACTGCTCGAAATTGGGTGGAGTTTGGCAGGCAGCCACAAGATGCTGTCATTTCATTGGTGAGAGAGTTTTATGTTACCCTCAAGGTTAGGTATGATCAATTGACGGTGTTTGTGCGAGAAAAAATGGTTGCCTTTGATGCACATACGATCAATACGTTATATGGTATCCCTCATGTAATGCACGATGAATATGAAGAATACAGGTATGAGCATGTTGATTATAACGATATTCTTCAAACAATTTGCATACATGGAGCGGAGTGGAGAATGAGGGATGATGTGCATGTCAGCCTAGCTAAGTCTGATCTCAAAGATGTTTCCAAACATTGGTATTCATTTATTTCTGCTAGGATTAAGCCGACCGAACACACCACCACCGTCATCAAGGAGAGGGCTATCCTTACTTATTGCATTATGACAGGAAAGGCAATTGATTTAGGTCAATTGCTTCAGCATTCGATACTTGATTATGCAAGAGGTAACTCTCCTAGTGGCTTACTCCATCCTTCTCTTATCACTGCATTGTGCCAAAACGCGGGAGTGACTTGGGCAACGACTGAAGAATTGTTAAAGCCTAAAAATGTCATCATGGTAATCCAACCATATGGGGCAGTCAGAAATGACCAAGCTGCAGCACGCAGAGCTGAAAGGGATTTCAACAGGAGGGCTGCAGAGAGACGTGCCCAGGCTTAAGCGCAAGAACCACAACCACAGCAAAGGCATAGGAGAGATAGGTTGACCCAGTTGGAAGAAGATATGAGAATTCAACGCCAAGAAATGGATGCGTTTCGGTTTAGGACCGACACATTTATGGGATACATGATGGATTTCACATCGGTCTTGACTCAGCAATTTCCATATGCTTCAACTTCTGGACATCCATTTCCACCTCCTTCACAGTGGCCACCTGTATACCACCCGCCGGAGTTCCAACCACCCCAAGATAATGAAGATGATGATGATGGCGATGACCACTGACATTCGTTGCCCAGGGTATGTGTATTCTCCTAATTTTCATGCTTATTTACATCGAGGACGACGCACATGTTTTAGTTTGGGGAGATTTGATTTATTTTATTTTATTTTATTTTTGTGTTTTATTATTTTTTATTTGGTGTGTTTATTTTCTTTTGTGTGTTTGTTTATTTAATTTATTTTGTGTGTTTATTATTTTTTAGTTATTTGCTTGTGTGTTTGTAGTGTTTTAGTCATGAAATTTTTTTACTGTGAATTGGCCAATGATGAAAAATTTTTGTATTGAAAAGAATGGTCATGCATTACATTCATGTTAATCGATCAATTTGAAAAATTTAGAGAATAATCATGAGATGTGGTAAGTTTGAGACTTATAATTTCTATAAAACTTTGTGATTTTCATTTGACATCGAAATAATTTTTTTGCAAACACATAGATGATTGAGGCAGTCTTTGATGTTATTTGGGCCATTTATATTGTTCATAAATATTCATTTGAAGCCCTCTTGAGCCTATTTGAGAAAAGAATTGTGTTCTTGAAATTTTTTTTTAAGCCAAGCACTTTTCTTTTAAATATATATATATGTATTTGGTTGATGCATTGAGACACCATTTTCACGATGATTAGATTCTACTCTATGTTGGTGAATTGAGATTTTGTCTAGAACTATCCAAACATCATTCGAGGCAAAATACTGACAACTTATGATTTAGGAATGATTTAGGTGATTTTTTGGATCGATTGAGCCTTTCAAGCTACCAAATAAAAATAATTTATCATTTGTCACCTCTTTGAGCTTATATGAATTTGAATGGCACACGTAAATATGTGTAAAAGACCTCCATTCGAATATTCTTTCAATTATCTCACATTTACTACCCTGTTGAATATCTTAAACACTAATTTCCTACCTTCTCAAGGGAGTAAGAATTCAAAGGATCAAAGAAATGAAAATTCTCCTACAAAAAAGAAAAGAAAAATGAATGATTTTACATTGATAAAGTTGGAGAAAAAAGGGGAGAAAAAGAGATGAAATGAATAAAAAAAATAAATAAATAAAATAAAGGAGTTTAAAAAAGAGAGAAAAAAATTCAACTTACTCCATTATTTGAATTCCTAATCTTCATTTGTAGCCATGAGCCAAGGCCTAACATTTCAACCATTGAAAATCCTATTAACCTAGTCATAGTTGTCTAATATACTAGTGGAGAGTGATTGGGAGGATCTAGCTTATGGACAATCGATAAACACTTTCATTGAGTAAGAATCTTGATCAATTTTACACACCTCATTGCATCAAATATTTATTGGGTATCCATTTCTTGAATGAATATTGCTTTTAACCCAATTTTTACCGGAAAAGACCTCTTGATTTGTGTTTGTAAAAGAATTGAAATTGATTGAGAATGTTTTGAAACATGAGTTGAAGAGATTAGAAGTTAAGAAAATTAACCGATTGCATGATTGTATCCGGATGAACAAATGGTTGGATTGATTTGAATTGTGAATGCATGAAGAGTTAGTTAAAATATCTTGAGGTCATGTTCTTTAAAGTATTTCATGACTTGTTTGTTTGTTTGTGTTGTTTTGTTTTGCTCGGGACTAGCAAAATATTAAGTTTGGGGGAGTTTGATAAGTGCAATTTATTGTACTTTTATTACTTGTTTTTAACTTGGAATTTTGTGATTCTTGAGCAGGTTTTATGTGATTTGTTGTTATTTTTGTTATTGAAGTTTGGAAGCTTAGAATGAGAATTTGGAGTAATAAATTGATGAATTAGAAAGTGCAAAGGACAATTTTTGCCGAAGCAAGACCGCACCCGCGGTCTTGTCAGCACCGCACCCGCGGTCTTAGTTTTGTGAAAAATGATTTTTATTGCGAAGCACGACCGCACCCGTGGTCCTACTTACACCGCACCCGCGGTCATGCACAGACATAGTCCGGAAATTCTGAAACTTTGGTGTGCTGCACATGGGATTTGCTGACTTTGATGTTTTGCGTATAAGACTTGTCTAGGACTATAAAAGGCCTCTATTATTAATCATCTAGGTCATTGAGGAGCCAAGGGAAGGATTGGAGGCTACAAAGAAAGATTGAAGATCAAGTTCATCAAGTTCTTGAGAATTCTCTTGCACACTTTTGGAAAGGAATTTCATTGCACCCCAAGCTCTTGTTCTAAGTTCTTCTTTCTTTATTTTTACTTTTATTTGATATGTCTTGTTTAAGATTTATGTATTGTTGTGTTATTTTTATTATGAACTAATTTTTATTTCTAGAGGAATGATGGAACAAAACTAGAAACCATGTGTTGGGATTTATGATTTATGCTATATAAGTTTTCCTTATTGTTCATTTGTATTTTTCCAATCTTAATGCTTTCATTTTATTGGCCATATCTTGAATGATTCTTATGTTTATAATTTATCTCTTGGAAAAGGAAATTTATAAACAAGAAAGGGAAAAATACATCGATAGTATTTATATAGTTCGGGAGGACATATATTGCTATGGAAGCCATTAAAAGAATTTAGTGCTTATTGTGTTATTTAATTATAGATTGTTGATGGGGACGTTACAATCTGTTGTTAGATAATTAGTATCTACTTAGCACTCGGGAGAGGGAGTAGATAATTTATAATTCTTGGCTAAGGTATAATAAGGACATTTATAATATAGCTACACAAAATAACACATAGTGGATAGTTGCGTGAAATCGGACCTCTAGATCTTTTATTCCATATTTATTTGTTATAAAAAGTTTGGTGTTGTACTATAATTTAATTTAGTTTCAAATCTAGTTATCGGTATAAAAAAATATGTCAATTGATTATTCTAAATAAAGTCGAGACTATTTCAATTACAAGCATTAATATAAATTTAGAAATACATTCCTCGTGGGATCGACACTTGTACTCAAAAATACATTTTATTACAAACTTGACGTTGTGCAGTTGCAAGCAATTAAGAAAACACGCAACAGTGAGATTATCTGCACTTCAGACAAGTTTCATATCAAGTGTAATCCAAGATTGTTGTTCTCTGGGATTTCACTTCCGTCATAAGAAAGGAATGGAACACATTCGAGTAACGAGCATTTTATCTGAACCGATGTTGTATGCCAAAATCAAAGAAGCTCAGTTTTCTGATCCGAAGGTGGAAAAGTTAGCAAGGTTAGCTAACGGAGACAACACATCTGGCTTTGCGTTCCAAACAGATGGAACCTTGTGTTTGTGAGGAAGAATCGTAGTTCCAGAAGATTCTAAATTGAGAGACGAGATTTTATCTCAAGCTCATAGGAGTAAGTTGAGTATCCACCCTGGAAGCATGAAAATGTATAAGGATTTGGAGACCAAGTTTTGGTGGAAAGGTATGAAGAGAAGTGTTTACCAGTTTGTAGCCAAGTGTTTGGTTTGTCAGCAAGTGAAAGCTGAACATCGACGACCAGGAGGATTACTTCAGAATCTTCCTATTCCTGAGTGGAAGTGGGAGCATGTAACGATGGATTTTGTCACCCACTTGCCGTTGTCTTCTAAGAATTGTGATGCCATTTGGGTTGTTGTGGACCGATTGACTAAGTCAGCACATTTCATTCCGTATAGTCGGGAATATAGTTTCGATCGCATGGCAAGACTATACATCCAAGAGATTCTTAAATATCATGGTGTGCCAACAAGTATAGTCAGTGATAGAGATCCACGCTTTACCTCAAGGTTCTGGTGAAGTTTTCAAAAAGCGTTGGGAACGACATTGAGTATGAGTACTGCCTATCATCCAGAGACCGATGGTCAGTCTGATAGGACCATTCAGACGCTTGAGGACATGTTGCGTGCTTGTGCTTTGGATTTTGGACCAGCATGGCATGATCATCTGCCGCTTGTGGAGTTTGCATATAACAATAGCTACCACACTAGCATTTGTATGGCTCCGTTCGAAGCATTGTATGGTAGACGTTGTCGTACTCCATTGTTTTGGGACGAAGTAGGAGAACGACAAGTGCAAGGACCTGAATTAGTGCAACAAGCGATTGACGTAGTGGAATTGATCAAGAAGAGAATTAAAACTGCACAAGATCGTCAATCGAGTTACGCGAATACCAAGCGTAGACCTCTACAGTTTCAGTCAAGGGAAAAAGTTTTCCTTAAAGTTTCACCGTTCCGCAGGGTGATGAGATTGGGACTCAAGGGAAAATTAGCCCCAAGATTCATCGGAACTTTTGAGATTTTGGAATGTGTTGGGAATTTGGCGTATCGATTGGCTTTACCGCTGTATCTGTCCAGCATTCATAATGTCTTTCATGTATCGTTGCTACGATGGTATGTAGCAGATGAGTCGCACGTCCTTAGTCCGACAGACGTTCAACTTGAAGAAGACTTGACTTATGTTGAGCAGCCGCTTTTAATCCTGGGTAGGAAAGAGAAAAAGCTCAGAAACAAGACCATTCCACTTGTTCTAGTGCAATGACAACGCCGAGGTACTGCAGAAGCGACTTGGGAGTTAGAGAGTCGTATGCGCTCAGAGTATCCTCATTTGTTTTGAGTTGTATTTTATTCAGTTGTATTGTACTTCAGTTTTGATTTCGAGGATGAAATCTTTGTAAGGAGGGGAGGATGTAATGACCCGAATTCCTATTTTGAATGAAGTATTAATTAAGACATAATTAATGAGTTGTTAATTAAGTATTATTAAGGAATTGATAATTCGGGATTAAGATATTGGTATCCACCGAAATTTAAATGGATAACCCGACCTACTTCGGATTACATTATCTCGAGAAATCCAATGAGATTCTGACACGCGGCAGATAAGATTGGTTCGGATTTTCTGGAATAGTGCGGATGCAGCCTATAAATGGAAGCCGATTCTTTTGTTTTCTTCACCGCATTCTTCAAAGAGAGTTCTAGTTGTACCTTAGATTTTCTAGCCAGTTTCTAGGGCACTTTGGTGTCGGGAAGTTTCGGAGCTAGTATCGAATCGAGAAGGGGTCGGTGAACTGAGATCGAGACATCATCAGCGGGCTAACGACAGACGCAGGTATAATCCTAAATCCTTAGATAGTGATTTAAGGATCATTAGGGAGATCTTTGTAGCATGTTTGATCTGGTTTGTTAGTGATTTCTTTATGTTGGTATTGTCTAGGTTTGGAGCTTTCTGTCAGACTGTTTTAGTGAGGTACGTGATGTACTGACTGAGATATCCAAGCGTAGTATACACACTTATATGCTGCATATTTATCTCTTGCATGATACATGTTTTACTGCTTTGGCATATTATGCATGACATATCATGTTGAGCCTGATATCTTTTGAGATATACCTCATTTGTTGGGGCCGCTCAGCCCTATTCTGTATTGTGGACGATGGGGCATCGAGAGCTACAGTGTCCGACGGGACCCACGGGCTCTAATAACCTGGACATTGCAGGTCCACGTCTTGATGATGAGTGTGGGAGCCAAAACATGCCTAGGACAGATCAGAGACTACACACTCAGGCGCCTCTAGACTGAGCATGAGATTCTTGACTTGATCCTTGATATCCGAGCATATTGCATTTTGCATGCATTATATCAGTTTGTATACTCGTACATTCTCGTATTGGGCGATTGTCGCTCACGTCCTTGTTTTCATCTTGGGCACCCCATTCCACGGGGCAGGTCTTAGGTTGGACGGTTCGGACGACCAGGGCAGTGGCTAGAGCAGTTGGGTTTTCGGTGGTGATCCAGTGGAGGTTTTCTGTGGTTTATGTTTCTCGTTCAGAATCATGTATTTGTTATGGTTGTATTAATGTTTAAGACTGTCGTTATTGTTTTGTTTTCATTTGGGTTGTAAGATGATTAAGTATTTGGTTTGATATTTTGAACTCATCGCCCGTCTTCTTGTGGCGGAAAAAAAAACGAGCTGCTAATGAGAAATCATCGTTCCCGACCCACTGGATCAACAGCATTTCCAGAAGTAAATGCTGTAAGTAAAAATAAATTTAAACCTGGAAACCAAAATCAAATTCAAAGACAAGGTTTTGGTCGAGTTCGAGGTCGAGGTGGTGGACGTGGAATTGGTCATTGTCGTGGTCGAGGCCGTGGTTTTGAAAACAATAGAGATAGTTATTTTTATAACTCATCTCAAAAGAGCGTCACGAACCACCCACCGAAAAGGCATCATGAGAATACAAGTGTTGATGAGAATCACTCAAAAAGATATGAAAGTTCTTGTTTCAGATGTGGTACTCTAGGACATTGGTCCTGTATTTGTCGAGCCCCTGAGCACCTTTGTAAGCTTTATAAAGAATCATTAAAGAGGAAAGGAGACCAACTTCACTGAACGCAATGACCGTTTGAGTGATTCAACTAATTTTTATGTTGCTGATTTTATGAATGATTTCTCTGGAAATGATCTATATGTTGGTGGGATAAAAATGAACAATATTGATGCTACAAATTTTCTCAATGATTTATCTGAAAATGAACAATATAGTGGTAGAATATAAATGTACAGTAATTTATTTTTCATGTATCCATATAATAATGTTTTATTGTATAAGTATGATATGTGTTATATTTAAATATATATTGCCAGTAATTTTTTTCATTGTATATTTTTTTGAAGTTCAAAAATGAAAATGCTATGAGCAAAGCTGAAGTTTGCATACCCGATAGTGGTACAACGCACACTATCCTCCGAGATAAAAGATATTTCTTGGAACTAAAACCAACAAAAACAACGGTGAATACAATATCAGGTCCTATAGACTTGATTAAAGGATGTGGTAAAGCACAATTTTTGTTACCTAATGGTACAAAATTTTTTATCAATGATACTTTATATTCACCACAATCGAAAAGAAATTTGTTTAGTTTTAATAATATATATTCTCATGGGTATGATACTCAAACAATGAATGAAGGGAATGAGAAATATATGTGTCTTATCACATATAAATTAGGAAAGAAATATGTTATTGAAAAACTACCAATGCTCCCTACTGGATTGCATTATACACATATAAGTCCCATTGAATCAAACATGGTAGTTGATAATTCTTCAATATTAACCAATTGACATGATCGATTAGGACATCCTGGTTCAACAATGATGCGAAGAATTATAGAAAATACATATGGTCATCCGCTGAAAGACCAGAAGATCTTTCAGAATAATAAGTTTCAATGTAAAGCATGTTCTCTTTGAAAACTTATTATAAGACCATCACCAGCCAAAATCCAAACTGAATCACCAATGTTTCTTGAACGTATTCAGGGTGATATTTGTGAACCAATCCATCCACCATGTGGGCCATTCAGATACTTTATGGTATTGATTGATGCCTCCAGCAGATGGTCACATGTATGTTTATTGTCAACTCGAAAAGTTGCATTTGCAAGATTACTTGCTCAAATAATAAAATTGAATAATCAATTTCCCGATTATACAATCAAGAAAATTAGACTTGATAATGCTGGTGAATTTACTTCTCAGTCTTTTAATGATTATTGTATGTCTATGGGAATCATTGTTGAGCATCATGTTGCTCATGTACATACACAGAATGGATTGGCTGATCATTGATTAAACGTTTGCAAATGATTGCTAGAACAATGATTATGAAAACAAAGCTCCCTATTTCTATATGGGGACATGCAATTTTACATGCTGCTTCATTAATTCGCATCAGACCAAGTGCATATCATAAATACTCCCCATTTCAGCTGGCATTTGGTAAAGAACCAGACATTTTTCATCTGAGAATTTTTGGATGTATGGTGTATGTGCCTATTGCACCACCGCAATGAAAGAAAATGGGACCTCAAAGAAAGGTTGGAATTTATATCGGTTATGATAGTCCATCAATCATTCGATATCTTGAACCTCAGACAGGAGACGCGTTCACAGCACGTTTTGCTGATAGTCATTTTAATGAGGAAATCTTCCCAATGTTAGAGGGAGAACAGAAAAATACCGAAAAGAAAATTACATGATATGTATCATCATTGTTACATCTGGATCCAAGAACAAAACAATGTGAAAAGGATGTACAACAAATTGTGCACTTGCAAAGAATAGCAAATCAAATACCAAATGCATTTGCAGACACAAAAGGGGTAACTAAATCATATATACATGCTGCAAATGCCCCTGCTCGAATTGAAATTCCAGAAACAAATTGAAGATACTCATGATGTCATTAAACGCCTGAAGCATGGAAGGACAGTAGGTTCTAAGGATAAAAATCCTCGAAAAAGAAAATTCATAGAGAAACACGATGATCACAAAATAAAGAATGATGTTTCTGAAGAAACACACGATGATCACAAAATAGAGAATGATGTTCCTGAAGAAACACATGATGATGAAAATGTTCTGTCAGAACCACAAACTGACGAGAATCATAAAATCTCTATGAATTACATTAATACTGGAAAAATATGGAACCGAAAATATATAAAAGAAATGGATGATATATTTTCTTATAATGTGGCAATCGACATCATAAATGATAATGAAGATCATGAACCAAAACCTTTTGGTGAATGTAAAAATCGGCAGGATTGGATAAAATGGAAAGAAGCCATCCAGGTTGAATTGGATTCGCTAAATAAACGTAATGTTTTTGGACCTATAGTCCTTACACCTGAAGGTGTAAAACCTGTTGGATACAAATGTGTTTTTATTCGAAAGCGAAATGAGAAAAATAAAATAGTAATATATAAAGCTCGACTTGTTGCATAAGGTTTTTCTCAAAGACCTGGAATTGATTATGAAGAAACGTATTCTCCCGTGATGGATGCAATTATGTTTTGGTATTTTATTAGCTTGGCAGTATCTGAAAATTTAGAAATGCGTCTTATGGATGTTGTTACAGATTACTTATATGGATCACTTGATAGTAATATATATATATATATATATATATGAAAATCCCTGAAGGATTTAAGATGCCTGAAGCACAAAGTTCAAAACCCAGAGAATGTTATTCTGTGAAATTACAAAGATCATTATACGGGTTAAATTAATCCGGTCGAATGTGGTATAATCGACTAAGTGATCACTTGATGAAAAAGGGATATGTAAATAATTCAATATGCCCTTGTGTTTTCATTAAGAAAACAACATCCGGATGCGTAATTATTGATGTATATGTTGATGATTTAAACATCATTGGAACGAATAAGGAAATTCAAGAAGTTGTGTTATACTTGAAGGAAGAATTTGAAATGAAGGATCTTGGAAAAACCAAGTATTGTCTGGGTGTGGGGACCCGGACGCTAATCAAGTTCTTAATCATCATTGGGACTAATTAATCAATTAGAACAGGGTCTAAATTTTTTTTTTTAAAATGCGGAACGTAGTGACATACAACATATATACATATCAGTATATAAAATACAAATCCTGTATTTCAACATTTATTCAAACTAGGGTTTAAAACTAAAGGCAAGTGTTTAACCCTACATCTAGTCCAAGTCCGGTGCCACCACTCTAATCACGATCTAGCTCTTCATCTCTTCGACCCTGGACCTGTCCCACCTGTTGTCAAGTACACATACAGACAAGACAACAGCCGGATATACCGGTGAGAATATAATCCCAGTATAAATCAATGAAACATGCAATCATATAAAACACTATAAAGCATGTAATCAGGTAACAGATATATGTATCAAAATCTGAAACATAATCAATATCAATCTGTCGACATCACTCATAATTCAGACTAGACTCAATCCTAGTCTAGGGATCCCGGTTTCCAGATGTGGTATTCCTATATCGAATTCCGTAAAGGATGGAACCATAATCTCTATTACTCGATATAACCAGTGCCCCGGTATTCCTATATCGAATTCCGTAATAGAAGAATTCCAATATCCTTTACTCGATATAACCAAATATGGTGTTCCTATATCGAATTCCGTAATGGATTCCATTACTCGATATAACCATACATCCAGTGTCCTGACCTAACCGTCATGGACTGTAGCTCTATCGCTAGCATCCTATCTTGTGACATCGTGCAATGTGCCGTGGCGATACCACCACTATCCGGCACTTCTGTCACAAGATAACTCGTCTAATACCTGTCATCTGAATTCAAGAGAACAAGTACATTAATTAATGTAATGCAAATATCCATGCAATAAAATAAAGTATGTGATTTAGGGAAACCCAAGTCTAAACCGACTCAAGTCCATCTCCCAATACCACATTGACTTATACCTTTCTTTCGTCGGTGTCTGGCTCAGTCGAAGTCCTGAACTCACAATCTGTCTGGTACTGACAATATCAATAATCTCATGTCAATATACCGTTCAACTCAATAACAATCTGATGAATCTGGATTTTATTCAAATCAACGGTATAACGGTACAATTTCAATATCCCCGTCAATACCAATTCAACAGATAATAGTTACAATCCATAAACTCATATCCAATACAATCTGTAATCCAATCACAATTCAGATCTGTCTGGTATAAATCAATATACCCTAAAAATTCATAACAATTCCATAATCAGTCCGTTTCTTAATCTGACTTCGATTCTATAATGTCTCATATGTCAAGAACATCATATATGAATTCCATTCAATTCTGACGATATCATAATTCTAAAACATGTCAAAACGTAGTAAAACTTACGTCCAGTTGTAGCCTACGTTGCCAGGAACTCAATACCGAAGTCGGATTCAAATTCGGACGGACGGATTGAAAGATAAAGGCGTAAGGATTTTTCACAAATCTCCCTCGACCTTTCTCGATTTATGTTCTGATTTTCGAAGGGATAACCATTATATATAACCGTGCATGCATTCACGAGGTGGCAACATTTTTCTCGCAACACGTAGCACCGCGGGTGCGGTGTCATAGGGACCGCGGGTGCGCTCAATACCGCGGGTGCGGTCGCTGCAAGACCGCGGGTGCGGTCACCCTACGGTTTCGATGCACAACATTTCCCGAAGCACAACCGCGGGTGCGGTGCTTCCTAGGCCGCGGGTGCGGTGTCCCCTCGGCCTCACCTTCACCATTTCATTTCTAATTCTTTTCTCAATGTCCCAATTAATCCTTTTGTAATCCTATCAATTATAAATCAATAATTACAGATTACTGGGATTAAATTTCCGGGCATTACATTCCTCCCCCCCTAAGATACGATTTCGTCCTCGAAATCACAAGCAATCTATCATATCAGTAAGGAGTATATACAGAAATGTAATAGAACTTTACATCAGTGGAACAATGCTGGGAATTCCTGTCTCATGTCTGATTCAGTCTCCCAAGTGGCTTCTTCAACACCATGACGAGTCCATTGAACTTTCACAAGGGGAATCATTTTCGTTCTGAGCTGTTTTTCTTTACGATCAATAATCCTGATCGGTTTCTCGACATAACTCAATGTCTCATCCAGCTCGGTCTCGTCTGGCTGAATCACGTGAGAATCATCAGGGAGATATTTCCGCAGCATCGACACATGAAAAACATCATGTATTCCAGATAATGAAGGCGGCAATGCTAGTCGATAGGCACGATCTCCTATCTTTTCAAGAATCTCATATGGACCTACATATCTTGGAGACAATTTCCCTTTCTTGCCAAATCTGACAACACCTCTGAAAGGAGAAATCTTCAGGAATTACTCGGTCTCCAGTCTCAAATACCAACGGTCGTCGTCGAAGGTTGGCATATTTGGCTTGTCTGTCCTGAGCTGCCTTCATTTTCTTTTGAATCAATTTAACTTTCTCGGTCATATCTCTGATCATATCCGGTCCAGTCGCAGGAACTTCAGAGATATCATCCCAGTAAAGAGTGGATCGACATTTCTTTCCGTACAACGCTTCAAATGGTGCCATCTCAATACTCGTTTGATAGCTATTGTTGTACGAAAATTCACAAAGTGGCAGTGCATCTTGCCAATTAGTGCTAAAATCGAGCACTACGGCTCTCAGCATATCCTCCAGTGTCTGGATAGTCCGCTCTGACTGTCCATCGGTCTGTGGATGATATGCGGTACTCAGATGTAACTTCGTACCTAGAGCCTGCTGTAAACTCTGCCAGAAGTGCGAAGTGAATCGAGGATCACGATCTGAAACAATCGACTTCGGCACTCCGTGCAATCTAATCACTTCTCGGACATAGATATCGGCCATCTGATCATATCTATACGTCATCTTGTATGGAATAAAACATGCAGATTTGGTCAATCGATCAATCACGACCCAAATCGCATCACAACCTCGGGAGGATCTCGGCAACTGTGTCACAAAATCCATGGAAATGTGATCCCATTTCCATTCAGGAATGGACAAACTCTGTAACAATCCTCCTGGTTTCTTTCTTTCAGCCTTCACCTGTTGGCAATTCAGACACTTGGCTACAAATTCAGTCACATCAGATTTCATTTGTTTCCACCAATACTGTGTCTTTAAATCATTATACATTTTCCTGCCACCAGGATGAATGCTAAAACGACTGTTGTGCGCTTCTGTCAATATCCGCTCTCTCAAATCTGAAACATTTGGCACAACAAGACGATTATTCACATACAAGACATTGTCACGAGCCTGATATTCCGATTGATGTCCAGATCTAACCATCGCAATCGAATTCTGTACGTTCTGATCAATTTTCTGCGCCTCTTTGATTCTCAATATCAATTCTGGTTCAGCTCGAATTGCATATAATCTTAGAGGCTGACAATCCATCTCAAAAGCTAATCCAGACAAACAGCAGTCTTCTATCAAATTCGAGACACCTATCGTCGATAAGGATAGTGCACATACCTTTCGACTCAACGCATCTGCTGCTGCATTGGACTTCCCTGGATAATATTTAATCTCACAATCAAAGTCTTTCAGTAAATCCAGCCATCTCCGCTGTCTCATATTCAGCTCTGATTGCGAAAACAGATATTTCAAGCTTTTATGATCAGAATATATTTCAAATTTTTCACCGTACAGATAATGCCGCCATATCTTCAATGCAAAGACTATGGCTGCCAATTCAAGATCATGAATTGGGTAACGAGTCTCATGTGGTTTCCATTGTCTCGAGGCATAGGCAATGACATGCCCTCGCTGCATCAGTATACATCCCAGTCCTCTATGAGATGCATCACAATAAACCACAAAATCACCAGTACCTGAAGGAATCGTCAACACAGGCGCACTGGTCAATCTCTTCTTCAGCTCAATAAAACTGGTCTCACAGTCTTCAGACCAATTAACCGGAGCATTCTTCTGAGTCAACTGCGTAATTGGTTTGGCAATACTCGAAAAATCTTTAATAAATCGACGATAATATCCTGCCAAACCCATAAAACTGCGAATTTCCGGCACAGATGTAGGTCTCGGCCAAGAAATCACTGCCTCAACCTTACTGGGATCAACTGATATACCGTCTCCCGATATAATGTGACCCAAAAACACAACCTGTCTCAGCCAAAACTCGCATTTCGACAATTTAGCATACAGTTTCTCTGCCCTCAAAATTCTCAACACAGTCCTCAGATGATTAGCATGCTCAATCATATTCTTTGAATAAATCAATATATCATCAATGAATATGATAACAAAATCATCCAAGTATTTCTGAAATACGCGGTTCATCAATCCCATAAATACCGCAGGTGCATTCGTCAAACCAAAAGGCATGACAATAAACTCATAGTGTCCATACCTGGTTCTGAATGCTGTCTTTGAGATATCAGAATCCCTGACTCTCAATTGATGGTATCCAGATCTCAAGTCGATCTTGGAATATACCGATGAACCCTGCAACTGATCAAATAAATCATCAATACGAGGCAAGGGGTATTTATTCTTTATCGTTGCCTGGTTCAGTTGCCTGTAGTCGATACAAAGTCTCATCGACCCATCCTTCTTTCTCACGAACAGTACTGGAGCACCCCAAGGAGATACACTAGGTCTAATGTAACCCTTGGCCAATAAATCCTCCAACTGTTCTTTCAACTCTTTCAACTCGATCGGTGCCATCCTGTAAGGAGCTCTCGAAATCGGAACTGTTCCTGGCATTAACTCAATGCCGAAGTCTATCTCTCGACTCGGAGGCAATCCAGGAATCTCATCTGGAAAGACATCAGCAAACTCACACACCACTGGCAAGTCCGCCAATGATGGGCTCGTCTTCAGTAAATCAACTGAATATACCAGGAATCCATCCGCTCCCTTCTGCAATAATCGAGTCATATTTATGGCAGATATCAAAGGAATTCTAGCTCTAGAACCCTTACCATAAAATTTCCACTCCTCAGCCATCTCAGGTCTGAATCGAACTATCTTGTGGAAACAATCGACTGTAGCTCGGTACTTGGTCAACATGTCGATGCCGACAATACAATCAAAATCAGATAAACCAAGAACCATACAGTCTAAATCAATCGTATGCCCGTCGTACTGCAGTATACACGATTTCACAGATTTCACCGATATTAAACCTGTTCCTATCGGAGACGTGACAGATACTACAGTAGCTAAGGACTCAACAGGCAATGCATGCATTAAAGCAAATCGCTCAGACATAAAAGTATGTGATGCACCAGTATCAATCAGTACATATGCAGGATAACCAGAAATAAAACAGTTACCTGCAATTACATCATCAGGTGCATCCTGTGCTTGCTCCTCAGTCAAAGCAAACAATCGGGCCTGCTGTCTAGGAGGCTGGCTCGCGGTCTGGCCCCCTCCTGGCCTCTGCTGTGACAGAGTAGACGGTACTGGCTGAAAGGAATGAACGGCAGATGGTCGTCTACCTGCCTGAGCCACTGATCCAGATGACTCAGCTGCCTGCGATCCCTGGGCACCTCGCTGTGGACACACTCGGGCAAAGTGTCCCTGCTGTCTACAGATACGACAGCTGCCAACTACTCCTCGGCACTGATCTGTGGAATGCCTCCCTCCACAAGTACCACAGTACGGTCCTGCATAGCTCTGGCTCTGACCGGTCTGTCTAGAGCCACTCGAACTGGACGAGGTAGTCCCTGATTTCTTGAATTGCTTCCCTCTAGCCTTCAAGAAATCCTTCTTTCCGCTACCGCTGCTGCCACCTTCAAATCGAGGAGGTGGTTGTTGCTGTCCCGGTGCTGGAAGCACAAATGAAGCCTCTCTCTGCCTCATCAAGCCTGCCTCAGCTCCCTTGGCTCTGTTCAGGGCATCGGTGAAGTTGTTGGGCCTCCCAGTATTTACCAGCGTAAAAATCTCAGGATTTAGGCCATTTATGAACTGATCTGCTACGGCCTCATCATGTTCAGCTACGTGGGGAGCAAATCGGAGCAATGTCGAAAACTTAGCCACATAATCCTCAATGTTCAACTGGCCTTGTTTCAGGTTTGCAAACTCGGCTCCCTTGTCCTTCCTATAAGAAACTGGAAAGAACCGTAGATAAAATTCAGATTTGAACACATTCCAGGTAATGGCCGTACCTCGCTGTTCCAATGCCCTTTTAGTCGTGATCCACCAGTGTTTAGCAACGTCATGCAACTGGTGTATTATCAGTTTCACCCTCTTTTCCTCAGTATACTCCAAAGATTCAAACAGGGATTCAATGTCGTCCAACCAACTTTCACATTCCACGGAGTTCTCCGTTCCTTTCAAAGTCGGTGGATGAAATGACTGAAACCTTTTCAGCAATTTCTCCATTGCTGTAGGTGTCACATCCATGGGAGGATTCGAGGTACTCCCCTGTTCTGGCATTCTCCTCGGAGACATATCTGATAACCAAAAGGGTTAGCAATTCCAACAATAATCCTGTTTCAAGCCTCCTCGGATCATCTTACTGCTGATCCAGAATCGGTTCTGATTCAATCTCAATAATACATGTTTTCAAATCAAATCAGATAAACAGATAAACATGCATTATAAAGCAGTAAATCATGCTAGCAATCAAAAGCAGGAAAGAAAACACATTCTACCCCGCTCACTAGCTCCTATCTCAATCTCAAGGATCTATAGCTCTGATACCACCTGTTGTGGGGACCCGGACGCTAATCAAGTTCTTAATCATCATTGGGACTAATTAATCAATTAGAACAGGGTCTAAATTTTTTTTTTTAAAATGCGGAACGTAGTGACATACAACATATATACATATCAGTATATAAAATACAAATCCTGTATTTCAACATTTATTCAAACTAGGGTTTAAAACTAAAGGCAAGTGTTTAACCCTACATCTAGTCCAAGTCCGGTGCCACCACTCTAATCACGATCTAGCTCTTCATCTCTTCGACCCTGGACCTGTCCCACCTGTTGTCAAGTACACATACAGACAAGACAACAGCCGGATATACCGGTGAGAATATAATCCCAGTATAAATCAATGAAACATGCAATCATATAAAACACTATAAAGCATGTAATCAGGTAACAGATATATGTATCAAAATCTGAAACATAATCAATATCAATCTGTCGACATCACTCATAATTCAGACTAGACTCAATCCTAGTCTAGGGATCCCGGTTTCTAGATGTGGTATTCCTATATCGAATTCCGTAAAGGATGGAACCATAATCTCTATTACTCGATATAACCAGTGCCCCGGTATTCCTATATCGAATTCCGTAATAGAAGAATTCCAATATCCTTTACTCGATATAACCAAATATGGTGTTCCTATATCGAATTCCGTAATGGATTCCATTACTCGATATAACCATACATCCAGTGTCCTGACCTAACCGTCATGGACTGTAGCTCTATCGCTAGCATCCTATCTTGTGACATCGTGCAATGTGCCGTGGCGATACCACCACTATCCGGCACTTCTGTCACAAGATAACTCGTCTAATACCTGTCATCTGAATTCAAGAGAACAAGTACATTAATTAATGTAATGCAAATATCCATGCAATAAAATAAAGTATGTGATTTAGGGAAACCCAAGTCTAAACCGACTCAAGTCCATCTCCCAATACCACATTGACTTATACCTTTCTTTCGTCGGTGTCTGGCTCAGTCGAAGTCCTGAACTCACAATCTGTCTGGTACTGACAATATCAATAATCTCATGTCAATATACCGTTCAACTCAATAACAATCTGATGAATCTGGATTTTATTCAAATCAACGGTATAACGGTACAATTTCAATATCCCCGTCAATACCAATTCAACAGATAATAGTTACAATCCATAAACTCATATCCAATACAATCTGTAATCCAATCACAATTCAGATCTGTCTGGTATAAATCAATATACCCTAAAAATTCATAACAATTTCATAATCAGTCCGTTTCTTAATCTGACTTCGATTCTATAATGTCTCATATGTCAAGAACATCATATATGAATTCCATTCAATTCTGACGATATCATAATTCTAAAACATGTCAAAACGTAGTAAAACTTACGTCCAGTTGTAACCTACGTTGCCAGGAACTCAATACCGAAGTCGGATTCAAATTCGGACGGACGGATTGAAAGATAAAGGCGTAAGGATTTTTCACAAATCTCCCTCGACCTTTCTCGATTTATGTTCTGATTTTCGAAGGGATAACCATTATATATAACCGTGCATGCATTCACGAGGTGGCAACATTTTTCTCGCAACACGTAGCACCGCGGGTGCGGTGTCATAGGGACCGCGGGTGCGCTCAATACCGCGGGTGCGGTCGCTGCAAGACCGCGGGTGCGGTCACCCTACGGTTTCGATGCACAACATTTCCCGAAGCACAACCGCGGGTGCGGTGCTTCCTAGGCCGTGGGTGCGGTGTCCCCTCGGCCTCACCTTCACCATTTCATTTCTAATTCTTTTCTCAATGTCCAAATTAATCCTTTTGTAATCCTATCAATTATAAATCAATAATTACAGATTACTGGGATTAAATTTCCGGGCATTACATTCCTCCCCCCCTAAGATACGATTTCGTCCTCGAAATCACAAGCAATCTATCATATCAGTAAGGAGTATATACAGAAATGTAATAGAACTTTACATCAGTGGAACAATGCTGGGAATTCCTGTCTCATGTCTGATTCAGTCTCCCAAGTGGCTTCTTCAACACCATGACGAGTCCATTGAACTTTCACAAGGGGAATCATTTTCGTTCTGAGCTGTTTTTCTTTACGATCAATAATCCTGATCGGTTTCTCGACATAACTCAATGTCTCATCCAGCTCGGTCTCGTCTGGCTGAATCACGTGAGAATCATCAGGGAGATATTTCCGCAGCATCAACACATGAAAAACATCATGTATTCCAGATAATGAAGGCGGCAATGCTAGTCGATAGGCACGATCTCCTATCTTTTCAAGAATCTCATATGGACCTACATATCTTGGAGACAATTTCCCTTTCTTGCCAAATCTGACAACACCTCTGAAAGGAGAAATCTTCAGGAATACTCGGTCTCCAGTCTCAAATACCAACGGTCGTCGTCGAAGGTTGGCATATTTGGCTTGTCTGTCCTGAGCTGCCTTCATTTTCTTTTGAATCAATTTAACTTTCTCGGTCATATCTCTGATCATATCCGGTCCAGTCGCAGGAACTTCAGAGATATCATCCCAGTAAAGAGTGGATCGACATTTCTTTCCGTACAACGCTTCAAATGGTGCCATCTCAATACTCGTTTGATAGCTATTGTTGTACGAAAATTCACAAAGTGGCAGTGCATCTTGCCAATTAGTGCTAAAATCGAGCACTACGGCTCTCAGCATATCCTCCAGTGTCTGGATAGTCCGCTCTGACTGTCCATCGGTCTGTGGATGATATGCGGTACTCAGATGTAACTTCGTACCTAGAGCCTGCTGTAAACTCTGCCAGAAGTGCGAAGTGAATCGAGGATCACGATCTGAAACAATCGACTTCGGCACTCCGTGCAATCTAATCACTTCTCGGACATAGATATCGGCCATCTGATCATATCTATACGTCATCTTGTATGGAATAAAACATGCAGATTTGGTCAATCGATCAATCACGACCCAAATCGCATCACAACCTCGGGAGGATCTCGGCAACTGTGTCACAAAATCCATGGAAATGTGATCCCATTTCCATTCAGGAATGGACAAACTCTGTAACAATCCTCCTGGTTTCTTTCTTTCAGCCTTCACCTGTTGGCAATTCAGACACTTGGCTACAAATTCAGTCACATCAGATTTCATTTGTTTCCACCAATACTGTGTCTTTAAATCATTATACATTTTCCTGCCACCAGGATGAATGCTAAAACGACTGTTGTGCGCTTCTGTCAATATCCGCTGTCTCAAATCTGAAACATTTGGCACAACAAGACGATTATTCACATACAAGACATTGTCACGAGCCTGATATTCCGATTGATGTCCAGATCTAACCATCGCAATCGAATTCTGTACGTTCTGATCAATTTTCTGCGCCTCTTTGATTCTCAATATCAATTCTGGTTCAGCTCGAATTGCATATAATCTTAGAGGCTGACAATCCATCTCAAAAGCTAATCCAGACAAACAGCAGTCTTCTATCAAATTCGAGACACCTATCGTCGATAAGGATAGTGCACATACCTTTCGACTCAACGCATCTGCTGCTGCATTGGACTTCCCTGGATAATATTTAATCTCACAATCAAAGTCTTTCAGTAAATCCAGCCATCTCCGCTGTCTCATATTCAGCTCTGATTGCGAAAACAGATATTTCAAGCTTTTATGATCAGAATATATTTCAAATTTTTCACCGTACAGATAATGCCGCCATATCTTCAATGCAAAGACTATGGCTGCCAATTCAAGATCATGAATTGGCACTACAAGAAAAATGCTATACGACAACGGATAAAATCCGTTGTCGTAGCCATTTTAAAACTATTGTTGAAGCTAGTGTTGTTAAATGTTCGCTCAAAGACAATGGTTAAAAACTGTTGTTGTAGTTATATTTTGCGACGGTTTTAAAAACCGTCGCCAATTAAAACCGTCGTCGTATCTGCAATTTGCGACGGTTTTTTAAACCGTTGCAAATGAAAATTGCGACGGTTTTAAAACCGTCGCAAAATTTAGTGCCGACGAAAATTGATATAAACCGTCGCTAAATGTAGCGACAGTGTTCATGTGGAAAAACAGTCGCTAATAGCGACGGTTTATAAGTCTGTCGCTAATATTTTAGGTAAAATAAAAAAAAAATTAGAATTTAATAAATACGTAAATTGGTACAATCATAGAAAAGATAAAATATTTAAGTGTCGTGAAATAATAAAATTGTATAAGAGATAAAAATTTTAATTGTTTTGATATTGTAAAAAAAATCGTGTAAAATATAAAAATTTTAAGTGTTGTGAAGTGGTAAAATCATGTAAGAGATAAAAAATTTAAGTGTTGTGAAGTTGTAAAATTGTGTAAGTGAGAAAATTTTAATTGTTGTGAAGTGAAGTGGAAGAAATTGAATGAAAGTTGTATGTATTTATAGAGAGTGAGGGGAAAAAAAGGAGGGAAGTTAGGGGGGGAACGAATTTTTTGAAAATAGCGACGGTTTTGACTAAAACCATCGCAATATTTAAAATCGGCGACAGTTTAATCTTATTTGTCGTTAAATATAGCGACGGTTTTGATAACACGGTCGCCAAATGTAGCGACGATATGAACAAAACCGTCGCTGATGTTAAAGATGCGACGGTTTTTCTTTAACGGTCGCTAACATGAGCGACGGTTAGGAGTCAACCGTCGCCGATTTAAAATTTTGCGACAGTAATTTAATACCGTCGCTAAAATTAGCGACGGTTTTTGTTAAAACCGTCGCTAAATATACCACAAAAAACTATTATATACAAAACCGTTGTCGAATGTACAAAAAAAAGCGCTCATAGACAACGGTTCTGTAATCCGTTGTCTTTGACCCTAAAAAACGCTCAAAGACAACGTTTTATAAAACCGTTGTCTTTGATCAAAAAAACCGTTGTCTTTTGCACTCAAAAGACAACGGTTTTTATAAAACCGTTGTTGTTTGCCCCCAAAAGACAACAGTTTTATAAAAACCGTTGTCTTTTTCTTAAAAAACACACTTTTAACAATGGTTTTCGCAAAAATCGTTGTTAAAAGTTTTTTAACAACGGTTTTAACAAAAACCGTTGTTAAATGTGTGTTGTTGTTTGGGCTTTTTCTTGTAGTGTGGGTAACGAGTCTCATGTGGTTTCCATTGTCTCGAGGCATAGGCAATGACATGCCCTCGCTGCATCAGTATACATCCCAGTCCTCTATGAGATGCATCACAATAAACCACAAAATCACCAGTACCTGAAGGAATCGTCAACACAGGCGCACTGGTCAATCTCTTCTTCAGCTCAATAAAACTGGTCTCACAGTCTTCAGACCAATTAACCGGAGCATTCTTCTGAGTCAACTGCGTAATTGGTTTGGCAATACTCGAAAAATCTTTAATAAATCGACGATAATATCCTGCCAAACCCATAAAACTGCGAATTTCCGGCACAGATGTAGGTCTCGGCCAAGAAATCACTGCCTCAACCTTACTGGGATCAACTGATATACCGTCTCCCGATATAATGTGACCCAAAAACACAACCTGTCTCAGCCAAAACTCGCATTTCGACAATTTAGCATACAGTTTCTCTGCCCTCAAAATTCTCAACACAGTCCTCAGATGATTAGCATGCTCAATCATATTCTTTGAATAAATCAATATATCATCAATGAATATGATAACAAAATCATCCAAGTATTTCTGAAATACGCGGTTCATCAATCCCATAAATACCGCAGGTGCATTCGTCAAACCAAAAGGCATGACAATAAACTCATAGTGTCCATACCTGGTTCTGAATGCTGTCTTTGAGATATCAGAATCCCTGACTCTCAATTGATGGTATCCAGATCTCAAGTCGATCTTGGAATATACCGATGAACCCTGCAACTGATCAAATAAATCATCAATACGAGGCAAGGGGTATTTATTCTTTACCGTTGCCTGGTTCAGTTGCCTGTAGTCGATACAAAGTCTCATCGACCCATCCTTCTTTCTCACGAACAGTACTGGAGCACCCCAAGGAGATACACTAGGTCTAATGTAACCCTTGGCCAATAAATCCTCCAACTGTTCTTTCAACTCGATCGGTGCCATCCTGTAAGGAGCTCTCGAAATCGGAACTGTTCCTGGCATTAACTCAATGCCGAAGTCTATCTCTCGACTCGGAGGCAATCCAGGAATCTCATCTGGAAAGACATCAGCAAACTCACACACCACTGACAAGTCCGCCAATGATGGGCTCGTCTTCAGTAAATCAACTGAATATACCAGGAATCCATCCGCTCCCTTCTGCAATAATCGAGTCATATTTATGGCAGATATCAAAGGAATTCTAGCTCTAGAACCCTTACCATAAAATTTCCACTCCTCAGCCATCTCAGATCTGAATCGAACTATCTTGTGGAAACAATCGACTGTAGCTCGGTACTTGGTCAACATGTCGATGCCGACAATACAATCAAAATCAAATAAACCAAGAACCATACAGTCTAAATCAATCGTATGCCCGTCGTACTGCAGTATACACGATTTCACAGATTTCACCGGTATTAAACCTGTTCCTATCGGAGACGTGACAGATACTACAGTAGCTAAGGACTCAACAGGCAATGCATGCATTAAAGCAAATCGCTCAGACATAAAAGTATGTGATGCACCAGTATCAATCAGTACATATGCAGGATAACCAGAAATAAAACAGTTACCTGCAACTACATCATCAGGTGCATCCTGTGCTTGCTCCTCAGTCAAAGCAAACAATCGGGCCTGCTGTCTAGGAGGCTGGCTCGCGGTCTGGTCCCCTCCTGGCCTCTGCTGTGACAGAGTAGACGGTACTGGCTGAAAGGAATGAACGGCAGATGGTCGTCTACCTGCCTGAGCCACTGATCCAGATGACTCAGCTGCCTGCGATCCCTGGGCACCTCGCTGTGGACACACTCGGGCAAAGTGTCCCTGCTGTCTACAGATACGACAGCTGCCAACTACTCCTCGGCACTGATCTGTGGAATGCCTCCCTCCACAAGTACCACAGTACGGTCCTGCATAGCTCTGGCTCTGACCGGTCTGTCTAGAGCCACTCGAACTGGACGAGGTAGTCCCTGATTTCTTGAATTGCTTCCCTCTAGCCTTCCAGAAATCCTTCTTTCCGCTACCGCTGCTGCCACCTTCAAATCGAGGAGGTGGTTGTTGCTGTCCCGGTGCTGGAAGCACAAATGAAGCCTCTCTCTGCCTCATCAAGCCTGCCTCGGCTCCCTTGGCTCTGTTCAGGGCATCGGTGAAGTTGTTGGGCCTCCCAGTATTTACCAGCGTAAAAATCTCAGGATTTAGGCCATTTATGAACTGATCTGCTACGGCCTCATCATGCTCAGCTACGTGGGGAGCAAATCGGAGCAATGTCGAAAACTTAGCCACATAATCCTCAATGTTCAACTGACCTTGTTTCAGGTTTGCAAACTCGGCTCCCTTGTCCTTCCTATAAGAAACTGGAAAGAACCGTAGATAAAATTCAGATTTGAACACATTCCAGGTAATGGCCGTACCTCGCTGTTCCAATGCCCTTTTAGTCGTGATCCACCAGTGTTTAGCAACATCATGCAACTGGTGTATTATCAGTTTCACCCTCTTTTCCTCAGTATACTCCAAAGATTCAAACAGGGATTCAATGTCGTCCAACCAACTTTCACATTCCATGGAGTTCTCCGTTCCTTTCAAAGTCGGTGGATGAAATGACTGAAACCTTTTCAGCAATTTCTCCATTGCTGTAGGTGTCACATCCATGGGAGGATTCGAGGTACTCCCTTGTTCTGGCATTCTCCTTGGAGGCATATCTGATAACCAAAAGGGTTAGCAATTCCAACAATAATCCTGTTTCAAGCCTCCTCGGATCATCTTACTGCTGATCCAGAATCGGTTCTGATTCAATCTCAATAATACATGTTTTCAAATCAAATCAGATAAACAGATAAACATGCATTATAAAGCAGTAAATCATGCTAGCAATCAAAAGCAGGAAAGAAAACACATTCTACCCCGCTCACTAGCTCCTATCTCAATCTCAAGGATCTATAGCTCTGATACCACCTGTTGTGGGGACCCGGACGCTAATCAAGTTCTTAATCATCATTGGGACTAATTAATCAATTAGAACAGGGTCTAAATTTTTTTTTTTAAAATGCGGAACGTAGTGACATACAACATATATACATATCAGTATATAAAATACAAATCCTGTATTTCAACATTTATTCAAACTAGGGTTTAAAACTAAAGGCAAGTGTTTAACCCTACATCTAGTCCAAGTCCGGTGCCACCACTCTAATCACGATCTAGCTCTTCATCTCTTCGACCCTGGACCTGTCCCACCTGTTGTCAAGTACACATACAGACAAGACAACAGCCGGATATACCGGTGAGAATATAATCCCAGTATAAATCAATGAAACATGCAATCATATAAAACACTATAAAGCATGTAATCAGGTAACAGATATATGTATCAAAATCTGAAACATAATCAATATCAATCTGTCGACATCACTCATAATTCAGACTAGACTCAATCCTAGTCTAGGGATCCCGGTTTCCAGATGTGGTATTCCTATATCGAATTCCGTAAAGGATGGAACCATAATCTCTATTACTCGATATAACCAGTGCCCCGGTATTCCTATATCGAATTCCGTAATAGAAGAATTCCAATATCCTTTACTCGATATAACCAAATATGGTGTTCCTATATCGAATTCCGTAATGGATTCCATTACTCGATATAACCATACATCCAGTGTCCTGACCTAACCGTCATGGACTGTAGCTCTATCGCTAGCATCCTATCTTGTGACATCGTGCAATGTGCCGTGGCGATACCACCACTATCCGGCACTTCTGTCACAAGATAACTCGTCTAATACCTGTCATCTGAATTCAAGAGAACAAGTACATTAATTAATGTAATGCAAATATCCATGCAATAAAATAAAGTATGTGATTTAGGGAAACCCAAGTCTAAACCGACTCAAGTCCATCTCCCAATACCACATTGACTTATACCTTTCTTTCGTCGGTGTCTGGCTCAGTCGAAGTCCTGAACTCACAATCTGTCTGGTACTGACAATATCAATAATCTCATGTCAATATACCGTTCAACTCAATAACAATCTGATGAATCTGGATTTTATTCAAATCAACGGTATAACGGTACAATTTCAATATCCCCGTCAATACCAATTCAACAGATAATAGTTACAATCCATAAACTCATATCCAATACAATCTGTAATCCAATCACAATTCAGATCTGTCTGGTATAAATCAATATACCCTAAAAATTCATAACAATTCCATAATCAGTCCGTTTCTTAATCTGACTTCGATTCTATAATGTCTCATATGTCAAGAACATCATATATGAATTCCATTCAATTCTGACGATATCATAATTCTAAAACATGTCAAAACGTAGTAAAACTTACGTCCAGTTGTAACCTACGTTGCCAGGAACTCAATACCGAAGTCGGATTCAAATTCGGACGGACGGATTGAAAGATAAAGGCGTAAGGATTTTTCACAAATCTCCCTCGACCCTTTCTCGATTTATGTTCTGATTTTCGAAGGGATAACCATTATATATAACCGTGCATGCATTCACGAGGTGGCAACATTTTTCTCGCAACACGTAGCACCGCGGGTGCGGTGTCATAGGGACCGCGGGTGCGCTCAATACCGCGGGTGCGGTCGCTGTAAGACCGCGGGTGCGGTCACCCTACGGTTTCGATGCACAACATTTCCCGAAGCACAACCGCGGGTGCGGTGCTTCCTAGGCCGCGGGTGCCGTGTCCCCTCGGCCTCACCTTCACCATTTCATTTCTAATTCTTTTCTCAATGTTCCAATTAATCCTTTTGTAATCCTATCAATTATAAATCAATAATTACATATTACTGGGATTAAATTTCCGGGCATTACACTGGGTTTACAAATTGAACAAAAAGAATGTGGAATATTTGTTCACCAGAAAAATTATAAAGAAAAGATCCTTAAACGTTTCAATATGGATAAATCAAATCCTTTAAGTACTCCAATGGTTGTTAGATCATTAAACATAGAAAAGGATCCATTCCGTCCATGTGAAGATGATGAAGATATTCTTGGTTCAGAAGTACCATATCTAAGTGTTATCGGTGACCTTATGTATCTTACAAATTGTACAAGCCCAAATATATCTTTTACCGTAAATTTGTTGGCAAGATTTAACACATATCCAACAAAGAGACACTGGAACGGAATTAAACATATATTCCGTTATCTACGAGGAACGACAGACTTGGGACTTTTGTATTCAAAAGATGCTAATCCAAGTATAATTGGTTATGCTGATGCTGGATACTTATCTGATCCACACAAGGTACGTTCTCAAACTGGATATGTATTTACTCGTGGAGGCACTGCAATTTCTTGGCGTTCACAGAAACAAACGCTTGTAACAACTTCATCAAATCATGCCGAGATTATTGCACTACATGAAGCAAGCCGTGAATGTGTGTGGTTAAAATCAATGAGCCAACATATCCAAATCTCATGTGGATTATCATTCGACGAGAAGCCTGTGATACTATATGAAGATAATGCTGCATGTGTTGCTCAAATGAAAGAAGGATACATAAAAAAACGACAGAACTAAACATATTCCTCCTAAGTTCTTCGCATTCACCAAGGAGCTTGAGAAGAATAAATGTATTGATGTTCGTTACATTCAATCAAGTGAAAACTCATCAGATCTCTTCACAAAGACACTTCCTACGTCAATATTCAGAAAGCACATATATAATATTGGGATGCGCAATCTACGAAATTTGTGAAAAAAATTTAATGTCAACATGAGGGGGAGTTTACGTGACTGCACTCTTTTTCCCTTACTATGGTTTTTATCCCAATGGGTTTTTCCTAGTAATGTTTTTAACGAGGCAGTATAAAAACACATAATGAAGACAATCATTATGATAATCATCACAAGGGGGAGTGTTGAAAAATAATATTTGAAATGTGTGTATTGAATATTTGAATGTTGAAAATAAGAGTTGTAAATATTGAAAATTAGTGTGTGATGATGTATGTAATGATGTATTTTATTTTTGGATTATTTGTAAAGAAATTCTATAAATAGCCTCACCATTTGTGAACAAATTAAAAATTGAGTAGAGAGAAAAATATTATAAAGTGTGCAGTTTGAGAGTTTGAAATTTTTACTTTTTATCATAAATTTTTACTTTTTCACAACAAATACAATGAATATTGCTGATATTCTTTACTGGAAAGTGTTAGGCGAGTCTTGTTTGACTGGACAGCAAGAGAGAAATTATTCAAAAATTAAAAATCGAAACTGTTATTTTTTTGAGTATATAACTTTATAAGATATAATTTATTTAAAAATGTATAGGATATAATTTAGTAACACTAATGTGTTTAAATATTCTCGTTACAAATTTATCTTAGTCTTGATTTTATTTTTTTAATAAATATATTTTTCTATACTTATAATACTAACTAGAACAAATGGTATTTTATTTCTTGGGCTCTGCAAAACCCTTTGGATTAAGCTATGAAATTAGAAAGAAACTTACACAAAAACTCATATAAAATCATCTCAAGATTACAAATCAATTTTATGAGATGAATATACAACTCGACTCGACTCATGAAAAAATATATTTTTATGTCAAAATATTATTTTTAAATAAATATAAAATAGATCAATTTGTCTAACGAATATATATATGTGAGACACTCTCACAAAAAACATGCTCATAAAATTAGATATTTGACTTTGGAGCCTTATTTAATCACCAAATTTTAGTAAATACTCAATTCGTCCTAATTATATAAGTCACAGTTTTGTTTGTCTTAAATTTACGGACATGTATTCATATTTAATAATAATTTTCTATTATTTTCTTAATATAAACCTATTTAATTGGGATCTTGCAATTAATTAACTATAGGAAGATAACAAATCATTTATATAAGTAAAATTATAAAGTTTTTTTTTTTATATAATTGATATTTTCAATGAATTTTTTTAATCTGAGTAAAAAAAACAGGTTAATATGACGAATGCAATATCAATTATTAATTTGAGTTTATGGCATTTAGGCTAGAATAATTCTCCTACATTTCATACCTATACCTAGTTGACAGATGCAAGTAGGCACACATACAAAGGCCTAAAATATTTATTAATTCAAAACCAATAATTTTACCTATGTTGTGTGCAATTGAAATTTGGATCATACGCCACATTGAAATAATTATCAATTTGACTTCTAAAATACATGCCACTGTTATTGTAGATATAATACAAATTGAATTTAAACGTGACAATGCGGATTTAGGTGCATGAAAGCTTAGGCTTGACATTCTAAATTTTTGGAACAGGGCATGACATTCTAAATTTTTGGAAGAGATTCACAGCTTTCTCTGTAGAGGCCCGTATTTCGTATTTGTAAATTTGCTTAAAAATTTTCTCTTTAAATAAATAACATGCCCCATTCATAAAATAAACTGATAAAAAGATTTAATGTTAAAGTAACAGCGGAAGAAATTATCGTTTTCAAAACAACAACTTAAAATAATCCAACATGATGAAAATGAGTTTTGTGCCTAAAAAGATGAATAAACTGAAGCATGAGGTCCTCGGGTTCCTACTACTGCTGACCCAAGCTAGCTCACTGTTCCCCGCCCTCAGTCTCGACCTCATTAGTACCTACAACAATCAAGTCTAGTGAGTCTAAAGACTCAGCATGTATATATCGTGAATAACAAGTAAATATATCATAAAATTTCGCGTAACATAAAATTATCGTATCGTAAAGCATAAGGTGAAAATCGTGTCATGAGTAATTATAAATACGTGCATATCTGAAAATCATACGTAAAAGCTTTGCTCGATAGAGCTCTGTCATAACATATCATATCGTAATTTTTTCGGTAGAGATAATGTTCTACGCAAGTGGCCCATAACATAACATGAATCGTCTGATCAGACTAAACCACAGTATACTGGGCGGTAGAGATCATTACAGCCCTTGGACTGGATATCCGACCCATACATAATCGTAAACCGGTCGTAAGTTACCGGGTGAAGCAATCCCATAAGCGTAAGGTGGCTACAAGACATATCGCATATATCTCAAAAATAACATTTTATATTTTATGCACGTAATATAATTATAACCCTATTTTATCGAATGAGTTGGATCGTTCCCAGGCTCGCTGCTACCTAATTCTAACATGAGAACATGCAAATAAACTTAACTTGACCAACACTTCATAATCGAATCAAAAAAACGAGACAATTACGCCCAACATACTTAGTATTCGACCATGGTTTCGTATCAACCCGAACCGATATTATACCATCGTTTAACCATGGTTAAAATACACCAAAAATATTTGAAAACATGACCCTAGGGCTGTAATACACGAAAAATGTGAATGGAGGCAAAAATCGTAAAACGCTCTTTCAAGAGTCACTTTGGCACATTGCACCGTAAATTCTCGTACGACCTCTAAACTTAACCAAATCACGAACGGCCAAAAACATGACCTTCCTAACTCATTGAGGTACTGTTCAGTCCAAGGCCATAGGCTAAAAGCCAAACTAGAATTCGCACCAGCCACCTGAACTGAACCCAAGCTGCTGTCCAATTACAGTAGCAGCACTTGTGCTTGCATCGCATTGTTTACGAGGATATTGGCCATTGGGACTTGAACCTCCGACCAGAGCCTCTTCCCAGCATCCTAAGGTGTTTCTTGAACGATGGCTAAGGGCCCTAGGCCAACCACAATCCAATCAACACCCAAGACAACCCAATGCTTGAAACCGAGAACACCAAACAAATTCTGTGATGTGCGATGGTGTGGATCGCTTGCTGTCTCGGGTTGTTCCAGTGGTCATTTGATCGACCATGGCTCGATCTAGACATCAATAGGTATTTTCTGAACCATTTATAAAGGCTAGAAGCCAAACAAGATCCACCCAACACCATAAAATCAAAACTCACTCACCCAAAACAGAAAAAGGAACCGAGAGACACTTGTGTTATTTTGTTTCAAAAATCGATGGGACCATAACCAAGCCTTAAAAGGCTGACTTGGTCATGTACTAGGCATGATAGGGAATGGTTTTAACCATGGCTATAGGCCATAGGCCAACCACAATCCAAACCCTCACCTTAGGCATCCAAACAACAAAAATCGAGACACATATTGCAACTATGGGGAAAGTTGAAGTCAAGTCTCTTCCTAACGTGCATGGGCTGGAACCAACGAACCAACATGATCTTAACACACCCTAGTACGTGTCTATATGCAGCTTTGAGCGCCTGGAACATAGCCACACCCTGAAGTCACAAAAACAATTCACCCGTGAAGCATGAAGGGATGGCCGAAAAATCTGTGCAGAATTTTGTTCAAGTTGCTGTCATATTTTCGGTTTTTGCCTTTTAAATCATGTACATGTGATGTTTTAAAATAATTATATGACTTGATTGAAGAGAATTTAACAAGATATACATGCCTGGAAATTTTTGTTTGAAAAGAAAACAATAACAAGATATACATGTGATGTTTTAAAATTATTATGTATTTTAGTGAAATAATAAATTAATTTAGGATAGTAATTTTTTGCATGCATGGCTAATTTTTAAAATAAATTACTAATATGTTAAGTTACAATCTCTTAAATAAAATAAGCCTAGATCAATTTATTCCAATTGGTTACACAAATTAATTTAGGCTTTTAATTAATTATTGGACATAAAAGAACTTATTTACTACTTAACTCCAATTAATTAAATAAATTCCTAAACATTCTTTTACATTAAAATAAATTATTCTTTGGCTTAAATTAAATTTAGGAATATTTTCTTATAATTAAATTTTATCTCAATACTCCAACTCCAGTCTGACCTCGCGTATTTAACTGAAAATGTAAAACTAAACCTCTGCGATTTAAAATAAATGATCATGACTTAACAAGTTTAAAAAGAATTAAACACTTCATAAATATATAAAAATTATTTTTAATTTAATTAATAGCAATTATGCATGACTTATACGTAATCTGATTTATCGGGTTCTACATTCTCGATCGTACAAGCTTGATTATTATTAAAGATGAGTAATATTCAAGAATATTAAACACTCCATAAATATATAAAAATTATTTTTAATTTAATTAATAGCAATTATGCATGACTTATATGTAATCTGATTTATCGGGTTCTACATTCTCGATCGTACAAGCTTGATTATTATTAAAGATGAGTAATATTCAAGAATATTCGAACGATTGAAGGAGCTCAATAAAGCGTTTCATGAAGACTTCTCGAGAAACAAAACATTCGAGTGCAAAATCACCCGGAAGATAGAAAGGACGCGCTCCAGCGCACCAGGCCGAGGACAACGCACTCCAGCGGAGCTTTTACCCACCCCAATAAAGAGTTGAACTTCACATATTAGTTGAGTGAGTCATCACACAAAGACGTAAAATAATGTGTTTGTAGTATTTGCATATGAGACATTAAAAATATGATGATTGTGAGGTACTGCCTGCAATCATGAGTGCTATGAGTTCTAGTTGGGTGCTGCCCTTCTGGAGTGGATTTGTACAAGGTGTTATATAAATCAAAGTCTTCTAGTTGATCCTTCCCAAAGAGAAGAAGGGGTGACGTAGGATCATTTGAAGTCTCCAAACATCCACAAACAAATTCATATCTATTTGTTTATTGCATTTACTTATCATTTCCACTATTTTAAAGATGCATTCTTGAAAAATTTTATGTGTTCTTCAAATATCAAAATATTGCATACAAAGTATTTGATAAAATGCTTCAAATAAATATTTTTACTCATTCAACTTGCATATAGTTTAAATATTTTACAAAATATTTAATCGGTTTTTTAACGAATGATTATTTCGTGTATTTATCGCTTGGTGTAAAAACAAAACCCGATTTAATTCATCGGTGTTCAATATTTCAAGAACCAAGCTGTTGTAGCTCAACGATGATCCCCCTAATCGATCATATTAAGTGGTATCAGAGCGGATTGTTTTTGAAGAACATTGAAACTTATTTTGATGTTTAAAATTCGAAAATTTCATATTTTTTAAAACATATATATGCAAAACAGAATTTTCGTGCAGCTTGCAACGACCGTGGGAAAAAATGACATATCTCCTTGCTCGAGTGTCGAAATGATGAATCATTTCTTGCGTTACAAACTAAGTTCGTAGAGGCTTACAGCGGTATAAAATTTGCAGCCTATTTATGCTTGAGAAAAAGCAGTTTATTTGTTGAAAGTAGAATATATATGTTGCAGCAGAAAATGAGCTATTGAGAAAATTGGTTAGTTAACCATCTTCTTTTATAAATTTCAAACTTCAAAAATATAATGGGAGAACTAATTTAAATTTAAATGGAGAGATTACTTTTGAATATTGAGGAGGAGAAAATTTTGTGCTTAAAATGTTTTGAATATATGTGTTGGAACTTTTCAAGTTTGCAATTTTGATTTTGATGATAACAAAACTTGTTAATTGTGTTACTAATGATCTACGTTAGTGTGCAGCATCTAGGATCACTCACGAGATGTTTACATCGTAAAACTGAAGACCCAACTGATCGCACAAAATGAATCAGTCTAACTAGTTACGTCAATTGAGCAGTCCAGCCGATTGTCCAGTTGATAGGTGATTCAGCAGGAAAACCTCAGAAGTCTGGCCAGCCGAAGGAGTGTTCAACTTGTGAAGAAACCCAGCTGATCAGTCCAACTGAACGAAGTGTGAAATCAGTTCCACTGACGAGTCAACTGATTTCACCAGCCCAACTGAAAGATTAGTTCAACTGACCAGTTCGAAGCATCAGTTAGAATCCTTCAGTTATGGATGAAGACAAACTCTTTCAAGTGGATTCCAGCTGTGCAAGAACGTGCAAAGCCATTATACAGTCAAAGGACAATAATGGACGTTGCATCAGAGCATTAAAGACAAAACGCCTCAGAAAGGCGGTCAAAAAGACGAGACACAAAGTCCAAGAAGCCGATTCAAATGCAACAGATACAATAAATGATTCTCACTGTACGATCAGTTTTCCCGCATATATAAAGAGAAGATTGGTGAAGACTCATATACATAACATAACATATACAACTCAAGAGAGAAATAGAGAAGGGCACACTTCAAAGTCATATCAGCTTAAGAGAAGCATTCAGCCTAGTCGAGGCAACTCTTTACGGATATATCAGCTTAGATTAGAAGCGTATTTCCCTCAGTTTGTGAGAACATCCTTGTTCAGTTCTCACACACACAGAAACTCTCAAACACTCAAATACAGTCTTGCACAAAGACGTTAAACTTGTGTATGTAGTCTTTGACACATAGACGTTAAAGAAGTGTTGTGTAGAATCCGTAAACCAGACTACGTATAAGTCATGCATAATTCTAGTATATAAATTAAAATGATTTTATTGCATGAGTATTTAAATGCTTTTCTTTAAAGTTAATTATTTTATATAGTAGTTTAATTTTTATCTTTTCAGTTAATTCAGTGAGGCCGAACTGGAGTTGGAGTTTTGAGATAAAATTTAAAATTAAGAAATACATTCCCAGATTTTATTTTAGCTAACTAGTAAGTTAATTTAAGTTAAAAGGAGGTTTGAGGAATTATTTAAGTAACTTGAGGTAAGTAGGAAATAAGTTCATTTATGTTCCATAATTAAGGTGTTAATTCACTAAATATTTAAAGGATAGCTAAGGCTCTAAAGATTTAAAATACACTAACTAAGCAATATTTTTCCCTCCAATTTTATTGCAAATTTCGGCCACCCCTTAGTGAGACAACAATTCTTTGACAACTCACCACCTTTGACTCTTTCTTTATTATTTCTTGGCATGATAATCTTTTCATCTATTAAACCCCTTTAATTATTATTAGATCATTATCCTAGCCTTGGTGGACATGAAGAATCGGTCATATCCATTATCCCTCTCCAACAATCATTTTGTTAGCAAACCATTTCAAATTCAAAAGAGAGCAAGACTTGGTCTTGCCACCCCTTTTATATTGCAACTCCCTCACTCTCCTAACCATCATTACCCCCCCCCCCCCCCCCCCACCGAAATTCAGTGCACATTTCAGAGCATTTTCGTGAGAGGATAGTGAGAAAAATCGAGAGTAAATAAGAGAAAAATAATCGAGTAGAAGGAAGGAAGGAAGATCACTCCGTCTCCTCCGCGCCGCGTCGTCATATTCGTTTGTTTTCTTTTCAAAACGAAACCAGGCATGTTTATATTTCCTTTCACTCTTCAATAAAGTCATATTAATATTTTAAAACATATCATGTGCATGATTTAATAGGCAAAAACCGAAATATTGTTAAATCATTTTCAAAAAGGTAGTGCAGATTTTGTTGGCTTCACTCTATGCCTCACGGTTCTTGTTGTTTTTTTTTGAGTTACAGGCTGGCTCGTGTCCAGGCTTCCAAGGCTGCATCTAGACATGTACTAGGGTGTGTCAAGACCATTTTGGTCCATTCGTTCAGTCCCATACACGCTGGAAACTCGCATGTGACAGCAACACCCCAAATGTGTCCCTTTGAGTCTCGATTTGTATAGTTGCTGTCAAGGGAGGGAGTTTCTGATCTTGGCTGTCCTAGGGGCCTATAGCCATGGTTAGAACACTTCCCTATCATGTCTAAGACATGACCAAGTTGCCTTTTTAAGGCTTGGTCCATGGCGGAATCAGTTTTTAAATCAAAACTCATACACAGCCCCTTCGCCCCTTTCGAATTCTGCTTGTGTAACTTTCGAGTTTGGTGGTGGTGAATCTTGGCTGGCCTCTGACCCATAGCCATGGTTCACACCATACCCCTTGATGTCTAGATCGTGCCATGGTCAACCAAATGGCCACTGGAATGGTCCATGACAGCAAGAAGCGTCGCAACACCCCACGCGCATAATTAAGTGCTCGGGTGGATTGTACGGTTGGTTTCGGGTGTGGTACGAATGGTGGCTGGCCTAGGGCCCTAAGCCATGATTCAAGCCATACCCTAGGATGTTGGTAAGAGCCTCTGGTCGGTGGTTCAAGCCCCAATGGCCGGTAGTCTCGAAAATGACACAAGGAAGCGACGACACGGCTGCTGTATTTTGTGGACAGCAAGTGGTGCATTGGTTCGGAGGCTCGTTTGAGTAATTTTTTGGCTTCTAGCCTATGGCCTTGAACTGGACAGTGCCTCATCAAGTTAAGAAGGTCATGTTTTTGGCCGTTTGTGATTCGGATCAGTTTTGAGGTTGTACGAGAATTTACGGTGCAAGGTGCCAAAATGACTCTCGAAAGAGCGTTTCATGTTTTTGGCCTCCCTTCACTAAATTTCGAGTACTGTAAATTTAAGAGCAGTATTTCAACATTTTAGGGGTATTTTAATCATGACTATATGATGGTTCGGTGTTGGTTCGGGTTGGTACGGAGTCATGATTAAATACGGAGTCGTTGGGCATAATTGTCTCGTTTTTGGATTCAATTACAAAGTTTGGTCAAGAAAAATCATTTGCATATTTTTCATGTTAAATTTAGGTCGCAGCGAGCCTGGGAATGATCCAATCCATGTGGTAAAATATACAGGATATTTAATTATGCCATTTAATTATATTACGTGCATAAAATTATAAAATATTCATTTTTGAGATTTATGCGATATTGCTTGTGGCTATTTCTCTATCATCGGATTATTGCATCACCCGGTCTTCAGTCACCGGTTCAGTTCAGTTCAGTTCCACCCAGTATACTGTGGCATTAGTCTGATCAGACGATTATTACTTCACCCGGTCGTCAGTTACCGGTCAGTTTAGTTCAGTTCAGTGCAGGGGGCCACTTGCGAAAGACCATATGTTGGGATCGGTTAGGGGGAAAATCCATGAGCTACAATAGCTCGGTTCTTGAAATATTGAACACCGATGAATTAAATCGAGTTTTGTTTTCAAACCAAGCGGAAGACACTCAAAATAATCCTTCGTAGAAACCGATTAAATATTTTGTAAACCATTTATGATATATGCAAGTTGAATAAGTAAAAAAGATTTTCGGTTGAAGCATTTTATCAAACACTTGGTGTACAATATTTTGGTATTTGAAGAACACATAAAATGCTTCAACAATGCATCTTTAAAACAGTGGAAATCATAAGTAAATTGAATAAATAAATAGACACGAATTTGTTTATGGATGTTCGGAGATTTCAAACACTCCTACGTCACCCCTTCTTCCCCTTGGGAAGGATCCACTAGAAGACTTTGATTTATACAACTCATTGTACAAACCCATTCAGCTAGGACTTACCCACTGCCTAAAACTGAACTCCTAGCACTCAAGATTGTAGGCAGCACCTCACAATCAGCATATTGTTTAATGTCTCATATGCAAAGACTACAAACACAATGTTTTACGTCTTTGTGTAAAGACTCACTCAACTAAACTTTTCAGCTCAAACTCTCTTTATATGTGTGACTGATTGTGTGTGAGGAATTTATCAGTTACAGTGTACATCTCAAATGTTTCCTCACACAAGGGCTTGTGCTCTCAACTAGCTGATATATTCATGCTAAGTGCCCATGCTTTGAATCCACTTCCAAAGCTCTTGTTTGATCTTCAAGATATTGTATTTATAGGCTCCAACACTGATATATACGTTAGACACAAGAATATGACCGTTGGGAATGTTTCTGTACTGTTTCAGGAAGTGCAACGGTCAAATTCGTCTTGCTGGAAATTTTCCCGACTGGTCAACTCTGGTCAACTCAACTGGTCAATCAGTTCAACTGGTTCAGTTGGTCAGCAGCTGGTTCAGTTCAGCAGGTCAGCAGCTGGTTCAGTTCAGCAGGTCTGGTTCAGTTGAGTTTCAACTGGTTTGCTGAAATCAGCCTAACTGATTTCAGTTGGTGCAGAACCAGTAGCTTCATCGCCATTTATCATCATCTTAAGCTTCGATTCAGACTTTAACTTATAAGATTGATTTGTAGATCTTTGTCTTAGCTTTCCAACGCATACTGAATCGCTTCGTTTCGATAACCGAGCTGAGAGATATGACCAAAATACGGCAGCTGCTCAAACACAACTGATTGCTGCTTTCGTGTGATCAGTTCGGTAATTGAGCGATCAGTTAGGCCATGATAACTTCCGATTTTGCCCAACTGACGTGATATACGATTTGTTCCAAATTGAGTTTTCTAATCAGTCCAGTTGGCGGATTGTCATTTGGATAATCCAGTTGAGAGATATCATCCAAATACCGAAGCTCTCCAGAAATTCAGTTTGTGCAAAATTCAGTTTCAGCTAGCTTCTTGTGTTTGCAACTTCACACTTGAGTAAATATGTTAGAAACACAATAAAAAGTTTTTTTAACATCAAAATCAAGATTGCGAACTTGAAAAGTTCCAACAATCTCCCCCTTTTTGATGATCACAAAACTCGGATAAACAATCAACTCAACTAACATATTTCACCCCCTTTTTGTGTGAATCAAAAAGTCATATTTTCAAAACATTTTAAACAAAATTTTCTCCCCCTCAATATTTAAAAATAATACCTCCATTAAAATCTTAATGAGTTCTCCCCCTATATTTTTGAAATTTTGAAAAAAAATAAAGAAGAGGGATAACTAACAAATTTTCTCCATGGCTCATTTTCTGCCGCAGCACATATGCTCTGCCTTCAACGAATAAACTGTATTTTTTGGAGCATAACTAGGCTGCAAATTTTATACCACTGTAAACCTCTACGAGTCTAGTTTGCAACGCAAAAAGCGGTTTGTCATTTGGACATTCGAGCAAGGAGATATGTCATTTCTCCCACAGTCGCTACAAGCTGCGCGAAAATTCAGTTTTGCATATATATGTGTAAAAAATCTGAAATTTCGAATTTTAAACATCAAAATCAGTTTCAATGTTCTTTCAAGAACACCCGCTCTGATACCACTTGTTGGGATCGGTTAGGGGGAAAATCGATGAGCTACAATAGCTCGGTTCTTGAAATATTGAACACCGATGAATTAAATCGAGTTTGGTTTTCAAACCAAGCGGAAGACACTCAAAATAATCCTTCGTAGAAACCGATTAAATATTTTGTAAACCATTTATGATATATGCAAGTTGAATAAGTAAAAAAGATTTTCGGTTGAAGCATTTTATCAAACACTTGGTGTACAATATTTTGGTATTTGAAGAACACATAAAATGCTTCAACAATGCATCTTTAAAACAGTGGAAATCATAAGTAAATGCAATAAATAAATATACACGAATTTGTTTATGGATGTTCGGAGATTTCAAACACTCCTACGTCACCCCTTCTTCCCCTTGGGAAGGATCCACTAGAAGACTTTGATTTATACAACTCATTGTACAAACCCATTCAGCTAGGCCTTACCCACTGCCTAAAACTGAACTCCTAGCACTCAAGATTGTAGGCAGCACTTCACAATCAGCATATTGTTTAATGTCTCATATGCAAAGACTACAAACACAATGTTTTACGTCTTTGTGTAAAGACTCACTCAACTAAACTTTTCAGCTCAAACTCTCTGTATATGTGTGAGTGATTGTGTGTGAGGAATTTATCAGTTACAGTGTACATCTCAAATGTTTCCTCACACAAGGGCTTGTGCTCTCAACTAGCTGATATATTCATGCTAAGTGCCCATGCTTTGAATCCACTTCCAAAGCTCTTGTTTGATCTTCAAGATATTGTATTTATAGGCTCCAACACTGATATATACGTTAGACACAAGAATATGACCGTTGGAAATGTTTCTGTACTGTTTCAGGAAGTGCAACGGTCAAATTCGTCTTGCTGGAAAATTTCCCGACTGGTCAACTCTGGTCAACTCAACTGGTCAATCAGTTCAACTGGTTCAGTTGGTCAGCAGCTGGTTCAGTTCAGCAGGTCTGGTTCAGTTGAGTTTCAACTGGTTTGCTGAAATCAGCCTAACTGATTTCAGTTGGTGCAGAACCAGTAGCTTCATCGCCATTTATCATCATCTTAAGCTTCGATTCAGACTTTAACTTATAAGAATGATTTGTAGATCTTTGTCTTAGCTTTCCAACGCATACTGAATCGCTTCGTTTCGATAACCGAGCTGAGAGATATGACCAAAATACGGCAGCTGCTCAAACACAACTGATTGCTGCTTTCGTGTGATCAGTTCGGTAATTGAGCGATCAGTTAGGCCATGATAACTTCCGATTTTGCCCAACCGACGTGAAATACGATTTGTTCCAAATTGAGTTTTCTAATCAGTCCAGTTGGCGGATTGTCATTTGGATAATCCAGTTGAGAGATATCATCCAAATACCGAAGCTCTCCAGAAATTCAGTTTGTGCAAAATTCAGTTTCAGCTAGCTTCTTGTGTTTGCAACTTCACACTTGAGTAAATATGTTAGAAACACAATAAAAAGTTTTTTTAACATCAAAATCAAGATTGCGAACTTGAAAAGTTCCAACACCATAATCTCCACAGAAAATTTATGACATGTTATTTTCTGACAGGGCTCGATTGAGCAAGCATTTCACTTATTATTTTCAGTCAGTTATGCACGTATTATAATTGCTCATGATAAGTTATTTTCTCATTACTCCTCATGACATGATATTTTTGCTCCCATGAAATTTTAGTATATTATTACTTGTTATTTACGATATTTGCATGCTGAGTCTTTAGACTCACTAGACTTGATTGTTGTAGGTACTAATGAGGTCGGGACAGAGGGCGGGGACCAATGAGCTAGCTTGGGTCGGCAGTAGTGGAACCCGAGGACCTCATTTTCAGCATATATCATTTTTATGCTTAACCATTTTTATCAGTTCTTGGATTACTTTAAACTTGTTATTTGGTGAACAATAATTTCTTCCGCTGCTATTTTGAACGTTAAACTTGATTTATCAGTATATTTTGTGAATGAGGCATTTTAATTAATTTAAAAAGAAAATTTTAAATTTTTCCGCAAATTTTCAAACGCAAATTTTTGGGCCATTATATGTTGGCTGGACGGTGCTTCCTTCAATCGTAGCTAGGAGTTCAGTTTAGGCAGTAGTGTAAGTCCTAGCTGAGTGAGTTTGTACAAGTAGTTGTATAAATCAAAGTCTTCAAATGGATCCTATCCGTGGAGATAGAAGGGATGACATAGGAACAGTTGAAGTCTCCGAACATCTATAAACATATCTTGTGTATTGAACTGATTAACTATTGCTTTCAAACTATTTTCATCAGTTGGAGTATTCGTAAGTTCATTTGACATCATAACTGAACTGAAGAATGCAAAAGCTAATGTCTCCTTTCGGTTATTCAGTTTACATAAGATAAAATGATTTCTAAGTTAACAGTCTTCTTCACGAAGGATTACTTTGAGTTTCTTCCGCTTGGTTTTTAATCAAACTCGATTTAATTCATCGGTGTTAATATTCTTAGAACACGAGCTACTGCAGCTCATTGGAGAATATTTTGTTTGAAGCATCCCAAAGATGCTGAGCAAACGATCCTTCAATTGGTATTAGAGCGGGTTGTTCTAAGAAGAACATTTGAAGAAAACTGTGTTTTAAAATGTGTTACCTTAAAATAGTATTAAAAGCTATTTAAAAATGTTTTATACGATTTTCAAAACTATTTGAAAATATTTATATGTCGCTCTTTGGTAAAGAGTTGAGAGGATTGGCTCTGCGACTAATATTGCAGCCATCTCTTTAGACTCTTTACTTAGGGGTTTTAATCAGCCTGCAGGGGACTGAGGAACATCTGCAAAGATGCACAGCTAAATCCCTCCTTGAACAAATCTTCAGTTTCAAGCCTACCAGGTCAGCTGTTCTTTAGACTAAACTCATCCACACTGGGACGTTGGATGATTATATCACCAGCTGCATTCCAGATTGAGCCTAGTCAAAGTTTGCTCGACCAGTTAGTCTACTAAGAAGTCAAGTTGAAGCAGTTTAACTCGTTTCTCTAGCAAAATGAACTCACAACTGATGCAGCAGTTCAAGCAGTCAAGACAACTCGTTGATGGTATATCCAGTTCTGTCGCAAACCAACTGATATCTGATGTTGTTTAAAATATGCTACCTTTTTATTAATCTTTCTTGTTCAAGTGATGTATGTACTCAGATGTAAACACAAGGAAATTTATTAAAATAAAACATCATGTTTATTCAGCTGTGTTTCGTTGTGATTGAATAGATAATCTCAGTTATCTTGTCTACGATGCTTGAATGAAATGACTAAACAAGTATTTCTCAAATACGAGCTTTTATTCAGTCTCAAAGGGGGGTTTTTCTTTTAACTGAGAATTTGTCTTAAAAATTCAGTCATTCTCTTAGTAAACTGAAAAGTACTGTATTAAATCCTTTTTGTTTACTAATTCAGTTTTAAAGGGGGAGTTTTTCTTTATTCTTCAAAATTTATTTAATTCGGTTTTTAAGGGGAGTTTTCGACAGTTTGAATATACTAACTCTTAAACTGAATATATTGCACTTAACTGCTCAAGTTTTTTATTCATCAAAAGGGGGGAGATTGTTGGAACTTTTCAAGTTTTCAATCTTGATTTTGATGATAACAAAACTTGTTAATTGTGTTACTAATGATCTACCTTAGTTTGCAGCATCTAGGATCACTCACGAGATGTTTACATTGCAAAACTGAAGACCCAACTGATCGCAGAAAATGAATCAGTCTAACTAGTTACATCAATTGAGCAGTCCAGCTGATTGTCCAGTTGATAGGTGATTCAGCAGGAAAACCTCAGAAGCTTGGCCAGCCGAAGGAGTGTTCAACTGATGAAGAAACCCAGCTGATCAGTCCAACTGAAAGAAGTGTGAAATCAGTTCCACTGACGAGTCAACTGATTTCACCAACCCAACAGAAAGATCAGTTCCACTGACTAGTTTGAAGCATCAGTTAGAATCCTTCAGTTATGTAGTCTTTAACACATAGACGTTAAAGAAGTGTTGGCTGGAAGGTGCTGCCTTCAGTCATAGCTAGGAGTTCAGTTTAGGCAGTAGTGTAAGTCCTAGGAGTGGATTTGTACAAGTAGTTGTATAAATCAAAGTCTTCTAGTGGACCCTATCCGTGGAGATAGAAGGGGTGACGTAGGAGCAGTTGAAGTCTCCGAACATCCATAAACATATCTTGTGTATTTAACTGATTAATTATTGCTTTCAAACTGTTTTGATCAGTTGGAGTATTCGTAAGTTCATTTGCACCATAACTGAAGTGAAGAATGCAAAAACTAATATGTGTTCTTTCGGTTATTCAGTTTACATAAGATAAAATGATTTCTAAGTTAACAGTCTTCTTCACAAGGATTACTTCGAGTTTCTTCCGCTTGGTTTTTAATCAAACTCGATTGAATTCATCGGTTTTAATATTATTAGAACACGAGCTATTGCAGCTTATTGGAGAATATTTTGTTTGATGCATCCCAAATATGCTGAGCAAACGATCCTTCAATATGACTTTTTGATTCACACAAGAAGGGATACATATGTTATTTCAATCGATTGTTTATCCAATTTTTGTGATCATCAAAAAGTTGGAGATTGTTGGAACATTTCATGTTCACAATCTTGATTTCGATGTTAACAAAACTAGTTTTTGTATTTATAACATATTTACTCATGTGTGAAGTTGCAATTACAAGAAGCAAATTGAAACTAAACTTAGCCAAACTGACTTTCTGGAGAGTTTCGGGGTTTTGATGATATCTCTCGGCTGGATGAATCCAATGACAATCCTCCAACTTTATGGATCAGAAAATTCAATTTGGAACATGTAGTATTTCACGTCAGTAGGGAAAAATCGGATGTTATCAAGGTCTAATTGATCACTGAATTACAAAACGCATTGCACGAAAATAGCAATTAGTTGGGTATGAGAAGTTGCGATATTTTGGTCATACCTCTCAGCTCAGTTATTGGAATGAAGCGATTCAGTATGCGTTGGAAAGATAAGTCGATGATCAACAAATCGTATTCAGAGTCAAAGTCTGAACCGAAGCTTAAGATGCTGATAAATGACAATGAAACTATTGGTTTTGCACAAAATGAAATGAGCTAGGCTGATTTCAGCACACCAGCTGAAAGTGAACTGAACTGAACTGAACTGAACTAGCTGAACAGAACCAAACTAGTTGAACTGAACCAGAACAGCTGAAACTGAACGAACCAGCTGAACTGAACCAAACCATTTGAACTGAACAAGACCAATTGAACTGAACCAGACTACAACTGAATTGAACCGAACCAAACCAACTGAAACTGAACTAGTTGACCGATTGACCAGAGTTGACGAGCTGACCAGTTTAAGCTCGAGAAAATGTCCAACAAGACGGATTTAACCGTTGCAATTACAGAAACTGTACAGAAACTTTCCAAACTGTCATATTCTTGTATCTAATGTATATATAATTGGGCCTATAAAAACAACATCTTGGAGATCAAACAAGAGCTTTTGAAGAGGATTCAAAGCCTGAGCAGTTGGCATGAAGAAATAAGCTAGTTGAGAGCACAAGCCCTTGTGTGAGGATACATTTGAGATGTACACTCTAAAGGATAAATCCTTATACACAATCACTCACACAGCTAGTTGAGAGCACAAGCCCTTGTGTGATATTCCACCACGACGTGAACCTTGAGCAGGAAAACCTTTTTGTTGTACAGTGGCCTCAGACTGTTGTTTTCCACTGTAAGACCCTATCATATAACCCTTCCGCCTCCACTCTGATCTCCAAATTATGGCAATCCCTCTTCATGTGACCAAAACCACCACAGTTGAAACAAGCACCTGTTGCTCTTCGACATTTCTCCGTCGGGTGAATGCCTCCGCAGTGGCCACATTGCAGCTTTTTCCTATCAAAGCTGTGCACCCCTCTAGAACTGGAAAAAGAAGAAGATGCAGACTTATTGAAAGACTGACCCCTCCAACGAACTAGAACTTTTGCTAGCTTGCATAGCCTTTCTCCTAGCAATACTGATCTCAGTTTGGCGACAACGATTCACTAATCTTTTGTACGAATTAGGATCGTCACAGACAGAAACCCGATCAAAAATCTCCTGGTTCAAACCATTCAAGAAGTGAGAATATTTTGCTACAGAATTCTCACTGATGTGAGGAGCGTACGACAACAGATCCGTAAAATGCACCTGGTAATCCTCAATGCTCGAATATCCTTGCTTAATGGTCAATAGTTCCATCTCCTTTGCCTAACGAAGAGCTGGGGGAAAGTGATGATTGATGAAGGCCTGACGGAAATGTTCCAAACCAATCCGCCCATGATGCTGAACTAGAATGGCAGAAACAGGTTTCCACCATTTCCGATCTTTTTCTTGGATCATGAAATTGGCTACCTCCATCTTCTCATCCTCGTCATAGTGCAGAACTCGAAAACACTGCTCCATGATATCGACCCAAGCTTCAGCAACATCAGCATTCTCATCTCCGGTCAACGGTGGAGATCCAATCTTCATGAAATCCATAATGTTGACACGGTTCTTACGTATCCTTTAATCATGATCTCGGTGACGCCTTCCGTCACGATCTCTACGACGATGTTCTCGGCCAGCCTCATCTTCGCAATAACGGCCATGTCCCACACTACTATGACTGCTTCCATCTCCTGATATCTGAAAGGAAACCAAAATCAACCTCTAAATCCTCAAAACAGAATTACTAACGTCCCAAAAATCTTTGCATGCTCTGTTACCACCAAATGTAGCGTCCTTACCCGAGCCACTACTAAACAGACTAATAAACATGCAACATTAATTTTAATAACAACAATTAAAAAGCGGAAACCAAATACTTAATGATCTTACAACTCAAACGAAAACAGAACAATAACATCAGTCTTATACGTTAATCAACCATAACGAAAACATAATTCTGAACGAGAAAAAGATAAACCACATAAAACTTCCACTGGATCACCACCGAAAACCTAACTGCTCTAGCCACTGCACTGGCCATCCGAACCATTCAACGTAAGACCTGCCCCGTGGAATGGGGTGCCCAAGATGAAAACAAGGACGTGTGCGACAATCGCCCAATACGAGAATATACGAGTATACAAACTGATATGATGCATGCGAAATGCAATATGCTAGGATATCAAGGATTAGGTCAAGAATCTCATGCTCAATTAACGAGGTATATCTCAAAAGATATGCACTCGGGTCCCGTCGGACACTGTAGCTCTCGATGCCCCATCGTCCATAATACATAACAGGGCTGAGCGGCCCCAACAAACGAGGTATATCTCAAAAGATATCAGGCTCAACATGATATGTCATGAATAAATGCCAAAGCAGTAAAACATGTTTCATGCAACAGATAAATATGCAGCATATAAGTATGTATATTATGCTTGGATATCTCAGTCAGTACATCACGTACCTCATTAAAACAATCTGACAGAAAGCTCTGAACCTAGACAATACCAACATAATGAAATCATTATCAAACAAGATCCCGAATTACCAAACATGCTACAAATTTCTCTCTAATGATCATTAAATCACTATTTAAGGCTTTAGGATTATACCTGCGTCCGTCGTCAGCCCGCTGATGATGTCTCGATCTCAGTTCACCGACACCTCCTCGAGTCGACACTAGCTCCGAAACTTCCCGACGCCAAATTGCTCTATAAACTGGCTAGAAAACTTAAGGTATAAGGTTAGAACTCTCTCTGAAGAATGCGGTGTAGCATAAAAAAGAATTCAGCTTCCATTTATAGGCTGCATCAGGACTATTTCAGAAAATCCGAATCAATCTTATCTTCCACGTGTCAGAATATCATTTGTCTAGTTGGATTTCTCGAGATAATGTAATCTGAAAGAGATAGGGTTATCTCTTTTTAAATTCGGTGGATCCCAAGAGCTTTATCCCGAATTCACAACTCCTTAATAATACTTAATTAACAACTCTTTAACTATCTCTTTGTTAATATTTCATTCAAAATAAAGATTTAGGTCATTAAATCGGGGATCAAAATTTTCCTTGATCATTCCCACGTAGCTACTTTGGATATAGAAAATGTATGTACAATGAGTTTTCACTCTTTCGACTAGGAAGGGAAACCCACATATAATTATATTTGATCATATGTATATTTTTTTTATTCTAAACTTTGATAAATATTTTTTTACATATTTAAGATTTTTAGAATATAAAATATATTATTTACTATATTATATTATTATTTTATATAATATAATAGTTTCCGGTCCGATTGTCTGATTTAATGGTCCAACTGGTTGAACCGTTTTTACAAGTTAAACCGATTCGATCATCGGTCCGGTTATGAAACACTGAAGCAAACTTCACACAATGGTATGTCATTTTTTTCAATTCTCTTTAGCTTAGACCTGAGTACCTTCAAGATCCTATATGATTCTGTTTTGTGACAGTGCTTCCATATCCATTTGCAGTTATACTTCAAGACAAAGCCACCAGAGGCAAATAAACAACAACCTGCTCCTGTAGCTAATGGGAATGCCGCTCCTGGTGCCCGACCTAGGCCTTTGCCTCCTCCACCCCAAGCTCCACCTCCTCCCCCACCACAAGGACCCCTACCAATGGCATTGAATGGATACCTCCCAAGGCCTCCATTTGTTGTACCTGGAGCATTACCTCCTCCTCCTCTGACCAATGGACCCTGGCCAATGCCACCGGGCGGAAACATTCCTGCACCCACCACCTGCTTCAGTTGGCAATGGTCCAATGTCAGATTTTACTATCGGACGGCTTCCAATGCCGCCTCCTTCTCAAGGGTTCCCAGGACAACAAATGCAAGGCCAAGGAGGACATCCACCCCCTCCACCTCCAAACATTGGTTGAATATCGTTGTATCTTTATGATGAGATATGTTTTTGTTATCAGTATTATGTTCGGACAATACAAATTTATGTTTAAAAATGTTGTTGACATGGAGGTCATTGGATGTTTTGGTCGAGGACTGTAAAAATAGCAATATTTATATATGGAGAGGTTATTTTGAATTAGTAAAAACAGATTGACTTCGTTTGTTAAAGTTCAGCTTGTTGAAAATACTTGCTCCTGGACGTTGTACAACTTGTAATGACTGACTATCGATGGCCCTAGAACGAACCATGTCTAAGCGATATACAATTTGTCCTACCCGACTACCGATGATCTTAGTGTGAACCATGTCTAAGTACAAGTGATGTTTGAGTACGTCACAAGCATACAGATTTTGAACCCATCCAATCACTCAAGTGCAGCCTACTATCCTACCATCACAAAACTTAGTTGCTAATTATGATTCGGGGTGAGGTGGTTTGGTTTAGTTTCCAATATTTTCAGAGATTTATTTGAGAAAATGTAAATACATAAAAGATGACGATGCAGTAATTTGTTTTGATTCTTGAAAAATTATAATTTACTGTAACGGTCAAATATGTTCGTATTGCCAAATTAAGTTAATTTGATGAATCATCTGGGTCAAATAAGTTACTGTAATATGCTTTATACATATATTAATTAATAAACGTTATATATGCATATATATTTTTATTCATGACATCGTACACTAAAATACGTGAGTTTAAGCGCTGTTGGAACATTTTATTTTCGCAATCTTGATTTTGATTTTAACATAATTTGTTATTTTATTTCTAATAATTTACCTAAGTGCGCAGAAACTGGAACTGATCAGGATTCGAACTGATCAGTTATCGAGCCAAAACTGAAGCTATCGAGACGTAAACTGAAAGCGCCAACTGATCGCCTAAACTGAATCAATTCAACTGATATATCAAAAGATCAGCTCAACCGATTGTCCAGGAATCCCGGCCAGCTGATGAAGAGCTCAATTGGTGAAGAGCTCAGCTAACCAGTTCAACTGAAGTAGCGAAATTAGTTCAGCTAACGAGACAATTGATTTCACCGAACCAGTTCAAAATCAGTTCAATTGACCAATTCAGAACGTCAATTAGGAATCAATCGGTTTGCAGAACACGACAAGTTTATTCAATGGAATCCAGTTGTGCGCACTGAGAAAAAACTTTTGTCCAGTCAAAGGATAATAATAGACGTTGTAGCATCGCTTAAAGTCAAAACGTTCCAGAATGATTGTCGGAACGTACAAACACATTTCGAGGAACGAATTGAAACTGCAACGTTCATATTTGCTGAGTCTTTGTGTACGTTCACAACGTCTATAAATACCAGACCAAGATCATCAATATACAAGTGTGTGAAAAAACACACAAATGTGTGAAGATCAAAAGAAGAGAAAAACAGGGCGTGCCAACTAATTAGTCTAGAAGAAAAATTCTCAGTGTGTGAAAATACTTTCGTGTTGTATTCATAGATTAGTTCTCACACACGCACACCCACAATCACTCACACATACAGAAAATTGAGCGTACTGATAAGTTGAGTGAGTCTTGCACAAAGACGTAAAACTTGTGTATGTAGTCTTTGACACATAGACGTTAAACAAGTGTTGGCTGGAAGGTGCTGCATTAAGTCTAGGCTAAGAGTCCAGTTGGGCAGTAGTGTAAGTTTTAAGCTGAGTGGGTTTATACAAGGTGTTGTATAAATCAAAATCTTTTAGTGGATCCTGCCTGAGGTGGAAGAAGGGGTGACGTACGAGTAGTTGAAGTCTCTGAACCTCCATAAACATATCTTGTGTAATTAACTGTTTAACTATTGTTTTCAAACTGATTTGATCACTTCGAGCTGTTATCAGTTCAATTTCTCACCATAACTGAACTGATATACGCAAGAAATGATCCCCCTTATATCAGTTAATCAGTTTAGACAAGTTACAAGCTTTAAACTGATTAGCTCTCTTAACGAAGGATTACTTTGAGTATTTTTCGCTTGGTTTAAAACCAAACTCTATTTAATTAATCAGTGTTTACATTCTTAGAACACGAGCTATTGCAGCTCATTGAGAATATTGTATTTGAAACAATTTCAAAGGTGCCCGAACCGATCCATCAAGCACAAGGAATCAATCGTTTAAACACAGTTTCAAAGGGGGGCAAAGTTTAAACAGTTGACGAGGCTATATTCTAAAATAATGCTCAAAATTTTAAATAATTCTTGTCAAATGTTCATAACATTTTAAAATTTTGAGTATTAAAAAGTTGAAGTGTATCGTTTGGTATTTAGACGGGTAAAAGAAATGGAATCAGAAGTAACAACCAAGTTTCGATAGGTGATGGTGGTTGCTAGAACTGCAGATACAATGAGATATCAAAGCATTATATGCTTTGATAGAGCGTGATTATTTTTTAAAACACACAACCAAGTACACCCTTGACTTTTTTCTTGTCCTTTTTCCGCATATATTTGCCTTAACTTCATTTACTTAGGAAAATCTCCAAGAACATAGAATCAGATAAGTCCATCACTACTACACCTCAATACATGGAATGTAGCACATGCTTCATAACAATTTTAAAATCAATGAAGACAAATAATTGCACCGAGTGTTGCTATAATTGACTGACGTGGTCAAAAAAAGAACATGGCAAAACAAGAAATCATTAAGGCTCTCTCTAACTTCCCAGTGCATTTGGTGGAAAAACCTTCTGAATGAAGGCTAAAAAGCGCTCGGAGTAGAATGTAGGGTCGACTGCAGATATCAAATCTGAATCGAACTGAATAGATTTGTATGCATGTTCGATCTTCTTACTCATGTTGTATGCTTGCAGGATATCGATAATGCCTAGATACAAGACGACATCATACACCTCGTGAAACATCTGTGTGTTGCCATTCCCAGGTATGAGCTCTGCTCTTGCAGGCATATTTACTCCAAGTTGGATTTGGAGTCTGTAAACAAAAATCAAAATATACAACTGTCAAAATGAAGGGTCAAATACTCATGTAAAGGCGAGCAAGGACAGACAGACGACGACAACCCATTTTCTTGATTAAAATTTTGGATCTTAACAAGGTGTAGGTAATCGCTTGACTGACCATCTCGATGGATATTTCATGTGTATGTACTTTTAAGCATGTAGAACAAAGTTCTGGATATTATACCAAAATTTATAGCTGTCATAATGCAACTTGCATTTTTTAAACAATACAATAATCCAACAAACATATTTCAATAGTTCCCGCCAAATAAAGTCATAGGATAGTAGGGTCAATTGTTGACAAAATACAGAAATTGAGCTCTTGATCTTACGAAGAAGCTTAATATCTTTGACTAAATTATTGTTGCTGTAATCTTGATATTTATTCAGTCTGCAGATTTCGAGACTTTTGTAATATTGTTCAAGTGTTCTTTTAAAATAAGAATCAAATATTTCCAAGGGAGAGGGATTCTGGTGATGAGATTGCTGATAAACAACACACCACAAAGTAGCATAAAAAAATGATAATACCTTGCTGTACCAGGAAGCAGAAGGTCAACTTCCTCATCCCCGGTTGAAGAGGATGCTCGCAACCGGTTGCCTCTAATATGTGGTCCCACAACGATGCTACCATCATCAGAACCACGAGGGACCAAGACTAGGCCTTGAGGAGATAAGTCATCGTCCATAGACTCTGAGTGGTAAAGCAGCGATTAAAAGTAAGAAACCAGAGAATATAAACATAATTTCAGCAATAGTCGACCAGACATAGTGATATTACAATCAGAAATTAAAAAGAGGAAAAAAGATCAACTTTCCCGTTAATTTCAAACAGTCATAGTTTACATCCAACTAACGTTAAGTTCAAAAACATCGACGAACCAGAGGCTATTTCGCAACATGGAGATTATAGTGTGAAGTTTTTTCTGTTGTTTTTTTTTTTTGTTAGAAAACTAAAGTTTTTTCTGTTGTTACTCAGTTGCGTAGATCTTTGTATATAAGAATCTCCCAAAATGATAGGTCATCTTCTACTGATGCATGATGAATTAATTTTTTAGACAAGTATAGGAAAACTAGTAACTAGAAAAACTTACCATCTTCTGCAACAATCCCCAATCCATCAATCGAAGCATGCTTACTATGAGACATAAGAGAACGTAGGTGTTGAGGTGCTCGGTAATGAACGCCTAGCAAGAGGCTGTAATCCATTATGTGCTCTGATTCCAAGAATTTACTATCAGTTTCAATCTGTCTGCAAATGCAGGAACAATTACACTACATAAGTGTGGCTACAAAATAAAATATTACACGGAAAGAGCATCCAAAATATCTAAAAACATTGCAACTTAATCCCTGCTTACTGTAAGAGGTCATCACGCCAAGAAGGTTCCAGGTAAAAGCAGTAATTTAAATCAAGATCTTTGAGTATGGTATTCTCATCAATTTCGACCTTATCAGCAGAGCGTCCCAACGTAGACCCTTTGAGATCAAATCTTCGATGGATTCTTAACTCTGTACAGAACATATTCCCCATCACCACAAATCGAAACTGCAAAGTAGGGCGCTAAGGTTAGTACATATACAGTTTCAGATATCAAAAATAAAATCCAAGGCATATTTTCCTAAAGACAAGGCTGTGTTAGAGGTAGACAACTGAGAAGCAAGTATGCAGTCAAAACAAACCTCAAAATGGAAAAAAAAATTCAAATTTTATAGGTCAGTTTCTGATAACACAAGTTTTTCCATAAAATTCCAGTCAACCAATGACTATCCAATGGTTTTTAAAACCATGAACGACTAACAAGCATATTTTCTCGTGCATTCTTGGAAGTACATGAATTGATAGTTTCCATCTATGTTACCTTTTGACCACCAGAAGGTATAATTCGGTGAAGACCAAAAAATTTAGTAATAAGAGTGTTATCATATCTGCGAACGTGACTATGATAGTTCGGGAGCATTTGCAGCAGAACCTGCAGGTTAAACATGAGACGCACTTTAACATAAGTACGTCAAATACAAAAAAAATCTTTAATGCAAACTTCTTCAAGTATCGGTTAAAAGCATCAAGTATGAAGAATTCAAAGCACCTGCAAGACAATTAAAAGGTAAACATGAAGATTATGAACCTTCACTTCAGATTTTCACTTTAACTCAAGGCACTTCGTGTAACACTTAAAAGCATGAAGTATAAAAAATTCAAAGCAAGAACCTTCACTTCAGATTTTCGTAAAGTCTTGATCATGAAACGATCATCTTGAGACAGTAGAAAGACACTGCCACTCTTTCCAGGAGATGAAAGTTCTCTCAGGGCATCATTTCCACATATGGAAACCATGTAGTCAGCAGCATCAATTTTAAACATCTCTCGCAGGTTCCTTTAAGTAAAACAAAAGTTTGAGGTTAAGAAGGAAACATAATCAATTTACACACCTGAAATTCAACAGTGTATCAGGGCATTATTCAAGTGCTTAAACTTCATTCTAATCATAAAGCATTAGCTTCCCGGAGGTATCGTGCATACTGTGGCGAATTAAAAAGTTAATTGAGGGACATCAGCTAGACTATTTTGGGATGATATACTCAGAAATGTTATATATGAACTTTTAAATTATATTTCACAATTATCACTGCTCACCCCTGCTTGGCATGTCTTATCACATTTAAATAAAAAGATACAACCATGATAGGTTAAAAATTATTTGTTCAAGGCCACTACCAATCAGGTTGAAGTGGCAGGCCACACCACATATAATGAAGGAGGGGTGAAGCTTCGATCTCCCTCTCTCACATGTAGCTCAAGAAAGGCATCTATCTGATTCAACGCTACCTACAGAGGCTTTCTCAAAGAAACGGAGGCATGATAAGATACTCGATGACTGTTTGATAACAGCTTGTGCATGAAAAATTTATACTCGAAAAAAAAAAAATTGAAACATTTCTCAAAAACAAAAATTTCTGTAATAAAAAACCTTTTGCAAACAATGATAGACGAAACTGCACTAGACCTTTACTAGAGAAAATGTTTTTTTCACAACATACCTGAAAACCATTGGGCAATAATCTTTCCACTTAAAATCCTCAGATTGATGTGGTGGTGTCAGTTGTGAACCTTCTTTTGGAAAAGTCATCCAAAAACTGGCACGTGGACCAAAGTCAGTTGCCCGAACTTCTCGCCTTTGTATGGGGGTGATTTTCCCCACAGTGTATCTGGTCATATTCTAATTTTTAGTTCTAGTTTATCAAAAAGGCAAAAACAAGATTAAATAGGAATAAGCAATATTATTCATATTTAGAACACATATACAACAACTAGACTAAGCAGAAAAGCAGAAGTCAGTCAACCCAACTACCAAAATTTCAGAAATCTATACACACAGAAATTAAATAAGTTGCCACTCACCGAGCTCGAGACACTTTACACAAGCTCAAACGTGTGTTGGTGCCACATTCATGTTAAACTTAAATTATCAATGAAACGTCACCCTAAATCTTGCATACTTTACAAAATTGCTTTACTAGGTATCTTTTTCCAACTAATTTTCTCAGCTCCGTTCCTTTTCGACTTGACTTTGTTAACTTAAGCAGATATTTCTTCTCAACCATTATTTGTCATGATCCTGACTCTAATGCTTTTATGTGTAAATGGGTGCGTGCATAAACATGAATATGTATCTCGGAAAAGAAGCAACCAAAATGTTAAACACACCTAATTCCAAGCTGAAGGCTTAGCATCAAATCATAGCTCCTATGGCCTTTGATAATTTGTTCTCCAGGTCTCTTTATATCCCTTGCAAGTTTCTTTTGTCGTCTTTTTTCTCGTTTAGATGATAATGAAAAGTGATCGCTCAACACAAGCTCACTGATCAGAACCCCTTGCATGTACTCTCTTTCCAAGATTGGAGCTTTAACATCCTCATCATCTCCAGCTTCTAAAATATCAGTATCAGACATGCTGGATGACCTACGGTGACCCAAAAGTCCCTCAATGGATACTTCAAGACTCCAACGCCGTTCCAGCGTAGCATTTGTTGAGTTAGATTGTTCCAGATTCATTAAGCTCTCACTGGATAGTTTGTTGGATGAATTCTGACCAGAACTTTGGTTCCCCCCGAGCTTTAAATTTCCCATATCTAATGATGTTTCATGATGAATAATTGAAACCTGGTTCTGTTTTCTCAAATCAGGTAGCAACCCTTGCTTTCTCAGAGTGTTAAGGTACAATCGCTGACTGGCTGGAAGCCTGTTAACTTTTGGGTAGAACGTACCTTTACCATCCTTCAACCCCTGAGTCCAAGTTCCAACATAGCAACTACCATTGCTCCACTTGTATGCACCAAATCCATGCATCATACCATTTAGCCAGCTTCCTTCAAATGAATCCCCGTTGCTCCAAGTAAGAGTCCCCTTCCCCGACATTTTTCCACCCTTCATATTTCCCAAATACATATTGCCGTTGGCCCATGCATACTTACCTTCTCCTTCGGGGGTTCCTCGTATCCATGATCCTTCAAAGATATCTCCATTGGGAAAACTTTGATGCCCCAAACCATGTTTCAGATTCAAACGCCACCGACCCTTATAGGTCGTACTATCAGATTTAACATACGTACCAGTACCGTGCATATAACCACCTGAAAACTCGCCCTCGTAAATGGCTCCAGATGACCACTGAAGCTTTCCATATCCATGCCTCATCCCACATCTCCACTCGCCCTCATATTTGCAACCATCAGACCACGCATAGTTCCCAGAACCCTCGGGTATATTTCCATGCAGGGATCCGGAATATGAGTCCCTATTGGGCAATATGATCTCTCCACTTTGGAAGCCATTGATTTCTGAAGAATGTGAAACCTCTCCATTTAATTCAACGACACAGCTTTTATCACCCGAAACTCTCAAATCAAGAGATTTTGTCCTATCAGACAAACTGAGTGCCCTTTCAACATCATTAACAAAGGCCACAGGGTCAGACATGCATAATGCTAAAGACTTTTCAGCTCCAAATTAGACTGGTGGGAAGCACCTTAAAAAAGAAATATATTGATCATCAAATGAACTAATCACACAGGACAGACATCAATATATGTCAGTATCCGAAAAAGGGTAACATGGAAGACAGATCTTAAACAAACACCATAAAACTAATTCAAGTTTTTTGGATGACTCTTCAAAAATGGTTACTATTGCCCTCTTTGATATGCTCAGCGAACCTTCATTGAAACTAAACAGTATCCAACACTCATGCCGTTTCATTTTACTTTATGTTTATCTTCCAAAGTCTGTTGTATGCCCCAATAATTCAATTCAACAGATTTTTCAATCAAATGAACAGACTCCAACATATACCAAAGAAATTTCATCATATAAAGGCCCCATCATATTTACATTCTCACATCAAGTTACCAAATATAATAAGGAAGAACACACAATTTGAACAAGTAAATGAAATAAACAGAGAAAGAAAACACAAAATTCTGACCCTTTTTCCTGCAAAATTTGAGCAACCACAACTATATGAAATCATATTCTGGAGTTGGTTGTCTGACCGCCATTTGTCAAACAACAAAGATTAAAAAAAAACCCTCAAATTTTATCTCGAAATGAAACTAAGCAGTAAGATTTCAAACGATATCAAACATGACATGAAAACAAAAACCCATTAACAGTATTCCTAATTCAAGCCTCAAAGGTATGTCAATGGCGAAAAGGTATTAGGACGCAAACTATTGTTCATACGAATAATTCGTAGTCCCAAACGATTAAAGAAAAGAGTACCTCGAATTCAGAGAAAAAGTTGAAAGATACAGCAGAACTATGCAAGACGAAGAAGGAAGGAGGGGAAAACAACTTTTTTCTCAATCTCTAAGACGTCTTTTTTTATGGATTTAGTGCTAGGAGGAGGAATGAAAACGATCGAATCCCAAGAAACTGTGGGCAGGTAGCAACTTTTGAGCTTCAAATCCCTCGATGTTCATTAATGCAACGTAAATATCTTGGCAGATGGGGTCCGGCGACCAAGAAAACATGTTCAAACTTGAATTTACGTGCAAATTACTGACTGTCAGGGATTTTAGTTAATGCGATGTAAGATTATCATCGGGTAAATTAGGAAAGGGAGAATTGGGGGACAGTCCCCAACCCAAACATAGTTTGGTTTTAGTTTTCTGGAGAGAAAAAAATCTTTTTTATATACATATTTACCCTTATCCCATATTTAATTTAATTGATCATGTGCTTTCCGAAAATGGTATCAGAGCGAATGGTTAATTTATTTCAAACACAAATTTTATTATTTCTAGTAACTAATTGTATGAGAAGAAGAATTTTGAAAAAATTATGAATCCGAACTTCTGTTCGAGAAAAATAATTTACAAGGAATATTCTAATATTTTGGAATATAAACAAGTGCGTCTAACTATTGTTAGATCTCAGAAGCCAGAAGGGAAGCATCAATACCCTCAGGTAAAACCTCAGGTAAACTTATGATTCAACCAAATAAATTTCTGGAGATAGTTTCAGATTCCTCTAAGCTCTCTTTCGATCTTAGAGAAATTCAGAAGACAGTACAAAATTACGGTAATATGCTATATTTTGTACCACAACGAGTTGAGAAAATCCTTGAAACCCAGGAAGAAATTCTTGGAATATTAAAGGATATTCAAACAAGAATTCAGAAACTGGAACAACAACCCAGTTCCAGTAGACGAACTTCAGGAGGTTGGTTACCACCATCATTTGGTACTGGACCTTTGTTACATCAACAAGGGAAGGCCAGAGTGGTGTCAAAACCTTTGACTAAAGAAGAAAAGATGATCAATCTAATCAAGTCTGTCTCAGAAAAGAAACTGATCTGATTACAACTATAAAAAGGATTGGTCTAAAGGATCTACAAGAGCTTGCGGAATCTTTCGCAAATCTCAAAGTAGTAGATCTAAAGATGAACATAGCAGTAGGTGAAACACCACCTGCTATAACCTGGTCATCTTCTCAAGAACCACCCCAGGAAAGTGTGGGATCTCAGAATGTAAACATGAGAGAATCTCAATCTGATTTCCATACTGGTGAAGGATCACACCCAGCAGGGACAAGGGCAAGGAGAAATCAAATTCCTTTGCACCAAACACCTTATGGGAAAACTGTTTTGGATCCTATACATCCTTACGGGGTTATGCTTAACCTTGATGTATTAGACTTCAAAAACAGAGAAGATCTCATAGATGATTGGACATCGGCTATGAGAATTGCAGCAGGAACACTCGATCTCAACAAAGAAGGATTCATTAAACTTTTGGAAATGAGTCTTATGGGATCAGTGAAAATTGCTTGGGACATGACTTCATTAGACATGAAGGAATCAGTCCTAGCTGGTGAATCTCTTAGTGAGATCGCTGGAAAAATAGCTACCCTATTTAAAGCACACTTCATAGGGGTAGACTATTTTAACAGTCAAGATACAGAGAAGAATAAGAAATATACTCAAACTCTGTATATTTGGAATTACATGATATATGTTTGGTGGATGAATATATTATGTTATTCACTAAATATAGATGGAATTCAGGAGTCGAGGAAGATATAACTATGCAGCTTTTCTTCGCAAAAATGCCAAGCCCTTGGAGAGAAATGCTCATAAGGGAATACGTACCTGATAATCCAGATACGTTGGCAAGAAGAGCATCTTTCCTTAAAGGAAAATTGGCAGAATGGTGTCATATGGCAGCATTACAAAAGAATTACAAACGCCTAAGGGGTATCAACAAAAGAACTCCTTTGTGTTGTAAGGAAAATGATCTTCCAACAATTATTGGAAGTAAACCACAGAAGCATAAAAGGAAAAGTTTTAGGACTCATCCTTATGCACGAAGTGGAAGAAGTTCTTGGAAACCAAGAATTGTATGCTCTAGACAAAAAGCCATATATTATAAATCTGGACAAAGAAGCAGACCATCGAGGAGTAGGATATTATCCCAAGCATCGAGTACATCTCGAAGCACAGGAAGAATACCTACGAAAAAAACTTTCAGAAGAGCTCATACTCGAGCCAATGAAAGTTTCAAGGATTGTAATTGCTGGACATGTGGAGCAAGAGGTCATATCTCAACCAATTGTCCAGAAAATGAAAAAAGAGGTATTAAACGCTTTGATCCTACCCCGGATATTGAAGAAGCAGTTTACTACCAAGACCTTATTCAAGTATACCGATTTGAGGACATCGCCTCAGATGAAAGTATATATGAATAAGAAGAAGTCTTAAGTCAGGAAGAAGCTGATGGAACAGAATCGGAATCTGACTGAGGACGAGGTGTTTCGACACGAGACATATGAAGATCTGTCTGGATTTTTCAGCCAGACTACAATATCTCATAACATGGTTCAAAATCTGAGTTTACAGAGATATCAAGGTTTCTCTGCAGGACAGGTAAAAAAATTCTTAGGAAGTCTGGGCCTAAGAAACAGAAAGCATCATCTAATCTATAAAGTATCTAGAAGGGAAATGGCAATCCCGATGGAACTTACAGGAAATAGAATGGAGATGCAGTTTGTAATGCCCGAGAATTTAATTATTGTAATCTGATATGATTTACTGATTATGAATTGATGTAATTATAGCCGGGCCAGTTCGAGATAAGATTTGAGCAAGTATATGAAATTATACAATTTGGGCGAAAGTGACTCGCCCGGGCGGACGTCTTTGACCGCCCGAGCGAGAGTGCCTAGGAGAAGAGGGCCGAGAGTTACTCGCCCGGGCGGAAACTCTTGTCCGCCCGAGCGAGCGACGTGCAGCACGAAGGAATGTGCCACGTTTTGTTCATGCATGGAGTATATATATATATATATATATATATATATATATATATATATAACAAGCGTCTCTCATTCAGAATAGCAAAGGAAATCGACAGGTTTGGGGGAAAGCTTTGTTCTTTTTCTTCGAAATTGATTTGCGAGTAAACCGTCTATCTGAATTGAAATCCGACTTCGGTACTGTGTTACTATCAACGCAGGCTACGCACGGACGTAAGTTTTATTACGTTTAGACAAGATGTAATTTTATGATGTTGTCAGAATTGAATAGAATTCAGATATGGTGTTTCTACTGTCGTAGATATTGTAGAATCGAAGTCAGATTTAGAAACAGATTGTTTATGGAATTGTTATGAATTTTAGAGTTGATTTGATTGAGATTGCTATCAGAATTATGCTGTTATTCATTTTAAAGTGTACAGATACTGAAGTTATAGATTATACTGAGATTTATTAGGAATTCTGGTAGTGTAATTGTGATGTTAAGACTGACGGGGTTACAAGACTGTATTGTTATGCCGTCTAAACATCAGTGGGTACAGATTGATCGGATTCAGTATTGGTTTCGGTTATCTTGTGATATTGTTGATATGAATCAGATTGTAGTTTATTCATATATTGACCAGACAGATTGTGAATTGGATTACACATTGATACAGTGTATTAATTATTGTCATTTCAGATCAGATATGGACAAATTCGACTTCGAGACGTCGTCTTCATCAGATCAGGAAGACAAAGGTATAATTCATGTGATATTCGGGAAGAACAACTCAATTGAGATCGCGTTGAGTTGCCCAATAAATCACATACTATACTCTTATTATGTTTTATATGATTATGCTATGATTATAGATTGTTATTCATGCATTAAGATAGGACAGTCTGGAGATCAGGCAGACTTCTAGACGTTCGGTGATATCACTGCTTAGGGGAAGATCACCTCCCCTATTGTAGATGTGGATACAGATCAGACCGAAGTCTAGGAATAAGACGTACAGCACCACGATTGGTTGGGTAGGTGACAGCCAGTGACGTCTTATTCACACCGGGATCCCTAGAGTTATAGTTGAGTCGAGTCTAGACATGATTTGATTAGGACTGTATGCTTATATGGATGTGGCTCCTAGATCATGGGACCCATCATTATTGCTTTCAGTTATGCTAGCATGTTTTTATGATTTAGATTGTTTATCTGCATGATAGCATGTTTTATGAATTGGTTTGTGTATATACATGCTTACCATGTTTTATACTGGGATTTGTTCTCACCGGAGTTATCCGGCTGTCGTCTTGTTTTGTATGTGTGCATGACGACAGGTGGGGCAGGATCAGGGTCAAGAAGATGATGAGAGAAGACGAGTATAGCGTGGTGATTCCGGACTTGGAGTAGACTTGGTGTTTCTACTTGAACTTTAGTAGTAAAACCTTAGATTAGATTGTTGTATATATTTGTACTTTTAAATATTAAAACGTATTTTCTATATAGAGATGTATATAGTTTAAATTCCATTACCTTCCGCAGTCTTTATTTTAAAAAGAAAAATTTTTAGACCCTGTTTATCAGAACCGATAATTAAATCCCAACTATGATTAAGAAGATGATTAGCGTCCGGGTCCCCACAACAGGTGGTATCAGAGCTGATAGTTCCTTTAGCGACAGATCTTTTAGAGATAGATCCTTTAGATTGAGATAGTCAGAACTGATAGATCTTTTAGATTGACTTAGATTGAGATAGAAGAGAATGAGCGGGGTAGATGAATTTTCTTTCCTTGCATGTCTGTGCTAGCATGAGATTGATTTTCATGTTGATTGACATTGTGTGCTAGCATGAGACGATGTGTTATTGCTTAAAGATACATGTTTACCTGATTATATGATTTGAATTGGTATTATGTATTTTTAAATATGAATCAGATCGGATTCATGATCAGCAGTAAGATGATCATGATCAGAAAAGATTGGCACAGATTTGTATTATTGGGTTACTAATGTGTGTGGTAATCAGATGTACCTCCCCGAAGGATTTTGGAAACAGGCAGTACTTCGTATGATCAGCCATATATACCAGAACCGCAGATAGATATGTCAGCGACTCCGATGGAAACCAAGTTGGCAGAATTCCAGTTATTACAGCCGCCGATTCTGAGTGGTATTGAGACATCTGAAGAATTTCAGAACTGGTTTGATGATATGGAGATAATGTTAGGGTTACTTGATTGTACAGATCATCAGAGGGTTAAATTGGTAAGTTATCAGTTAAGAGAGGCTGCCAGGAATTGGTGGATTACGATCAAAAGTATATTAGAACTACGGGGTACGGTGATCACGTGGGAAGTCTTTACAACTGAATTCTATCAACGATTTTTCTCAGTGTCTTATAAGGAGGACAAAAGAGCGGAATTTGAGAATTTGAGACAAGGTCAAATGAATGTTGAAGACTATGTTGCCAAATTCTCTACGCTACTGCATTTTGCTCCTCAGTTGGCTGGGAATGAAGAAGCTGTAGTGACTCAGTTCGTCAGAGGATTGAATTCAGAGATAGTGGCATGGATGAATGTACAACAACCTTATTATTTTGCTGATGTCTTAAGTAAAGCGAAGAGAGCGGAGGCCAGTCTGACTAGACAATTAGGAAGATTGTGTATGCAGCAATCTCAGACACAGCAATCCCCTCGCCGATTTGATCATGGCAGTACAAGTGGAAAGGAAGAGTTACTGAAAGCTCGGAAGCAACAGTTCAAGAGATTTGGAAGTGGTTCCTCTAGCTCTAGTGGATCCAGTTCGCATTATACGGGAGTGTATTGCAGGAATTGTGGAGGGAGACACTCCACAGAGCAATGCCAAGGAGTGCTTGGTAGATGCAACATTTGTAGACAGCATGGGCATTTTGCTAGAGTGTGTCCTCAGAAGGGTTCCCAAAGATTCCAGGGAGCAGGACCATCGGGTGGCAATGCGTGAAAAACAGACCCAGTAGTTACAACAGGTACCATTCTTTATGATTATATTGCATACGTATTGATATATACTAATGCATTCTTTATGAGTATCTGTGAATGAGTAGTATGGAGATATGCTGTACCTGTTGGGTCTGGGTATACGGTAGTATTGATGCCTTGACTGTTGAGGAATATGTTGATATCAGGAATTTCTGTGACATATTATATACTACAGGTAGATAAGGATGAGACTGGATTAGATTATAATGTACTTGTTTTATCTGATTTTGATAGCATGATTGATATTTATATGCTGAACAAGTACTGAAATATCGTAGCATGTGTTCCAGAAATAGTAAGATTAAGACCAGATCTAGTTGATAAATGAGGATTTTAGATCCAGAAGTCCTTAGAAAATTGTAGGGTTTAGGACTCGATTATTACAGAAAGGAACAGATGGCATCCTTATGTATTCAGTAGATCCACTGAAATCGAGCCTAAAATTTGATAGTAATATAATAGTTAACTGGTGTTTTCTTAGATAAGATGTCAGAGGGGTTCTCTATCAGAAAGAATTGACAGATTAAAGTATGGGCTAAGGAATCCAGTTGATTGTGTATTTCTCTTGAAGACATTTTAGTTCTGTTTCTAGATTGACAGATTATGTGTTCAGGGGTATTTTGAAGAATTATGCTTGTTATATCTATGATTCCGGGATATATCTACAGCATCTGATTGTTTATATTGAATATTTGAAGACTGGGTTAAATATTCCGAGAATTGTGATTATTGTATATAACCATGGGTCAGGTATGGATCCGAATGCAGTTATTGATACAGGTTTATATTCAGACTGTGTGGTATCAGGAATGTCAGAATTAGCAGAATGTCAGATATGTCAGAACTTTCTTATCTGATTTGGACAGATTATCTTATTCTGATTATCTTTTTCTTGTATTGCTTTACATCTGCTGAGTATTGTTATGATTCTAAATCAGTATTTGAGACATCTTATATTGTTTGGGAGTATATTCTATTTGCAGATGAAATATAGCAGTTGATCTGGACAATATGAAGATTGGTCAGCCAGCCAGAATCTATTATGTTATGAGTTTTCTTAAACTCACTAGATCAGCCTAGGATATTTCTATTCTGAGTTTGATTTGATGTTATTGTAATTATTATTCAGTGTGTGATACTATGCAGTTCCAATTGTATCAGAGTTGTTTGTGGGAAATACAGTAGTCCCGAACAGTGATCAGAATTTTCAGACCTGTATTTTGTTGATCAGAACAATATAACATCTGTATGATTTTGCGTTTTCTATGGGTTTGGTTATTATGTGATATCAGAATGTTTCGGAATTGTTTCCAGCTTTTGATATGGATAGTCAGAGCCGAATGCAAGGTAGGTATTTTTCATTATTTTATATTAGTAACTAGTTGTTTATACCGGATAGTTCGAATCTGAAGTCTCAAGTAGTGTCAGAAATGCACCGTAGGGGATTCAGTTTTCATTCAGATGGTTCAGAATGTATGATATTCGAACAGATAATGTTGGTATAGACAGATGAGATCAGTTGGGACAGCAATTTATGTTGTAAGGTTGGTAGAAATGGTACTGATATGTCTGAATAACTAATAAAAGAAGTCAGAAAGCTAGGAATCAGAAGATGATTACCGACTTAATATATTCCTGAATAGAAATGGGAGTACATTTCTATTACTTTTGTGATAAATTATATCATAAGCCTTTTTCTCTCAGACGTGTTACAGATTGACAGGTAGTCAGCGGGTAGTAGTTAGATATTGAAAGATATTGATAGAACTCTAGTGCTGGATGTTAGCACTAGTTATCTTGTCGGATGATGGCGATTGGTATTTGGAGCCGAAGATGGAATATGTCCTTAATTGGAATAAACAGATGGGCTAACAACTACAGGTGGTATTGTTTTGTTACACCTTACAGGTTGGTATATACGGATGTTGTATAGCCAGTAATATGGGATTGATTCGGCTAGTGAAATGAGTTGGATGTTAAACTCTGTTATACAGTTCTTCTGATAGATTTGGTTGATGATTGGTGAGTTCGAGGACGAACTCAGTTCTAAGAGGGGGAGAAATGTAATGCCCGGGAATTTAATTATTGTAATCTGATATGATTTACTGATTATGAATTGATGTAATTATAGCCGGGCCAGTTCGAGATAAGATTTGAGCAAGTATATGAAATTATACAATTTGGGCGGAAGTGACTCGCCCGGGCGGACGTCTTTGACCGCCCGAGCGAGAGTGCCTAGGAGAAGAGGGCCGAGAGTTACTCGCCCGGGCGGAAACTCTTGTCCGCCCGAGCGAGCGACGTGCAGCACAAAGGAATGTGCCACGTTTTGTTCATGCATGGAGTATATATATATATATATATATAACAAGCGTCTCTCATTCAGAATAGCAAAGGAAATCGACAGGTTTGGGGGAAAGCTTTGTTCTTTTTCTTCGAAATTGATTTGCGAGTAAACCGTCTATCTGAATTGAAATCCGACTTCGGTACTGTGTTACTATCAACGCAGGCTACGCACGGACGTAAGTTTTATTACGTTTAGACAAGATGTGATTTTATGATGTTGTCAGAATTGAATAGAATTCAGATATGGTGTTTCTACTGCCGTAGATATTGTAGAATCGAAGTCAGATTTAGAAACAGATTGTTTATGGAATTGTTATGAATTTTAGAGTTGATTTGATTGAGATTGCTATCAGAATTATGCTGTTATTCATTTTAAAGTGTACAGATACTGAAGTTATAGATTATACTGAGATTTATTAGGAATTCTGGTAGTGTAATTGTGATGTTAAGACTGACGGGGTTACAAGACTGTATTGTTATGCCGTCTAAACATCAGTGGGTACAGATTGATCGGATTCAGTATTGGTTTCGGTTATCTTGTGATATTGTTGATATGAATCAGATTGTAGTTTATTCATATATTGACCAGACAGATTGTGAATTGGATTACACATTGATACAGTGTATTAATTATTGTCATTTCAGATCAGATATGGACAAATTCGACTTCGAGACGTCGTCTTCATCAGATCAGGAAGACAAAGGTATAATTCATGTGATATTCGGGAAGAACAACTCAATTGAGATCGCGTTGAGTTGCCCAATAAATCACATACTATACTCTTATTATGTTTTATATGATTATGCTATGATTATAGATTGTTATTCATGCATTAAGATAGGACAGTCTGGAGATCAGGCAGACTTCTAGACGTTCGGTGATATCACTGCTTAGGGGAAGATCACCTCCCCTATTGTAGATGTGGATACAGATCAGACCGAAGTCTAGGAATAAGACGTACAGCACCACGATTGGTTGGGTAGGTGACAGCCAGTGACGTCTTATTCACACCGGGATCCATAGAGTTATAGTTGAGTCGAGTCTAGACATGATTTGATTAGGACTGCATGCTTATATGGATGTGGCTCCTAGATCATGGGACCCATCATTATTGCTTTCAGTTATGCTAGCATGTTTTTATGATTTAGATTGTTTATCTGCATGATAGCATGTTTTATGAATTGGTTTGTGTATATACATGCTTACCATGTTTTATACTGGGATTTGTTCTCACCGGAGTTATCCGGCTGTCGTCTTGTTTTGTATGTGTGCATGACGACAGGTGGGGCAGGATCAGGGTCAAGAAGATGATGAGAGAAGACGAGTATAGCGTGGTGATTCCGGACTTGGAGTAGACTTGGTGTTTCTACTTGAACTTTAGTAGTAAAACCTTAGATTAGATTGTTGTATATATTTGTACTTTTAAATATTAAAACGTATTTTCTATATAGAGATGTATATAGTTTAAATTCCATTACCTTCCGCAGTCTTTATTTTAAAAAGAAAAATTTTTAGACCCTGTTTATCAGAACCGATAATTAAATCCCAACTATGATTAAGAAGATGATTAGCATCCGGGTCCCCACACAGTTAATTCCTTCCGAAGAAATTAAGGAAGAATTACAAAAACTCAAGATAGAAGTAGCAAGGACTATGTCCTGGATTCATATTGGATCAATCCAGATTATGATAAAGGCTACTTTCAAAGAAGGGATAGATTCACCTGTTGATATTGCTATTTGCGATAAAAGAATGGGGAATCTACAAGATTCAGTACTGGGAAAAATCTCAGAAAATCTCTGTGCGGGAAAGATTGTAGGAGTAATCTATCCAAGGATAGCCTACAACCTGGCAGATCGAGATTTCAGCCGAACCTTGACTTTGCATCAAAACTTCAAGGAAAAAAAGCTGATGAAAGAAGGTAATAGGCCATATTCTATTACCTATGAAATTTCATATGCTCTATCTAATACACATCATTCTGAACTGTTTATTAGAATGAGTTTATTGAAAACCCTGAAATATTCGAAAAAGTTGCTCAGGCAGTTTATCCAGAACGAGTAGAGTTTCCGTTGATACAGGAAATAGATATCTAAATACAAGACAAACCGATTCTACAAAGAAATCAAGAAGACTATCTTTTCAGGGAGATAGAATAACAAGTTACAGGTGGAGAAAAACGCCTGTCATAGAAATCCAACAAGAGCCAAAAAAAATTTCTACAATAGGAAAACTTAGATGCCCAAAAGGTTGGAAGGAAGTAGAAATAGTATTTGATATTACAAAACAAAGGAATCGATTTCCTTGTAATTCAATATACTATTTGGAACAACCGATGATAGGAACTTACCAAGGACTGATTAATATCGGAGAATTGGAGGTTCACATTCAAGGAATTCCAGGGAAAGAATCAGATCGACTGATTCTTGGACTAGAGTTTCTCGAGGAACACAAACCTTGGAAACGTCTAGAGTATGGAATGGAGTTTATGGCAGAGGATACAATGTGGAAAATCCAATGACCACAAGTCCATTCTCCATATACATTCCAGTAGGAATGTTATATGAACAATATAAGGCAGAATACTTTGCTGCTTATATTGATTCAGGGGCTGGAATCTGCACGGCAAAACGAGGAGTTTTTCAAAATAATTTGGAAGAAGAACTACCAAAGATTGTTGGAAGAGATTTTTCCAGACGAATCTTAATTCTATATAAAGGGATTAAGATGACTGAATTCATGATTGACGGTGCTAGGCAAACACCTTAGTACAAGGTGAAGACACCACCAATTTATTTTCATGATACAGGAGCTGACATATTGTGAGGAAATAATTTCCTACAAATGTTCAAGTCCTATACACAAGAAAATGAGACTAGAAGATTAGTGTTCACAACACCATGTGATCACAGAATCATAGTCCAGAGACTACGAGAGGCATTTTACAGAAAATTGCCAATCCAGTTTCGCAGCAAGCGTGGTGATTCAGGAAAACTTCTGAACCCAAAAATGAAGGATTCAAGACGGTTTGGAGAAACAATGCTCCAGTTAAGAGCGGATAAAGAACTCCAGCAATCTTTGGTAAATAGATTTCATATCTTTTTTGATTTGTAGTCAATATATAGACGAATTTGATGGATTGTAAACGACATTGATTATTATTCATCTTTTATGATATTTTATCATTGAGAATTCTCTCAAAAACAAGCTTAAGTTTCGTTTTAACTTTTGCGTTGTATCAAATCAAACTTATCAAAAGATTTATCTTTTGTGGCGTTTGTCAATCGAATATCACGAGGGTTGCCAAGGACGGGTTCTTTGGAGGTTCTCTTGAATGAGATTGTTCCTATCGTTGATTAATTGTTGCTAGACCGCGTGATCTAGAGGCGATTATCACACTTATCGATTGCTTGTTTCAAAGATCGGGACAAATCAAAGATCTCGTGGGCGGGATCGCGTCAGAACACTTGATTAGTTGTATACGCAATGTCAAGATATTCTCTAAGTTTGATTGTAAGTCCGGATTCTATCAAATTCGGATGGAGGAAGGAAGCAAGAAATTCACAGCCTTCTCCACACCTCAAGGACATTATATTTGGGAAGTGTTACCAATGAGATTGGCTAATTCACCCCAGATATTCCAAAGGAAAATGGATAATCTTTTTAAAGATTATTTTAAGTTTATGTTTGTTTACATTGATGATGTTTTAATAGCATATAAAGATATGAATGAACATGTTAAGCATTAGAGATTTTCTCTAATGTTTGCAAGAAAGAATGACTGGTTTTATCTGAAAAGAAAGCAGTCATTGCTACAAGAAAGATTGAATTCCTCGGAATTGAAATCGATGAGTCAGGAATAATTCTGCAAGACCACAGTTGAAAAGGTGCAGAATTTTCCAGAAAGTTCAAAGACAAGAAACAACTTCAAAGTGTTTTAGGAGTTGTTAATTTTGCTGGGATGTTTATCAAAAACCTAGCAAAACACAGGAAGGTATTCAGTCCATTATTGAAAAAAGATGCAAGATTTATATGGACAAAAGAACACACAGAAGGAATCATCCATTTAAAGAAGGTTTGTAAAAATCTTCCAAAAATGGCTATTCCTCAAAACGAAGATGATATGGTGTTGTATACCGATGCCAGTGATCATTGGTGGGCAGCAGTTCTTACTAAGTTCACACCAGATGGAGAACAACCATGCAGATATTGTAGTGGATTATTCTCAGATGCAGAAGCCATAAGATGGCATATCAACGAAAAGGAATTTTATGCAGTAAAGAGGGCTTTTGAAAAATGGCCATTATTTCTATTTGCAAAGAAATTCACTTTGAAAGTTGATAATACACAAGTTAAAGCCTTTTTAAGGAATAGAATTGAGTCTAAACCCGAGAAGGCTAGATTATTACGATGACAAGCATTATGTCAAAATTATATTTTTGATATTGTGATAATCAAATCTCATGAAAATATTCTTGCAGATTTTTTAACAAGAGATGGACAGCATTGACATTGATGCTATTATCAAGATGCAGAGGCATTTGAGGGAACACCTTGAAATGCTTCAAACCGAGTTCAACAAGTTGGCCGTTAACGCAGAAGTTGCGGGAAGGCTACAACAAGCTGATAAGAGAATTGTCTCTGATCGAATTACAGGTTGTTTACATGCATATACTCAGTTATGGTCTGTAATGCAAAGGCCTATCCTCCAAGGCATTGAGAAGCCATTGGTTTCCCAAATGGAGAGTTTTCGAGTACAGGACTCTATACCTGTAGCGGGGGATTCAAATACCCCTTGCACAAGTGTTAAGTCGGGATCATCACCAGATGAGTCGGCTGAAACAAAAATTGAGACTCCTGATCTTTATCTTGAGTCTTCAAGTCAACCCTTAACCTCGGGGATTGAAGAGGGATAGATCAACCTTGGGCCTCATATTGACAAAGGCAAATCTAAGGTTGGTACTAACGAAGCAACAATTTCTCCATTTCAGGTTTACCAACAGAACTGGGAGAAATTAAAAACAAGAATTGGCATTAATCCAGCCACCCATAGGGTTGATGTCTCAGGGAAATATCCGAGGGTATGGATGAAACCAAATTCATATCCAAAGGAGGTTAAATCATGGTATGAATTCGGGGCTCTTGCCTCAGTTTATACAACATCACCCAGCTTTCCAGAAATCTCAGGTCTACCAAAGTGGATCCAGGAAGCTGTTCATGAAACTTGGGCGAATAATGATTATTTGTCCAGAGGAGATGTTCTGGAGCTATACTTCTTTAGTGCAGCACCAGAACCAGCAGAAAAAGGTTCTCATGAAGTCTTTCATTTCATCAAGTTAAGGAGGCCGGATACAAATGTCCAAAAATTTATCAAGGACCATCCAACAGAAGAAACACCCCTGGTTGCTTCAATTACTGAAGACGACATTTCTACCCGAAGAGCATGGGGTTTTTGGGTCTGTCTCACTGAGATGGACAAAGTCAAGTTTCCGTTCAAATTTTATAATCATTCAGTGAACGGATCATTCCTGTTAAATACAATGACAGGAAAAACAACAAGTTTTGCAGAAGATTTATTCGAGAAAAAGAGAAATCTTTTGTGGAACAGCAAGCTGCCGGCTAGTAAAGAGACTCGTCGAAAATTCTGTAACATGGCACATATAAGAAGATGGTCAGAAAACATCTGCCTTGAATGCCAAAACCAGAAGGAACCCGAATTCGGTAAAGGATTCAAGCCGAGATCTGATCGGAAACACTTTACCGATACAAGTACAAGTGGAGATAGACCACATTCATGTTTTTCTCGAGGACACCGAAAACCAAAGATTCCTCGACAAAGTTGATAGTGGACATGTGACTAGTCCACTAACAAAAGAAGGACCACCATGTGAATAATCATGTGAGTGAAAATACAAGGACCACCAATAATAGGTGGAAGATGACACGAAAACCACTAATAATGAGTGGTAAAAGACAAAAGGACATTGGATACTATATCTTTAAAAAGATTAAAAGAATCCAATGAATAAAAGACAAATAACTGGTCCCGAGATTTTCAGCTATAAATAAAGATAATTTGGAACCAGTTAAACACACCGAAATCAAAACTTCAAAAATGTACTGGGTATATATGAAAGTTTTGAAAAGAAGGATCAATTACAAGAGAAAGCAGGCGGATGCTCTTAAATGGTTAGTTCAACGTTTCCAGGAAAAAAAGAGACGAAATTACCGCAGATATCTTGTATACTCATCGTCAATGGTATCTCAGGGAGATAAAAGAAGATGAGAAGTTAATTTCTAGATTAATAATCTAGAAAAAGACAGGTCATGTAGGGACCACTCAACCACTATATGGTCCCCAAGCAAGCTGTAAAGGCTTATGAAGATTTGAAGTCCGAGTTTCAAATCCGAAGAAGCCTTCTATAAATAAGGAAGCAAAAGGAAGATGAAGGCATCGATAAACCTCTTCATTTTTCTTCAAAATCCTTCGTAATATTTTCTTTCAAGTTTATGTGTGTAGGAAGTTCAGCTACTATTAGTAGCTAAACAAGTTTCTCCTCCTCTACAGGAGGTTACTATGTAATAAATAAATGTTTGTGTTTGAATAAAGAGATCTTTGCTCTTAGCCCCTCTCATGTATTATTTTCAAAATTTTATCTTATACTGCATGTACACATTAAGGTAGGAAACGAATTAATGTTGTGCCAAGTGTTGCTGAAGGAATCTATGTCGGTAACCATCGGTTGCGATCGCGTGGTTGGACTGTGAGGAGCAGTTCGTAAAATACGGTGGATATAACCCGATGGCACTCTGGTAAAAAAGGTATAAGATTTAGTTTATTTTACGGAAGCATGATGGACCATTATTTAAAAAAAAATCAATTATTTAAAAAATATAGTTGAGGGGTAAATTGGGAAAGAAAACTTAGAAGGGAGTTGAGAGAAAGTTTATGGTCAAAAGGGTACTGAATGCCAATTCTCCCATTAGGAAACCTCCTATTCAAATTTCAACGTCGAATTACTTTGTAAGATCTAAAATCTTAATTTGAACTCTTTAATTTTGATAAAATAATCAAAAATATCTTTGATTTTATTACTAGGTCACAAATGATATCAGAATATAAGTAAAATTATTTTAAAAATATAAAATTATTATTACTAAGTAATTAAATGTTTGAGGATGATAATTATCTTAAATAATATGGATCCAAACACAAGTTTGCAATTAATTTTTTGGCCGATTTATTATCATATTTTAGAATATTTGAAACAAAAAGATTTAATTAATGTTAGATATCAAGAGCAAAATCAGAATACAAAAGTTATAATTCAGTCTAATAAGTTATTACAAATAGTATCGAATTCTTCTAAACTCTCTGGAGAAATCCAAAAGACGATACAAAATTTTGAAAGTATGTTGTATAATTTACTACAAAAAAGTGTACGAAATTATTGAAAAACAAGAAGAAATTCTTATAAAACTAAAAGAGATTCAAACAAGGATTCATACTCTAGAACAAAGAAGTTCTAATAAAAGAAATTCGGGAGAAAAGTTATCAATATCCTTTGGTATTGTACTCTTATTACATCAAAGAAGGACGATCAAGGTAATGCCAAAATCTTTAACCAACGAAGAAATATGACAATCTAATTAAAAGTGTCTCTGAATAGAAATTAATTTGATGACAACTGTAGAAATGATTGATTTTGATGATCTCCAAGATCATGCATAATCTTTTACCAATCTCAGGGTCGTACAACATGAAGATAAAAACAACTTGGGTGAACTGTCTTCAAATGTAGATGAAATTCAGGAATCGAAGAAAATATAGTGGTGCAACTTTTCTTCGTTAAAATGTCAAGTCGCTGGATAGAAATGCTAATCAGAGAACATGTCACTGGAAATCGAGATACTTTGATTTTATTACTAGGTCACAAATGATATCAGAATATAAGTAAAATTATTTTAAAAATATAAAATTATTATTACTAAGTAATTAAATGTTTGAGGATGATGATTTTCTTAAATAATATGGATCCAAACACAAGTTTGCAATTAAATTTTTTGGCCGATTTATTATCATATTTTAGAATATTTGAAACAAAAAGATTTAATTAATGTTAGATATCAAGAGCAAAGTGAAACATATCAGAATACAAAAGTTATGATTCAGTCTAATAAGTTATTACAAATAGTATCGAATTCTTCTAAACTCTCTGGAGATTTGAGAGAAATCCAAAAGACGATACAAAATTATGAAAGTATGTTGTATAATGTACTACAAAAAAGTGTACGAAATTATTGAAAAACAAGAAGAAATTCTTATAAAACTAAAAGAGATTCAAACAAGGATTCATACTCTAGAACAAAGAAGTTCTAGTAAAAGAAATTCGGGAGAAAAGTTATCAATATCCTTTGGTATTGTACTCTTATTACATCAAAGAAGGACGATCAAGGTAATGCCAAAATCTTTAACCAACGAAGAAATATGACAATCTAATTAAAAGTGTCTCTGAATAGAAATTAATTTGATGACAACTTTAGAAATGATTGATTTTGATGATCTCCAAGATCATGCAAAATCTTGTACCAATCTCAGGGTCGTACAACATGAAGATAAAAACAACTTGGGTGAACTGTCTTCAAATGTAGATGAAATTCAGGAATCGAAGAAAATATAGTGGTGCAACTTTTCTTCGTTAAAATGTCAAGTCGCTGGATAGAAATCCTAATCAGAGAACATGTCGCTGGAAATCGAGATACTTTGATTTTATTACTAGGTCACAAATGATATCAGAATATAAGTAAAATTATTTTAAAAATATAAAATTATTATTACTAAGTAATTAAATGTTTGAGGATGATAATTTTCTTAAATAATATGGATCCAAACACAAGTTTGCAATTAATTTTTTGGCCGATTTATTATCATATTTTAGAATATTTGAAACAAAAAGATTTAATTAATGTTAGATATCAAGAGCAAAGTGAAACTTATCAGAATACAAAAGTTATGATTCAGTCTAATAAGTTATTACAAATAGTATCGAATTCTTCTAAATTCTTTGGAGATCTGAGAGAAATCCAAAAGACGATACAAAATTATGAAAGTATGTTGTATAATGTACTACAAAAAAGTGTACGAAATTATTGAAAAACAAGAAGAAATTCTTATAAAACTAAAAGAGATTCAAACAAGGATTCATACTCTAGAACAAAGAAGTTCTAGTAAAAGAAATTCGGGAGAAAAGTTATCAATATCCTTTGGTATTGTACTCTTATTACATCGAAGAAGGACGATCAAGGTAATGCCAAAATCTTTAACCAACGTAGAAATATGACAATCTAATTAAAAGTGTCTCTGAATAGAAATTAATCTGATGACAACTTTAGAAATGATTGATTTTGATGATCTCCAAGATCATGCAGAATCTTTTACCAATCTCAGGGTCGTACAACATGAAGATAAAAACAACTTGGGTGAACTGTCTTCAAATGTAGATGAAATTCAGGAATCGAAGAAAATATAGTGGTGCAACTTTTCTTCATTAAAAATGTCCAGTCGCTGGATAGAAATGCTAATCAGAGAACATGTCACTGGAAATCGAGATACTTTGGCACGAAGAGCCTCTTTTCTCAAAATAAAATTGTCAGAATTGTGTCATATGCCAGCATTAAAAAATGATTACAAAAGATTAAGGGGAATTAATAAATGTACTCCTTTATGTTGTAAAAAAACGATCTTCGAATAATAATTAGAAGTGAGCCACAAAGACATAAAAGGAAGAGTTTTAGATCTCACCTTTATGCCAAAAGTGGAAGTTGTTGTTGGAAACCAAGAACAGTATGGTCTAGTCAAAAAACCAGATATTATAAATTTGGATAGAGAAGTGGATCATCAAGAGTAGGATGTCATCTCCAAGGTTCTAAAAAACGTTAGCGCCTCGAAGCACCGATGTCGAGCTCCAAGCTTTTCAAGCTTAAGCGAGATTAGCACAAGTTTAAGCGTGAAAAAACATTTTTTTATCTTTAGTGTAATTTTAATTATCTCGAACTAATAAATAGATAAAATAATACATAAATATGATAAATTTAAGTCTGATGAATTAATTCTCATATTTATAAAAACATAAAAATCTCAAAATTACAATCTTTATTTGTTTTTGCAACTAAACCATATTAAAAAATGCTAAATATTTGTCAAATCATTATCAGACATGATTAATCATAATTAAAATTAAAAAATAAACATCTATATTATAAACCTAATTTATTATTTTAAAAATAAAAGACATATCTTCAAAATAAAAAAAAATTAACAATAAATAGAAGCGATTAATTGTGCTTAAGCACACTTAATTAAACGTCTTAGTTACGTTTAAATCGTTCAAACTACAGTTTAACTGTTTTTTTCCGCTTTTCTCCGAAGCGGGACATTTTTGTCGAGCTTCAAGCTTAAAAGGGCTTATTAGAACACTGGTCATCTCAAGTATTGAGCACATCTCGATGCACGAGAAGAATACCTAAAAGAAAACTTTCAGATGAGCTCACATCCGAGCAAATGAAAGTTTTAAAAATTGTAACTGCTGGACATGTAGAGCAAGTGGTCACGTTTCGACCAATTGTCCAGAAAATGATAGAAGGAGAATAAAATATTTTCGATCCAATCCCAGATATTGAAGAAGCATTTTATTACATTATGTTGGTCAAATATATCAGTTTGAGGATATTGTCTCAGAAGAAAAAATATATATGAAGAAAAATAAGTCTTGAGTCAGGAAGAATCTGATTGAAGACGAGTTGTTTTGACACGAAACACATGAAGAATTGTCTAGTTTCTTTAGCTAGACAACAACATCCATAACATGGTCCAAAAGAGCATGAGGGAAAATCCCAGTCTACAAAGATATCAAGGATTCTCTGCAGGACAGTTATAAAAGTTTTAAAAAAATCTTTTCCTAAGAAACATAAAGTATTATCTAATCTATAAAGTTTTCAAAAAAGAAATGACAATCCAATGAAAATTACGGGAAATCGAATGGAGATTGAATACTGAGAACTATCTCAGGGAATCTCTGCCCACAAAAAATTGTAGCAGTAATTTATCCAAGATTACATTAAAAAATGTAATCATATGGAAGCATTAAAAAATTATTACAAAAGAGGGTTATTAATAAATGTACTCCTTTATGTTGTAAAAAACGATCTTCCAATAATCGTTGGAAGTGAGTCACAAAGACATAAAAGGAAGATTTTTATATCTCATCTTTATGGCAAAAGTGGAAGATGTTGTTGGAAAACCAAGAACAGTATGGTATAGAAAAAAATCAGATCTTATAAATCTGGGTAGAGAAGTGGATCATCAAGAGTAGGATGTCATCTCAACCATTGAGCACATCTCGATGCACGAGAAGAACACCTAAAAGAAAACTTTCAGAAGAGCTCACATCCGAGAAAATGAAAGTTTAAAAAATTCTAATTGCTGGACATGTAGAGCAAGAGGTCACATTTCGACCAATTGTCCAGAAAAATGATAGAAGGAGAATAAAATGCTTCGATTCAATCCCAAATATCGAAGAAGCAGTTTATTACAAGATGTTTGTCAAATTAATCAGTTTGAGGATATTGCCTCAGAAGAAAAAATATATATGAAGAAAAATACTGATGTTAATTGTTTTGTTTTTGTTTGGGTTGTAAGATGATTAAGTTATTTGGTTTCCGCTATTTAATTGTTGTTATTAAGTTTAATGTTGCATGGTTATTAGTCTGTTTAGTAGTAGCTTGGGTAAGGGTGCTACATTTGACGGTATCAGAGAATGCAAAGATTTTTGGGACATTAGTAATTCTGTTTTGAGGATTTATAGGTTCATTTTGGTTTCCTTTCAGATGTCAGGAGATGGAATCAGTCACGGAAGTGTGGGACATGGCCGTTATGGCGACGATGAGGCTGGCCGAGAACATCGTCGTGGAGATCGTGACGGAAGGCGTCACCAAGATCATGGTGAAAAGAGACATAGGAACCGTGTCAACATTATGGATTTCATGAAAATTGGACCCCCGCCGTTGACCGGAGATGAGAATGATGATGTTGCTGAAGCTTGGGTCGATATCATGGAGCAGAGTTTTCGAGTGCTGCACTATGACGACGATGAGAAGATGGAGGTAGCCGATTTCATGATCCAAGGAAAACCTCGGAAATGGTGAGAACCTGTTTATGCCATCCTAGTTCAGCAGCATGGGCGGATTCGTTGGGAACATTTCTGTCAGGCCTTCATCAATCATCACTTTCCGCTAGCTCTTCGTCAGGCGAAGAAGATGTCACTGTTGACCATTAAGCAAGGATATTCGAGCATTGAGGATTACCAGAAGCGTTTTACGAATCTGTTGCCGTATGCTCCTCACATCAGTGACAATTATGTAGCAAAATATTCTCACTTCTTGAATGGTTTGAACCAAGAAATTTTTGATCGGGTTTCTGTCTGTGACAATCCTACTTCGTACGAAGGACTAGTGAATCGTTGTCTTCAAGATGAGATCAGTATTGCTAGGAGGAAGGCTATGCAAGCTAGCAAAAGTTCTAGTTCATTGAGACCGAGGGGTCAGTCTTTCAAGAAATCTTCATTTTCGTTTTCTTCCGGTTCTGGAGAGGTGCACATCTTTGGTAGGAAAAAGCTGCAATGTGGCCACTGCGAAGGCAATCACCCGATGGAAAATTGTCGAAGAGCAACATGTGCTTGTTTCAACTGTGGTGGTTTTGGTCACATGAAGAGGGATTGCCCTAATTTGGAGAATCGGAGTAGAGGCGGAAGTTCTATGACAGGGTCTCGTTGTGGTGGAATATCACTGTGCAACAGAAAGGTTTTCCTGCTCAAGGTTCTCGTCGTGGTGGAATATCACAAGGATCTCAGAAACGCCCACGAGTTCAGGGGCAAGTTATTGCCCTAAACCAAGAAAAAGCTGAGGAGCAAAACGAGAGAGTCATTGCAAGTAATTTTATTTTATGTGGTATTCCTGCATATGTATTAGTTGACACTGGGGCATCACATTCATTCATAGCATCAATTTTTTTTAAGAAGCATAAACTACCCTACGTGTCATTATATGTTTTGTTGTCCGTGTCTACACCGATGAGACAAGAGGTTTTAGCTAAACGAATTGTAGTAGGATGTTTGTTAGAATTTGAGGGAAAATACTTGTCTGCCAATTTGGTGATATTGGCTATGGAAGATTTCGATTATATTATGGAAATCGACCTATTTACTAAGTATAGCGAGACAGTAGATTGTTATCAACGTCTCGTTCAGTTTCGTCCAAAAGGAGACGAGAATTGGTTCTTCTTCGATGAGGGAGCTACACCTCCAATTCCAGTAGTGTCTGCTATAAAGGCACAACGGGCTTTAGCGAAATGAGGAGAATGATACCTCATTTATGTTGTTGATGTTTCTAAGGATGTAATCGACGTGAAGAATATTCCAGTGGTCGATGAATTTCCTGATGTTTTCCCCGATAAAATTCTTGGATTTCCTCCGGAGAGGGAAGTGGAAGCAGAGATAGAGTTGGTACCAGGAACTGCACCTATCTCCAAAGCGCCTTATAAATTGGCACCAACGGAGATGAAAGAGTTGAAACAACAGTGGCAAGATCTTCTTGACAAGAGGTATATTAGACCCATTGTGTCTCCTTGAGGAGCACCAGTGTTGTTTGTTAAAAAGAAGGATGGGTCTATGTGACTTTGCATAGATTATCGATAGTTGAACCAAGTAACAGTCAAGAATAAATATCCGTTACCACGGATTGATGACTTGTTTGATCAACTACATGGAACTTCAGTGTACTCGAAGATCGATTTACGGTCTGGGTATCATCCACTTCGAGTTCATCAACGTGATATCCCTAAGACCGCATTTCGAACAAGGTATGGGCATTACAAGTTTCTAGTGATGCCGTTTGGTTTGACGAATGCTCCAGCAGTATTTATGGATTTGATGAATCGAGTATTCCAGAGTATCTTGACAAGTTTGTGATTGTCTTTATTGATGACATACCGGTATACTCTCGAAGCCTTAAAGAGCATGCACAACATTTAAGGATTGAGTTGCTAACCTTAAGGAATCACCAAAGTTGTATGCTAAATTGAACAAGTGTGAGTTTTGGCTCAACAGAGTTGTCTTCTTGTGACATGTTATATCCAAAGATGGGATATCAGTGGATCCTAGCAAGATCGAAGCAGTGTTGAGTTGGGCACGACCGGAATCGGCTCAAGAGATAAGAAGTTTTCTAGGTTTGGCAGGTTATTACCGAAGATTAATCTCAGGATTTTCTCAGATTTCTAAACCATTGACACAACTGACGTGTAAGAATGTGCAGTTCGAATGGACACATGATTGTGAAAATAGTTTGAATGAACTGCATCAACGTTTGACAACTGCACCAGTTTTAGCTCTGCCATCTGGATCAGGAGGGTACATTGTGTACACTGATGCATCACTTAAAGGACTTAGGTGTGTTTAACCTAGAATGGTCATGTGACTGCATATGCATCCAGACAGTTGAAGAAGCATGAAGAGAATTATTCAGGTCATGATCTGGAATTAGCAGCGATTGTGTTTGCTTTGAAGATCTGGTGACATTATCTTTAAAAGATTTGAGATTTTTACGGATCACAAGAGTTTGAAGTATATCTTCACTCAAGCAGAGTTGAATATGTGCCAAAGAAGATGGATGGATTTGTTAAAGGATTATGATTGCGAAATCAAGTATCATCCAGGATCAGCGAATCTTACAGCAGATGGTCTTAGTCGCAAGGTGAGATATCTGCACTTCAGACAAGTTTCATATCAAGTGTAATCCAAGATTTTTGTTATTTGGGATTTCACTTCCGTCATAAGAAAGGAATGGAACACATTCGAGTAACGAGCATTTTATCTGAACCGAAGTTGTATGCCAAAATCAGAGAAACTTAGTTTTTTGACCCGAAATTGAAAAAGTTAGCAAGGTAAGCTAACGGAGACAACATATCTGGCTTTGCATTTCAAATAGATGGAAGCTTGCATCTGTCAGGAAGAATCGTTGTAAAGTCTAAAATTAAGACGACGTAATTCAACTGCATGCAAATCTAAGAAATATGAAAAATGAGTAATTAATCAAATTTAATTGCTTAATTGATTATGTGACATGCATGATTATATATTAAATAGGATTTTATTGCCATTATGCATAAAACTGTATATTAAGGATTATTCGAGTTGCGATCGAGGAACAAAGTCTGATGGCTGAAAAACGTAAATTTTTTTTATTAAATAATTGTTTTTAATTAATTAAAATATGAGTGATGCTTTTTCACATTTTTGAAAATAAGAGGTTTTGAGGTGATTTTATAAGCCGAGACGTAAATTTTATCGGTGTTGGTTTTTCAACAAAAATACGAACTTTTTGGCAACTTGGCTATTAATTTCACAAATTTATTTAAATAAAATAAGTTTTAATATTTTAATCAAGATTCATGGGCCTAATTAAACCCTTAATAGGCCTAAGACTTGTTAGTAAAATAATTAACTATATAATATGTTAAATCCTCCTCATTAACCCTACCTTTCACGCCACTTTTTTCTGAATTTTGCACACCAAATTCTCTCCAATATCCACGGCACACACACACACACACACCATATTTTTAAGAAGAAAAGACGAAAATTCAAGGAGAATTCAGCCTAGGGTTCTTGTTGCCGTTCTTCGGTCAACGAATAATCGTGTGTTAAATAAGCAAAGACACCCATATTTCTTTCCTTAAAACCATCATCACACCATAATATGTTTTTATGCATGAAAAGTATGGAAAACAAGTGTCACTTTGAATTATTTTCGGATTTATGGCATATGTCAAACTTTTGGCTTGTATTTTCCTTCAAAAATTATGTATTTTTATGGTTTAAGGGCTGCCATGTTTTAGGTTATGATTAAGCATGGTTTTACACATGTTGGGAGACCCTAGACGCACACGACACATGCTAGTAGAACAAAGGAAGCAAGCTGGAAGCAAGCTGCTGTCATGGTGATCATAGGTTTCGGTTTTGGTCATGGAGGCTCGGTTTGGTCTTGGCTTGGGGCCAGGGCTAGCCAGGACCATGGGTGAGTCAATGGTAGGGTCCTAGCCATGATAGGACCCGAGTTAAGATGGCTGGGAGGAGTCCTAGCCCGAGAGCCAAGGAATCTGCGCCCAGGGTTCAGGGCTTGCCTAGAGAAGAGGGCTCGGTTTTGGGACTTCGGGCTGGGCTAGGATGACTCCTTGGATTTCTAGGTGAGTGCTTGATAAGTCGGTTTGGTCGCTAGGTTGGTTGGCTAGGTCCTAAGCTTGAGCCAACGAGTCCTTGGCAACATAGAGTCTCGGCCAGTATGTGTACGGGTTGGGGGCTTTGGTTTTCAACTTTGGGTTAGTTCATAGGGGTGCTTAGGGTCTAGTAGGGTCTATACAAGGGTTGGCTCGGGTTTGGCTCATGGTGGTTCGAGCCGGGCTCGAGAAAAAGTAAAGTTGGCTCGTGGGTTCCAAGTATGGGTCAAGTTAGGGTTTTTAATGAGAAAATAAATCGAAACATGGCTCACGAGGACTAAAATAATATAAAAAGTCTAATTTCAAATTTAGGAATTTTATATTCAATTTTGGAATTTTTGGAGATTAAAACACCTTCAAAACGACCAATTATGAATTAATTAAAAAGTCTAGTATTTAAGCTAAATAAAATTATGAGAATTTTAATTTGAACTTAAATAATTATTTGGGACATGTTAGAGTCAGCGATATTAAAAAAAAAGTCAAAAAGTGAAATTTTACATTCAGGGGTAAAACGATCATTTTACACCTAGAAATTAGTAAACGTCATGGCAGTGTCCTGAATGTTGTTTGATATGCTAATATGATTATTTTACATGTTTATGAATTTTTATATGTTAAATTATGATTTTTAAATGTTAATGAATTTTTATGGTATAATTTTGAAATTTAAAAGATGTGTTGCATGCTTAGTTTAAAAGCAAAACGTTATATGCATGTTTAAATTTTATTAAGTGATGAGAATATGAAACATTGAAGGAAGTGAAGTAATTGTGACTAATAAGATGATATGTTGGAAATATCTTGAGGGTTATGGTCCTAGTGGAAGTCCGACGATCGTGTTTCCTTGGATACAGATATGTATATGATGATATGTTAATACGAAAGGCCAATGCTCAGTTGACAGGTGAGAGTCTTGCTGGTGTTCCTGCCACCCAGTACTGTGGTTACATGTAGATGGATCCATCGCCCAACACGTAGATGTAGATGAACACGAAAGTCACAATTAACGATCTGAATTCCACGAAAAAGAAAAAGGAATACGTATATATTGATGATAATATGTATATGAATATGTTGAAGATGATATAAAAATGTTTAAGAAAATGTTTAGGTTTGAGGTTTATGCATGTCAAGAAAATGATATTTTACGTATAAGTATTTTTCACCGTTGCTTGTGGATTTATACGTTTTGGTATTAAGAATATTGTGGGGACCCGTACGCTAATCAAGTTCAGAATCATCATTGGGGCTGATTAAACAATTATAAAACAGGGTCTAATTTTTTTTTAAAATGCGGAACGTAGTGAAATAAAACGTATATACATCTCAGTATAAAAGTACAAGTCCTGTACCACATACATTTATTCAACTAAGGTTCAACATCTAATGTCAAGCATCCAACCCTATCTCTAATCCAAGTCCGTAGCCTCCACTCTAATCACGATCTCTCTCTTCATCTTCGTGACCCTGAACCTGTCCCACCTGTTGTCATGTACACATACAGACAAGACAACAGCCGGATAATTCCGGTGAGAATATAATCCCAGTATAAATCAACGAAACATGAAATCATATGATAAACATAAAAGCATGGTTAGAATAACAACAATATATCTCAAAAGCTGAAACATAATCAATATCAAACTGTCGACAATACTCGTAGCTACACCATTTAGACTAGACTCAATCCTAGTCTAGGGATCCCGGTTTTCCAGAAGTTGGCATTCCTATATCGACCAACAGTAATAGAAAAGACTCCAGTTCTATCCACGTCGATAAGGAACCGATCACCAGAAATAGAAAAAGGTCTGATTCTATCCACACCGTTATGGTATCGATCACCAGTAATAGAAGGAACTCTAATTCTATCCACACCGATATAATATCGATCACCAATAATAGAAGAAGCTCCAATTCTATCCACACCGATACGATATCGATCAACAGTAATAGAAGAAACCCAAATTCTATCCACATCGATAGCCAATCCTCCGGTGACAGACTTTGGCTTTATTGCCAATAGACTATCTTGTAACATCGTGCAATGTGCCTGTGGCGATCCCGCCACTATCAGGCACTTCTGTTACAAGATTACTAGACTAATACCTGCTGTCTATATCTCAAAAGAACAAGTAATCTGATACCTGCTATCTATATATCAAGAGAACAAGTATATCAATCAAATACATGCATATATCGATGCAATAAAGTAAAGTATGTGATTTAGGGAAACTCAAGTCTCAACCGACTCTAGTCGATCTCCCAATACCACATTGACTTATACCTTTTGTTTGCAGTCACGGTCTGAAGCAATCTCAGTTCTGAACTCAAGACTGTCTTTGTAAATCTGAAATGACATATTGATAATCATAATATCAATGTTCCATTCTCACTTCAACACTGAATCTGATTAATCTGGATTTAATTCAAAATCAACGGCATAATGGTACCATCTCAGTATCCCCGTCAATACAACATCACCAGATAACAGTTACAATCCATAACCAATATCCAATATAATCTATAATCCAGTTCCAATTCAAATCTGTTCGGTATAAATCAATATACCCTAAAAATTCATAACAATTCCATAATCAGTCCGTTTCTCAATCTGACTTCCATTCTATGACGTCTAACATGTCAAGAACATCATATATGAATCATATTCAATTCTGACAATAGCATAATTTCAAAAAATGTCAAAACGTAGTAAAACTTACGTCCAGTTGTAGCTCTCGTCGAGATGAGTACGGTACTGTGTCCGGATTTAATTTCTGATAGATGGATCGTACAAAATCAAATTTTAAGCTTTAATAAAACTTGAAGGAATTCTCGATGGAACTCTCGGGTGTTTGCTGCCAATGTTTGAAGGAAATTGCAAATATATATATATATATCAAGTTGCATGGTGGAGACAAGTGTCCCACTCTAATCCTTAATTGCACTTTAGCCCCTGAAATCTTCGCTATTTGCAATTTAGTCCTCACAACTCTTTTTAATTCAATGTAAGTTCTATGGAATTGTAAAATCATGGAATATAACTCAACATTCCATAATTCATAATAATCTCGAATTAAAATGATATAATCTCGGGCCTTACAATTCTCCCTCTCTGAGACATGATTTCGTCCTCTAAATCTCAAGTAATCATATCACAGGCAATCAAATAAGAAATAACAGGAACTGAAATAGGAAACTCACATCAGGGGAATAACTCTGGGAATTCCTGTCTCATATATGATTCAGTCTCCCAAGTAGCTTCTTCAGTGCCATGACGAGTCCATTGAACTTTCAACATAGGAATCATTTTCGTTCTGAGTTGTTTCTCCTTACGATCGATAATCCGGATCGGCTTTTCAATGTAACTCAGAGATGTATCTAGTTCAGCCTCGTCTGGTTGAATAACATGTGAATCATCAGGGAGATACTTCCGCATCATCGATACATGAAAGACATCCTGTATTCCAGATAATGAAGGCGGCAATGCTAGTCGATAGGCACGATCTCCTATCTTCTCGAGAATCTCATAAGGACCGACGTATCCTGGAGACAATTTCCCCTTCTTGCCAAATCTGAAAACACCCCTGAAGGTGAAATTTTCAAGAATACTCGGTCTCCAGCCTCAAATACCAACGGTCTACGTCGAACATTGGCATATTTGGCTTGTCTGTCTTGAGCTGCCTTCATTTTCTTCTGATTCAACTTAACTTTATCGGTCATATCTCTGATCATGTCAGGTCCAATCTCCGGAACTTCAGAGATATCATCCCGATAAAGAGGGGATCAACACTTCTTTCCGTACAACGCTTCAAATGGTGCCATCTCAATACTCGTTTGATAGCTATTGTTGTACGAAAATTCACAAAGAGGCAATGCATCTTGCCAATTAGTGCTAAAGTTAAGCACTACAGCTCTCAACATATATTCCAATGTCTGAATCGTTCGTTCTGACTGCCCTTCAGTCTGAGGATGATATGCTGTACTCATATGTAACTTCGTACCGAGTGCTTGCTGCAAACTCTGCCAGAAGTGCGAAGTAAACCGAGGATCACGGTCGGAGACAATTGACTTCGGCACTCCGTGCAATCTAACCACTTCCTTGACATAGATATCGGCCATCTGATCATATCTGTATGTCATTTTGTATGGAATAAAGCATGCTGATTTGGTCAATCGATCAATCATGACCCAAATCGCATCACAACCCCGGGAGGATCTCGGTAACTGTGTCACAAAATCCATGGAAATGTGATCCCATTTCCATTCAGAAATCGACAAACTCTGTAGCAGTCCTCCGGGTTTCTTCCTCTCAGCTTTCACTTGTTGGCAATTCAGACACTTGGCTACAAATTCAGTAACATATGATTTCATTTGTTTCCACCAATACTGTGTCTTTAAATCATTGTACATTTTCCTGCCACCAACGCTAAAACGACTGTTGTGCGCTTCTGTCTGTATTGGCTGTCTCAATTCTGAAACATTTGGCACAACAATACGATTATTCACATACAAAATACTGTTCCGAACCTGATATTCCGATCGATGTCCAGCTTTGATCATAAAAATTGACTTTTGTGCATTTTGTTCAACTTTTTGAGCTGCTTTAATTCTCAAAATCAGCTCTGGTTCTGCTTGAATAGTATATAATTTCATGGGTCTCCGATCTATCTCAAATACTAATCCAAACAAACAGCATTCTTCAATAAAATTCGAAACACCAATAGTCGATAAGGATAAAGAACATACCTTTCGACTCAGTGCATCAGCTGCTGCATTAGATTTCTCCGAATAGTATTTGATTTCACAATCAAAATCTTTGAATAAATCAAGCCATCTTCGTTGTCTCATATTCAGCTCGGATTGTGAAAACAAATACTTCAAACTCTTATGATCAGAATATATCTCAATTTTTTCACCGTAGAGATAATGTCGCCATATCTTTAAAACAAAGACAATGGCTGCCAATTCAAGATCATGAATTGGGTAACGAGTTTCATGTGGTTTAAGCTGTCTTGAGGCATAAGCAATAACATGCCCTCGCTGCATCAACACACATCTCAACCCTCTGTGAGAAGCGCAATAAACCACAAAATCACCCGTACCTGAAGGAATCGTCAACACAGGCGCACTGGTTAATCTCTTCTTCAATTCGAGAAAACTGGTCTCACATTCCTCAGACCAAACAAATGGAGCATTTTTCTGTGTCAACTGTGTAATCGGTTTGGCAATACTTGAAAAATCTTTAATGAATCGGCGATAATATCCTGCCAAACCCATAAAACTGCGTATCTCTGGTACAGATGTCGGTCTCGGTCAAGAGATCACCGCCTCAACCTTACTGGGATCAACGGATATCCCGTCTTCGGATATAATATGCCCCAGAAATACCACATGTTTCAACAAGAACTCGCATTTCGACAATTTAGCATACAGTTTCTCCGCCCTCAAAATTCTCAACACAGTTCTTAAATGCTCAGCATGCTCCATCACATTCTTGGAATAAATCAAAATATCATCGATGAAAATAATCACAAAATCATCGAGATATTTATGAAAGACAAGGTTCATTAATCTCATGAATACCGCTGGTGCATTCGTCAAACCAAATGGCATGACAATAAATTCATAATGTCCATATCTGGTTCTGAATGCTGTCTTTGAGATATCAGAATCCCTGACTCTCAGTTGATGGTATCCAGATCTCAGATTAATCTTGGAATACACCAAAGAACCCTGCAACTGATCAAATAAATCATCAATACGAGGCAATGGATATTTATTCTTTACCGTTGCTTTGTTCAGTTTCCGGCAGTCGATAAAAAGTCTCATCGAACCGTCTTTCTTCCTCACAAACAGTACTGGAGCACCCCAAGGAGATACAATCGGTCTGATATATCCCTTGTCCAGTAAATCCTCCAACTGTTCTTTCAACTCGATCGGTGCCATCCTGTAAGGAGCTCTCGAAATCGGGACTGTTCCTGGAATCAATTCAATACTGAAATCGATCTCTCGCATCGGAGGCAATCAAGGAATCTCATCTGGAAAGACATCAGCAAACTCGCACACCACTGGCAAATCCGCCAATGATGGACTCGATTTCAGTAAATCAACTGAATAAACCAGGAATCCATCCGCTCCTTTCTGCAACAATCGAGTCATATTCATAGCAGAAATCAAAGGAATTCTGGCACGAGAAACCTTACCATAAAATTTCCACTCCTCAGCCATCTCAGGTCTGAATCGAACAATTTTGTGGAAACAATCGACTGTAGCCCTGTACTTGGTCAACGTATCGATACCGATAATACAATCAAAATCGGATTTCCCAAGCACAATACAGTCCAACTCAATCTCATGCCCATCATACTGAAGTATACTAGATTTAACAGATTTCACTGACATCAAACCTGTCCCTAACGGAGAAGAAACAGACACTACTGTAGACAATGACTCAATAGGTAACACATGACTCAATGCAAACCTCTCAGAAATAAAATTATGCGATGCACCAGTATCAATCAATACATATGCAGGATAACCAGAAATAAAACTGTTACCTGCCACGACATCATCAGGTGCATCATGTGCCTGCTCCTCAGTCAAAGCAAATAGTCGGGCCTGCTGTCTAGGAGGCTGGCTCGCTGTCTGGCTCCCTCCTGTCCTTTGCTGTGACTGAGTAGACAGTGCTGACTGAAAGGAATGAACGGCAGAAGATTGTCTTCCTGCCTGAGCCCCTGATCCAGATGACTCAGCGGCCTGGGATCCCTGGGCACCACGCTGTGGACACACTCGGGCAAAGTGCATGTCCCTGCTGCTTACAAATGCGGCAGTTGCCGAACACTCCTCGGCACTGCTCGGTGGAATGCTTTCCTCCACAAGTGCTACAGTAGGGTCCTGTATAACTCTGGCCCTGACCAGTCTGTCTAGAGCCACTCGAACTGGATGAGCTACTTCTAGCTTTCTTGAATTTCTTCCCCTTAGCTTTTAGGAAGTCTTTCTTCCCACTACCACTGCCGCTCTCAAATCGAGGAGCTGGTGGAGGCATCTGTGATCTTGGTGCTGAAGGCATAAACGAAGCCTCTCTCTGTCTCATCAGACCGGCTTCAGCTCCCTTGGCTCGGTTCAAGGCATCAGTAAAGTTGTTTGGCCTCCCGGTATTTACCAAGGTAAAGATTTCAGGATTTAGGACATTTATGAACTGATCCCCAACGGTCTCATCATGTTCAGCCACATGAGGAACAAATCGGAGCAGAGTAGAGAACTTGGCCATGTATTCCTCGATATTTAGTTGGCCCTGTCTCAAGTTGGCGAACTCGGCTCTTTTGTCTTTCCTATATGAAACTGGAAAGAACCGTTGATAAAATTCAGTTCTAAACACATTCCAGGTAATGGCCGTACCTCGTTGTTCCAATGCTCGTTTCGTCGTGATCCACCAATTTTTGGCAACGTCATGCAGTTGGTGTCCGATCAATTTCACCCTCTTCTCATCTGTATATTCTAAAGACTCGAACATCATTTCAATATCGTCCAACCAACTCTCACATTCCACGGAATTCTCCGTACCCTTCAAAGTCGGGGGATGGAAGGACTGAAACCTTTTCAACAATTTCTCCATGGGAGTAGCTGTCACATCCATGGGAGGATTCGATGTACTTCCTTGTTCTGGTACTCTTCTCGGAGGCATATCTGATAATCCAAGAGGTTAGTAATTCCAACTACCACATATCAATTTCAATCTTCCTCGGATCATCTTAGAGCTGATCCATTCCAAATAATACACAATACCATATCAAAATCAGATATTCAGGAAAACATGTATTAAAACAGGAATTCATGCTAGCAATCAAAAGCAGGAAAGAAAACACATTCTACCCCGCTCACTAGCTCCTATCTCAGTCTAAAGGATCTATTGCTCTGATACCACCTGTTGTGGGGACCCGGACGCTAATCAAGTTCAGAATCATCATTGGGGCTAATTAAACAATTATAAAACAGGGTCTAAATTTTTTTTTAAAATGCGGAACGCAGTGAAATTAAACGTATATACATCTCAGTATAAAAGTACAAGTCCTGTACCACATACATTTATTCAACTAAGGTTCAACATCTAATGTCAATCGTCCAACCCTATCTCTAATCCAAGTCCGGAGCCTCCCCTCTAATCACGATCTCTCTCTTCATTTTCGTGACCCTGAACCTATCCCACCTGTTGTCATGTACACATACAGACAAGACAACAGTCGGATAATTCCGGTGAGAATATAATCCCAGTATAAATCAACGAAACATGCAATCATATGATAAACATAAAAGCATGGTTAGAATAACAACAATATATCTCAAAAGCTGAAACATAATCAATATCAAACTGTCGACAATACTCGTAGCTACACCATTTAGACTAGACTCAATCCTAGTCTAGGGATCCCGGTTTTCCAGAAGTTGGCATTCCTATATCGACCAACAGTAATAGAAAAGACTCCAGTTTTATCCACGTCGATAAGGAATCGATCACCAGAAATAGAAAAAGGTCTGATTCTATCCACTCCGATATGGTATCGATCACCAGTAATAGAAGGAAATCTAATTCTATCCACACCGATATAATATCGATCACCAGTAATAGAAGAAGCTCCAATTCTATCCACACCGATACGATATCGATCAACAGTAATAGAAGAAAACCAAATTCTATCCACATCGATAGCCAATCCTCCGGTGACAGACTTTGGCTCTATTGCCAATAGACTATCTTGTAACATCGTGCAATGTGCCTGTGGCGATCCCGCCACTATCAGGCACTTCTGTTACAAGATTACTAGACTAATACCTGCTGTCTATATCTCAAGAGAACAAGTAATCTGATACCTGCTATCTATATATCAAGAGAACAAGTATAACAATCAAATACATGCATATATCGATGCAATAAAGTAAAGTATGTGATTTAGAGAAACTCAAGTCTCAACCGACTCAAGTCGATCTCCCAATACCACATTGACTTATACCTTTTGTTTGCAGTCACGGTTTGAAGCAATCTCAGTTCTGAACTCAAGACTGTCTTTGTAAATCTGAAATGACATATTGATAATCATAATATCAATGTTCCATTCTCACTTCAACACTGAATCTGATTAATCTGGATTTAATTCAAAATCAACGGCATAATGGTACCATCTCAGTATCCCCGTCAATACAACATCACCAGATAACAGTTACAATCCATAACCAATATCCAATATAATCTATAATCCAGTTCCAATTCAAATCTGTTCGGTATAAATCAATATACCCTAAAAATTCATAACAATTCCATAATCAGTCCGTTTCTCAATCTGACTTCCATTCTATGACGTCTAACATGTCAAGAACATCATATATGAATCATATTCAATTCTGACAATAGCATAATTTCAAAAAATGTCAAAACGTAGTAAAACTTACGTCCAGTTGTAGCTCTCGTCGAGAGGAGTACGGTACTGTGTCCGGATTTAATTTCTGATAGACGGATCGTACAAAATCAAATTTTAAGCTTTAATAAAACTTGAAGGAATTCTCGATGGAACTCTCGGGTGTTTGCTGCCAATGTTTGAAGGAAATTGCAAATATATATAGCAAGTTGCATGGTGGAGACAAGTGTCCCACTCAAATCCTTAATTGCACTTTAGCCCTTGAAATCTTCACTATTTGCAATTTAGTCCTCACAACTCTTTTTAATTCAATGTTAGTTCTATGGAATTGTAAAACCATGGAATATAACTCAACATTCCATAATTCATAATAATCTCGAATTAAAATGATATAATCTCGGGCCTTACAAATATGATGTGTTGAGTCTTTAGACTCACTAGGTGTGATTGATGCAGGTGAGTATGATAATAATGTTGAGGGTGGTTTGGATGCCTGATTTGACTGGACTGGAGGTGCACATAACCCGAGGACCAGCACTTCTATTTTTCGCACTTGTGATTTGATTTTATGATTATGTTAAAGATTTTATGACTTTTATTTATGCTTTTGAGAGGTTTTGTATGGACTACACTTTTCAAATAATGCTTTTAAGTTTGGTAAAACGTTTGACGATTTAAAATATTCACCTTTTATTTTTGAATGTTAGTTGATTGATCATTTTTAAAGGGTATTTTCAAAGTATTTATATATGTGTAAGAAAAAAGAATTTTTTTTTAGCAGTTTTTAAGAAAACGAATAAGCATATGTTTCAGTTGGTATCAGATCAATTGTTCTGTAAAGGGTTGTGCCACCATCAGCACGAGAAGATCAGTCGTCAAGCCTCAATTTGTAAGTATTACATGCTTTATATGATTTAATATGATGTTACCTGCATGATGACATGAATAATATGTTTACGTAACATGCTTAAATTGCTAAATTAATTAGGATATGTCACATGATTAGAAAACTTAGATTTAAATGCATGTTGTTTACATTACAATTTGGAAAAAAGTTCAGACAAAATGCCTCCTAGACGTGCCCCTGAAAATGAGAATCAAGCGAGAACCCTGTGTATGGACTCGGAAACCCCCTATTTGCCAATAGAGATGTTGGCCCACTTCCACACCGTTGGAACCTCTTTTGGAACTGCTAGATATAGCTTACTTTCTGCTTTCATTTCATTTCCTGCTAGTGTGGTTGCAGTTATGCCATTGTATGTTCCATGTTGACCGTCAAAAATCTCTCTTGCTTGTGGCATTCATCATCTTGAGAGGATAAAGAACCAGAAGTTTTGGGGGAATTAAATCTAGAACAAATAAAAGATGAGATGCAAAAAGAAGGAAGGTCCAGGTAAAGCCTAACTACTGTTTTCAGGTGCAGATGAAAAGGCTTACCTGCCCTTCGCCGCCTCCACAGAAAGATTGGTCTGTATTGGTTGTAGTGCGGATTAAGGAGCAGCTCCTCCATACTATGGTTGTGGAGGTGGGTCACCGCCTGATAGAGGCAGAAGCGAGGGCCACCAGAACTATCTGCATCAAATCTTTCGATTGAAAGAGGAAGGAAGACAATTCAAATGCTCATATCTAGAATTGCACAGAACCCGCTTCCACTTACTTTTCGATAACAAAACCCTCGACCAAGGGATTAACTCGAAATCCCATCAATCAAATCACTTTTTCGAGAAATACAAGACATCTAAGTCATACAAGTAAAGAGATCTTTTCATTGATAAGAAAAAGAAAAAACAGATGAGAATTTGACTTCACAAGAAATTGAACAAATGGCATTTATTTGGGACCTCCCAAGGAGCAGGAACTGCCATTCTAACTCTTCTTGGAGGATTCCATCCACACTAAGCAGTCTTTTAGGACCTGGTATGAAGCATTATTCAAAGACGCTGACTGAATTGAATCTTTCAGTGGAATTGGGGCTTACCAACTATCATATCCTCTCTCTTTCAAGCACAGTTGAATGAAACGTCTTTTTAATAGGTATTCCTATCCATCCATTTAGCAGCACCTTAGGATGGCTTCCTGAACAAGCCTTTTATTTGGTAGGTAATATCGATGAAGTTACCACAAAGGCTGTGAACTTAGCGGGATTCTTCGAATGAAGCAGGCTTTAGAGTGCATAAGAAATGGAAGCATGCATTGACAAACTATTTGACAAACAGACCTAGCTGATTGATGTCCATAAGCAATCTTCCTGGTCTAAGAGCAGCCTGAAATCAGAAGTTCACACTGAAAGGAATCATTACTATGCTTTTGCTGGAAGACTTTTTTCATTCGACCTGGCTAGGGAATAGAATCTACAATCGGCTTCGCTTGCTTTACCAAGTTGATATTCCGATATTAGCCTTCACCTTCAGGTACTTTTTGCTTAGTTAACTTGGCGACAGAAGATATTGATGTTCTCTAAGACTGAATTCAATTAGTTATTTATCAAAGTCTTATTTATTAAATGACCAGAATTAAACGCGGATATATAGCTCGGAGACGTAGAACAAAAATTCGAGAATGCACCACCACCACCACCACCTCCTTTAGGGGATGCTGCTATTCGTGCATTGGAGGGGATGGTTCGTCTCTTCGAGCCACATTTACAGCAGCAGCAGTTACAACAGCAGATGCAGCAGGCACCTAGGCCACATCATGACGTATATGATCAGTTCCGGAGGCTAGGGCCGAAGGAATTTTCTGGCACCACCGATCCCTTTGCTGCTGAGAGTTGGATTCGTTCACTCGAGGTACACTTTCTATACCGTCCCAAAAATCGGAAAGTCCACGTGAACCACATGCAATAAAATTATCAAATTTCTTTGGCATTTTATTAAATTCTTTTAAAGCACAAAATGTATGTTTATTTTATTAATTTGTGTTTAATTATTTTTACGCATTTTATTCATAATTCATGCATAGTATAATTTATTACATACATTTTATAAGTTCATGTATTAGACTTTTTTTTAAGTAGCATTTCGCGCTCGAACGAGGAACGGAGACCGGAGAATTAACAAGAAAAATTATTTTATTACAAGATTAATTTTTATTAATTAATTTAAAGTATTTTTAAGTGTGTTTTGCAAAAATGGACTTTATTGGGTATTTTTACCCGCATGATTTTATTTTTACCCGGTACGCAAATTTTAGAGAATTGGAGAACTTTTTGAGGGTTCGGCTACTGTTTTCAAAAACTTTCTAACACGAAATATTTTTCTAGAGTATGTTTGGATTTAATGGGCCTACTTTTAAGCTTATTGGACTTAAAATTCTTTTTAAACTCTTAATTAGCAATTTAGGGCCCATTATATATTAATTAACTATTTAATAAATACCTAAGGACCCACAAAACTTAATTATGCACCCACCAGCCGACACTCCTCTCCTTCATCAGCCACTTTCACGAGAATTCCAGCTGAAAGCTTCGGTCCTTCATTCTTCTTGCAACAAGTCTTCTTCCCCGCTCCCCGGCGCCTTCCCGACGTGGAATACTTCAAGTTTTCGTTCGAATAACACCAAGGCACGCCATGTAGTTTTATTGCTGCATCATACACATTATATACATGCTGCATTATGTTTATTTGTTTGTGGAATTTACGATCCAAAGCATATCATGGAGATCCCTCGGTTTTTGTTCAAACACATGCATCTTTTGTTCACTACTCATGTTTTCTCTGAAATGTTGCAAGGGGACTGCTGTAATGAGTGTTGACGGGCTGTTAGCACATAAAAAAGAAAGGTTTTAAGCTGGAGTTGTGATAAGGCTGGAGTCGGTGCTGGTTGAAGCTTGGTGTAGATCAAGTGTGATGTCTCATTGTGGATCGGCTTTGGGGAAGATTGCGTGCAAGGGTTCGATCAGCAGTGCAAGGACTCAACCGTGCCATGCACCAGACCCTGATGGGTCTGAGACAGGGCATGTAAGGACTCAGAACCTGCTGGAACAACCCCCAAGCGCGATTGAGCTAGTGGGTGATGAAATGGTTGTGGTTGTGCTCCTTGGTGTCTAGCGGTCGTGGGCTTTGTGTAGGTTGTATGGGGCTGGGGCCATGAGTCTAAGGTGTCAAGTAGGGTCCCAAGATGGTCAAGGGAGGTTCAGTTCGTGGCTGGAACCTTTGGTTGAAGGCTAGGAGTGTATTATTGGAAAGTATGAGGCTTAGGGTTCGAAGGGAGCTGTTGGAAATTTCCAGCAGTTATTGGGGCTTTTTCGTGGGTTTTTGAGGGTTGGAAGGAGTGGTCTAGGAGCTGTTATGATGCGTTTAAATTATGGTAAAATTTTGGGAAAATTTGTATGAGTTTCGGTTCGATTCGGGTTAAAACCGAGACCCCGGTCCAAGTTTTAAAACAATTTGGTTAAGTTATGAAATGAGCTTGATTTTAAGTCTAGGAATGCTTATAAATATGTTTTGGGATATTTTTAGGAGTTTAGTAAGGTTCAGATCAAAATAACGAGTTTTGGATTTATTCGGGATTTAGTCAACTCACGAAACGTTAATTAAAAGGTTAATTGAGACGCATAGATTTAAGCTTAATAAAATTATGAGAAAATATATTTAAGCTCAAATAATTATTAGAAGTCTAAGTTTTTAATTTGGGAATTTTATGCTAAGATTTGGTTTAATTCGGGATTAAAACGCATTAATAGGTTATATTTAAAGATTAATTTAAAAGTCATAGATTTAAGCCAAATAAAAATATGGGAAAGTTCATGTAGGCTTAAATAATTATTTGGGACATGTTAGAGTCAATGGAATTAATAACATGTCAAAGAAGTGAAATTTTACGTCTAGGGGTGAAACGATAATTTTTGGGTTTCCTGGGGCAAAATTGTCATTTTTCACCCGGGGTGAGATTTTGGTTCTGACAGCGCACTGAGCACAAATTTATGATATTTTAAATGTTCATGCATCATGATCATGATTTTAAGATTTTATGAAGATATACGTCGCATGCTTGGGTTTAAGAAAAATTGCATTTATTCAAAATTTTTATAAGTGATGAAAATGATATTGTTTTGAATGATGGGAATTAGTTGTGGCTATCGAAGTATATGTAAATGGTTAAGACGTACATGTAAATGCTGATGATGAGGCCTAGGCACAGTGTATGGGTGATCCTGTCACTGATGTCCGACAGCCGCCGGGTACCACGGTTCTATGTATGATGGATCCATCGTAAATGATGTACGATAGTCACCTCTAATGAACTGAATTCACCAATGATGAATGATAAATGAATGATGACTGATGAACTATGAACGATGAATGATGAACGATGATTAACGATGAGCTGTTTTGATACGTCATTATTTTACACGACACGTTTATATTACGTTTTTAAAGTTCATGAAAGGTATGTTGAGTATGGTATTTTTCAATACTGTGTGCTATGTATGTGTATTTACTATTAACGGTGCAGGTGTGTTGAGTCTTTAGACTCACTAGGCGTGTGTGATGCAGGTGAGCTTCATGATGAGGAGATTTGAGGTGCCGAACTCTGAGTAGGCAGACCTGGTGCAGTGACATGACCCGAGGACTAAATGTTTTCCGCATTATGAGTTATGAAATTGAGAGGAGATGAACCTTTTCTTACGATGATGAATTTAAGATTTTTACTCGTTTATGTTTACGTATGATTTTGAATGAGTTTGATTATTTTAAACTGCGCTATTTTTATTGTCAAATATTTAAGATCATTTTTAAATGTTATTTAAAAAATGCGAAATTTTAGCTTTATAAAAAAAAAACATTTTCGCACTTTTAAAATAGCAGACGTTTCACTTTCGTTATCTGGATATGGGAGATGCTAACCGTGTGAGGTGTACCTCTTATCTATTTAGAGACGATGCTTCTTTATGGTGGGAAGGAGCCGAGCATTGTGTTAATCTTTCTACTATTACATGGGCTCAATTCAAGGAGATTTTTTACGAGAAATATTTTACTTTTGATGTTATAGGGCGATTGAAGAGGGAATTTATGACTCTCCGTCAGGGACACGCTTATGTTGCTGAGTTTGTGAATAAATTTGATAGGGGTTGTCACTTTGTACCCATTATTGTGAGGGATGCTGCGGAGAAGCTTCTACACTTCATAGATGGTCTACGACCTACCATTCGAAATAAAGTTATGATGATGCTTCCTTTGGATAATTCTATTTCTACTACCTGTGCATACCAGTCCAAGCGATCTTTGAAGGATATTGGGTTTGAGTTACAGCGCAAGAGACAACAGCATCAGAATAATAATCATCCAAACAAGAAGCCATATATGGGTCCTCCTAGACCTCAAGGGCCTCAAAGCCCCAAGGTGGTCAAGTCAAGAAGCCAGAACGACCAAAGCCACAAAAACCTGGAGCATCGAAACCTGCTGAGAGGAAACCATGCAAGGAGTGTAATCGCTTTCATTTTGACAAGTGCACGTGGATATGTTTTCGATGCTTCGTATGCGAGGAAGAAGGGCATAAGGCTGCTGATTGCCGGAAGAAGAATTCACCTACTGTTGGAAGAGCATATGTTATGAATGCCGAAGAAGCTGAGGAGGAGGCGGACACTACGCTTATCACGGGTAACCTAGTCATTTAACATTTTTATATTGCTTTTAAATTTCATGAAATGTTAAATTGGATATTGAATTGGAATCAAGATTAATCTAGTGGAAATTAGGTTGCATGTTCTACCTTAGTTGGATTTAAGATATGATTTTAGGAACCATAGAAAATAGTATTTATTTTTGAGCCTTGTTTTATGCAAAGGATGTAATAATTCCAAATAAAATTTTTAGGGCCAAATTTAAAGAAAAATCATAATCAAGGAATTTATTAGAGTTTTTGAATTTTTGAGGGGTCAATTGGGAAAGTTTCGAAAAGTTGAGGGACTTAATTGAAATTTTTGAAATTATGAGGAACAAAATACAATTATCCGAAAGTTAAGGGAATCAATGGGTTTGAAGGCGCGATTGGTGGAAAAAGGATATACTCAAAGACGAGGAGTTGACTTTGAGGAAACCTTTTCTCCAGTTGCAATGTTCAAGTCCATAAGGATTTTTCTAGCCATAGCTGCATGGTATGACTATGAGATATGACAGATGGATATCAAGACAGCCTTTCTTAATGGGGATATTAAGGAAGAGATTTACATGTCTTAACCCGAAGGGTTTACATCTATCGGAAGTGAGCATATGCTATGCAAACATCAAAGATCTATTTATGGTCTAAAGCAGGCATCTAGGAGTTGGAACCTCAGATTCGACAGTACAATCAAAGAGTTTGGTTTTGCTAAGAATCCTGAGGAACCCTGTGTGTATAAGAAGGTCAGTGGGAGTGTTGTGACATTCCTAGTGTTTTATGTTGATGACATTCTAATCATTGGGAATGATGTAGGAATGTTGCAAACAACTAAAATATGGTTAGCAAGTAAGTTCTCGATACAGGACTTGGGTGAAGCATCTTTTGTATTAGGGAATACAGATCTATAGAGATAGATCAAGAAGATTGCTTTGTCTCACCCAGTCTACATACATTGATACCATCATGAAGCGGTTCTCGATGGATGAGTTCAAGAGAGGACATCTACCAATGTGTCATGGCGTGTCCCTATCCAAGTCTGTCTCCCAAGACAAATGCAGAGATAGCGGCGATGACAAGCATTCATTATGAATCTACGATTGGTTGCATCATGTATGGGATGATATCTACACGTCCTGACGTGGCTTTCGCACTAAGTGTAGTGAGTAGATATCAATCGAACCCTGGTCTTCCACACTGGAAAGTTGTGAAAGACATCCTCAAGTAGTTGAGAAGGACCAATAAAATGTTCTTGGTCTATGAGGTGGAGAACTGAAATTGGAAGGCTATACCGACTCTAGCTTCCAAAGCGATATCGATGACTCGAAGTCAACCTCTGGGTTTGTATTCATGCTCAATGGTGCTGCTGTCTCTTGGAAGAGTTCCAAGCAAGACAATACTGCGGATTCCAGCACAGAGGCCGAATACATTGCTGCATCAGATGCAACAAGGGAGGCTGTTTGGATAAGGAATTTCGTCTAAGAGTTGGACGTCATTCCTAATGGAGTTGCTCCTCTCCCGGTGTTGTGTGACAACACGGGAGCTTTAGCACAAGCAAAGGAGCCAATGTCTCATCAGAAGTCCAAACATGTATTGAGAAAGTTCCACATTCTCCGAGAGATTGTGGAAAGAGGAGAAGTGTCGATTGACATAGTCGGCTCCGTAGATAATGTTGCTGATCCACTAGCTAAGCATTTACCTGGACCATTAATCGAGATGCATCGCGAATCAATGGGTTTGAAGCATATGGGTAGTTAGTTGGCTCTAGTGCAAGTGGGATATTGTTAGAGTAGGTGCCCGTCGAGCCAAGTGTTGGCCGAGTGTTCACAATGAAACTCTATGTATAAGCAGTCTTTATTTTAATAATATTTGAAATTATTGTTTTGGCAAATCTTTATCTGTATACCTATGCTAGTTGCATAGATAAAGTCCTTGAATATACAAATAGTAGAAAGAATATGAGATGCTCATATGATGAGTATCATGAAACTCATATTTGGATTACTGTATATTCTAAACAGTTCCTAGTCGATTCAGCTGCCGCTAAGAAGGATATAGGCCGCTCGAGTTAGAGACTAGTGTCTGCGATGTGAGTACCATGTTTCATTGGTAGGGGACATTGTGATGTCCGAGAATCCAGATAGGTGCTCCTGGTAGAATGCACTGAACAACCCTCCATAAAGGACTTTCCAAGTGGTTCTCACTTATCGAGTGGAAAAGTCCTAGTTTATGGTTGTACACCATTAGTCCTTATGACCCGGGACAACATTGAGACTCTATGTGCTAGAATTACACTTTGACTTGTTCACCGACTCTCATGGGGTCATCAGGTGGCAAGGTTGGGTGTTCTGTCGAAACATATAGGAGTCGATGCATTGTAGTCATGGATTCATCGCTTACCTTCGGGTATGGATATCCTATGTGTTCTCATGTGTATGTAGGTTGAAATCTCTGATCAGAGTATGGTGGTAATTATGAAAGGGGTTTCATAGATTACACCATCGATGCAACTACGACATGACACATAGTATCGATTCATTGACAACTCTCGATAAACAAATGGTTGTCGAATCGGTCGGGATATATGAGTTGAAGGGACCGTAATATACGCTAACCATAATTGAATGGTTCTTGCAGGCACTATCATTTGATACCTAGGGAATAATGTAAGCGATGCTGCTAGGCGTTTAACATGATTGGTTGGGTACTATCAGACTTAAGTTCTGACGTTCTTATTATCAAGGAGTTGATAATTAAGAATGGAGCAATTGGGGTATGCTCATATAAGGACATGTTTAGTCCGAATCACATGGAGATGTGAACCCACGGCTAGTTGTATCAATGAACCATTGAGGGCCACACAAGTACTAGCTTTCTAGATCCCGTTGAGAAGTAAAATAGTTCAATGTGTTGAACGGCTTATAAAGGAGTTTATAAGCGTAAGAAAAAAAAATAGAAGTATGACTTCTATGAGAGAAATGTAACTTTTAATTTTTGGAAGTGTTTCTAAATTAAAATTAGGCCAAGTGAATAATGTATTTGAAAATTGTGATTTTCATAAACATTATTATGGACTAAATTAAATTAATTCAAGTGTTGAATTAATTAAACACTAGTGGGCCTAGTAGAGCCCAAATAATTAAATTAATTCAAGTGTTGAATTAATTAAATCATATTGGGTCTTGTAGAGCCCAATATTAAAATAATTATTCAACTAGTGACTTGAGTAAATTCAAGTAATGTTTAATTAGTTTTAAATATGTTTGAGATAATTAAAATAAGTCTATGGATTTTTAATTGATAAAAATCAAATAACATTGCATGCATGGGAGGTGAAAGGTTGGGAGACAATTTTTGTATAACCAAGGCTTGGCACAACTTTTTAACACAACTTTTCCCACAACCAAGACTAGTCTTCCCTCCTCCTATTTTTGAATGAGTATGGCCGAAATTTTGAGATAATTCTCCAAGTTTTCTATCATTTTTCTTCTTCAATAGTTGAGGAAAGAAAACACTTATCAAAGAAAAATGCTCTAATTTTTCTAGTGCAAAATTAGAGTGGTTCTAGCTTGTTGGTGGTGGGGTTAATATTTGAGCAAGGTGGGCTCAAAGGGAAGCTTGAAGAGTCTTGCCATTTAAGAGCTAAGGTGTTTACATCTTAGTTGGAGCCATCATCAACTTCAAGAGGTTGATAGGTAACTATTTCTCAACACCCTATGTATGACGAAGTTGAGATTTTGTATATGCTACACCTAGTACTAGGTGGACGAATTTTTCATGTGATTTTTCGAAAAATTTGTTGCTTCCGTTGCGTTTTCGTTCACCTAAAACCGATCCCCTTTCAGAACCTGTGGAGGAAGACATCTCACAGAGCAATGCCAATGAGTATATAGTAGTTACAACATTTGCAGACAGCTGGGATATTTTGCTAGAGTATGTCCACAGAGAGGTTCCTGAAGATTCCAGGGAGCAGAGTCATCAGGATAGGTGACTCAGACTGATAGACCATCTTTTGTTGTTCGCTCTTTCCAACCACCCTCTACTCAGACACAACCAGGTCCAGTAGGAAGGCAGAGTGGTTGTAGCGAACAAGGAACAGACCCAGGATGCACTTGATGATATAATGACAGGTAAATGTTCCTTTATGATTATTCTGTGTATGTATTGAGAGACACTCGTACATCCTTTATATGATTTCTCAATGAATTGCATTGATATATGCTTTGAGTATTGAGTTATTATATACTGTAGTATTGATCTCTTTTCTGCTGGGGAGAGGTTTGAATTTATGACATTTGTTGGATTTTTTATGCTACAGTATGACAAATATGAGATTGAGTTAGATGATAGAGTACTTGTTGTCATTTGATTCTGACCGCATTATTGATATTGATGTGTTGGCCAAGTACAGAGCTATCGCATATTATTTCCAGGAAATGGTAAGATTCGGACCTGACATGGCCGAAGAATGAACATGGTACGGTAAGGATTCTGAACTTAGAATACCTTTGATATATGTGATGTTTATGATTCGATGATTATCGAAAGGAACGGAGTGATTCCATATGTATTCAGTTGATTTACTGAGATGGGGCGTATCACTGACTGATTTGCCAGTGACAAGAGCGTTGCTAAAGTCGTCCCAGATGAGCTTCCAGGCTTGTCTTTAATCAGGAAGATTGATTTTAGCCGTGACTCAATATCTGGTACTGTTATTATTATTTCTAGAATTCCGTACCGAATGATACTGATAGAATCAAAGGATTGAAAGATCAGATAGTAGATTTTCTAACAGAGAGTTACATTAGATTAAGTGTTTCTCATTAGGGATGTGTCAGTTATGTTGGTGAGCTGATAAACTCTGTGTTCAGAATATTTTGATGATTTCTTGATTTGTTGATCTATGATATTATGGTATATTCAAAGAATATGACTGATTTTGTTAAATATCTGAGTATTGTATTGAATATTCTGAGAACTGGAAAATGGTATACAGAAACTGTTGAAATGTGCATCTTGACCGAGACAGATTGTATTCAAGGTTTGTTATATCTGAATATGATATATCTATTGATCTAGCACAGTGAAGCCGTGATTAGTTGACTGAGATTGATATCAGTGTCAGAAACTTATATTTGCATGAGTTTAGCAGGCTATTATATCTGACTATTGTTTAAATCTAATTGAGAATTGTTATTTTTTGGGAGCAGCATTTGATATAGATCGTATACCGTCCAAGCCGAACCAGAGCTGATTTTGAGAGTAAAACAATTCAGAAAATTGATCAGAATGTTCAGAAAATTGATAGTGATAGTCAGAGCAGGGTATCGATCAGAATATCAGGTATGTGATACTGCATTGCATATGAATAAACTGAATTGTTGTGCCAGATTTTTCGGATGTGAAACGGCAAGTATTAACAGAAATGCACAATTTTTTATTCAACATTTATTCTGATGATAGAAAATATATGATGATTTGAAAAAACAGATTTTCGGGACATAGATGAGATCCGTTATGACAGAGTTTGTAATGAGATATCTGAATTGCTGACAAATGAAGACAGAAAGAAAGAAACCAGGAGATTGGTTATATAGCTTATTGATTCATGAATGGAAATAGGATTACATTTCCAGGGATATTGTAAAGGCCCTCTAACTTCTTGCTTGAAAATTTGCGGAAAATTAAATATTTTTTTTTTAAAAGAACTTAAATGGCCTCATTCATAAAATCAACTGATAAATCCAGTTCAAAGTTTAAAATATCGCAGCGGAAGAAAATAAAGTTTGCCAAAAATCACAATTTAAAAATATCCAACGACTGATAAAATGTTTGCGGAATAAAATAACAACTGCTGCACTGAGGTCCTCGGGTGCCACTACTGCCGACCCAAGCTGGCTCACTGGTCCCCGCCCTCGGTCCTAGCCTCATCAGTACCTACAACAATCAAGTCTAGTGAGCCTAAAGACTCAGCATGCATATATCGCAGGTAACGAGTAAAAACTGAAGTAAAATGTGCATGGGATAAATTATCATGTCATGAGGCATGCTGAAAATAATCTGTACTGAGCAATTATAATACATGCATAACTGAAATGAAAATCACAGTAAAAATATTTGCTCCTTGGAGCCTTGTACTGAAATAACTGGTAAAATTTTCTGTTGAGATTATGGTCTACGCCTGTGGCCTCTGCACTAAGCTGAACTGATCGGTAACTGGCTACCGGGGAGTCTGAAACTGAACTGAGCTGGCCGGTCACTGGCGACCGGGTGGTACCAAACTGAACTGATCGGTCACTGGCGACCGTATAAAATAATACTCCCACATAGTGAATGAACCACAAGCCATATCGCATAAATCTCAAAAATAATCATTTTCTATTTAATGCACGTAAAATAATTAACTGGTATAATGAAAATTCCTGTATATTTTACCAACTGGATTGGATTGGATCGTCCCCAGGCTCGTTGCAACCTAACTGTGTCATGAAAATTATGCAATGGATTAAACTTGACCAACTATGCAATTTACGTCCAAAAGATGTGACTATGACGCCTAATGACTTCGTATTTAATCATGACTCCAAACCAACCTGAACCGACACTGAACCGACATAAAGTCATGATTAAAATACACTTAAAATTATGAACTTATGCTCCTAAAGTGATGAGGGTCGAAATCTAGGTGAATGGAGGCCAAAACGTGAAACGCTCTTTCGTGAGTCAATTTGGCACATCGCACCGTAAATTTTCATACGACCTCAAAAATGATCCGAATCACAAACGGTTGAAAACATGACCTTCCTAACTCAATGGAGCACTGTCCAGTCCAAGGCCATAGGCTAAACGCCGACCGAGAACTCGAACGAGCCTCCGAACCGACACAGCAACTTGCTGTAAAAATACAGCAGCTGTACAACTACAAGACTTGCGTTGGTTTCGAGACTATCGGCCATTAGGGGCGTGAACCACCGACCAGAGACTCTTACCAACATCCCATGGAATGATTTGAACCATGGCTAAGGGCACAATACCAGCCACAATTCGCACCACACCAGAAACGAGACTACACGCCTAGCCGAGAAGGAAATTCTGCGTGCGTAGGGAGTTTGGCTTCGCTTGTTGTCTCGTGTCGTTCCAATGGCCATTTAATTGACCATGGCACGACCTAGACATCTAGGGACAAGGTGTAAACCATGGCTAAGGGCCCTAGGCCAACCAAGATTCACACCACGCCTCAACAAAACGAACACACTTGCTGTCAAAAACTGAAGGCCGAGATGGGAGGGGCTGTTCTTGCATTTTATTTTAAAACCGATGCACCACCGACCAAGCCACCAAAAGGGCGACTTAGTCACATCTTAGACATGCTAGGGGAGGGATCTAACCATGGCTATATGCCTTGTGGCAGCCCAGATCAGATCCACCCCCTTGACAGCCCACAACAGAATTTTCGAAACTCAAATGACAAGAAAGAAAGCTGCTGTCATTTCCGATTTCTATCATGCATGGGGCTTGTTTGAATGGACCATCATGGTCTTGAAACACCCTAGTATGTGTCTAGAAGTAGCCTAGTGAGCCTGGAGTCGAGCCATACACCTGAAACAGCAAAACAAGAGCAAACCCGTGAAGCATGTAATGAAGGGCCGAAAAATCTGCATGTTGCATTTTTCTGAAAATCCTAGATGTATTTCAGTTTTTGCATATAAAGATGATCATGTGATGTTAAAAATAATGATAATATGACTTGATTGAGGTTTAAGAAAAAGTATATACATGCCTGGTTCGTTTCGAACGAAAAACGAATAAAACGACGACGACGCGACGCGGAGGAGTGGAACGTTTCTCTTGTTTCTTACTACTCGATTTCTCTCCCCTTTTTTTTCTCTACTTCCTCACGGTTTTTCCCCTCTCTGAAAATGCTCTCAGTTCTCTCAAATTTTGATGGTTGAGATGGGGAGGAAGGCTAGGGAATATATGGGAAGATTGCAAGAAAGAGGGAGGAGAATAATCTTTCTATCCTAGTTCATTTGCTAGATAGGAAACAAGAATGATATCAAAGATTTTGAGGGGATATTGGGGTGCATAGGGTCGATCATGGTGTCTAGGTACAAGGAAGGAATGGTGCTAAATTAATTATTTGATAGGGATTTAAAAGTTAGGAGAATATTTACCTAGAAACTTTTAAGGAAGGATAATTAAGAAATGGATTGCCAACTAATAAAATCTTTCAAATAAAAGGGGGCCGATTTTCTCTTTGATAGCTATACTAGGATAATGCTTATTAGTTAATTAAATGGTGCTCCCAAAAATCAAAAGATTATCCTACTAATAAAATACAAAGAAAGGGGTTAAATGTGGAGAGTTTGCAAATGAATTATCTAGTCAATGAGGGTGGCCGAAAATTTTAATAAAATAGGAGGGAAAATATTATCTAGTTGATAAATTTCTAAACCTTTAAAGCCTTACTTATTCTTTAAATAATTTAGTGAATTAATCCCTTAATTAATTGAACTCAAATGAATTTATTTTCTACTCACCTCAAGTAATTAAAATAATTCCTTAAACTTCTTTTTAACTTAAATTAACTTACTTGCTAGCTAAGTAAAATCCTGGATATATTTTCTGAAATCTTAAATTTATCTCTAAACTCCAACCCCGGTCCGACCTCACTGAAATAACTGAAAGAATAAAATCAAACTGCTGGCTAAAATAATTAACTTCAAATAAAAGCATTTAAATAATCATGCAATGAAGTCAATTAAATTTAAAACACTAGAATTATGCATGGCTTATACGTAGACTGATTTACGGGTTCTACAAATATGGTGATGAAGCTACCGTATTGCTCTCGGGTTTGAGCATTGATTGAGCTGGGAGTGACAGACTGACCCAGTCTGCGAGTGCTAGCTCTTACATGAAGACATACAGATATGATTATATTACTGAGATTTCTGTCAGAAAAGTGATCAGATTACACAGAGTGTCGAGAGTTGATTATATCAGACCGTAATTTTGGTTGACTTTTCATGTTTGGCGTAGTGTACAACAAGAGTAGGTACGAGATTATATATGATTATTGCATATCATTCACCGACTGACGGACAGTCAGAGTGGATTATCCAGATTTTGGAAAATATGCTTAGAGTTGAAGTGCTTGATTTTAGCACTAGTTGGCAGGATTTTTGTCATGTTATGAGTTTTCGTACAACTATAGCTATCAGACAAGTATTGCGATTGCACAATTTGAAACGTTGTACGGTCAGAAGTGCAGATTCCCTCTTTATTGAGATGATATCTCTGAGGTTCCTGATATTAGACCTGATATGATTAGAGAGGTGACTGAAAGGTGAAGCTGATTTAGAAGAAAAGAAGACAGCTCAGAATAGACAGATTAAATATGACAACGTCAGAAGATGACCGTTGATATTTGAGACAGAAGATTACATATTGAAATTGACTGGGATTGAACAGATTGATAGCAGATAATTGTGTTGATTTGTTATGAACTGTTGATGGATATATACGGATATTGTACAACTAGTATTTGAGATCGATTCTATCAGAATTATTTCAAGTGGTATTATGATATTATACTTCTTGAATTATTATTCCAGACTGAAATCAGAAATCAGAAATCCGTGAAAGAGAGATACTTCAGAATGAAGATTATTCTGCTGTTGGAAATACAACAAAGTTGTCAGAGCATTGAAAAAGCTAACTGAAAGACAGAAACTAATATGAGACAGCAAACTTCAGAATTGTTTCATTAGGGTGAGTTTTTTCTTTGCTTCTGTGTATCTCTTTCTTGTATCTGATTTGATATCTAATTTGATTGCCTGTGATTTCGGGGACGAAATCAAATCTAATGTGGGGAGAAATGTAATGCCCGAGATTTAATTAATGTAATCAGACTTTGATTAATTGACAAAATTGAGGTTATGAGAACTCAAATGTAGAAGCAGGGCATGGTTACATTATAAGCCAAGATGTTGGACCGAACATCTTGCGCCCGAGCGGTAGAAAAGACCGCTCGAGCGCCAATGAACCATGAGTTTACTTCTTGGACAGAATGTTTGGCGCCCGAGCGGTAGAATATTACCGCCCGAGCGCCAGTAGATGATCATCTGAGTATCTCGACAGAAACTTCCGTGCCCAAGCGGAACTTTATGTCCGTCCGAGCGCGATTGTTTAAATGATAAAGTCCGAGAGTTCCGCGCCCGGGCGGAACTTTATGTCCGCCCGAGCGCGAGACGTGCAGCTTGAAGAAGCAGCTTGAATAAACATATGTTGTACATGATTTGTATTTTATGTTGATATTTATATCAGATTGATAACTTTACGTTTCCGCATTGTATTTTAAAAAAAAAATTAGACCCAGACTAATTAAATGATCCTAATAATGATTAAAAGATGGATTAGGTTCGGGTCACCACATGAAACCTTCATCAAAAGACTAAATATTACTCCTCAAGATATGGGTTTGGGTTTAAAAGTTTCTATTCCTTCCGGTGATCAAATGATCACGTCTAAAATTAACAAGAATCTGGAGCTTCATTTATTCAAAGATGTGGTTCGAGCAGATCTTATTGTGTTTTCTATGCCCGAATTTGATATTATACTTGGTATAGATTGGTTATCAGCGAATGGAGCTTCAATTGATTTTCTTCAGCGATCAGCGTGTATTCGACCGTCTAGTGGTAAATCTTTTGTCTTTGAGGCGGTGAGAAACAAACAAATGCCGCACATTATCCCTTGTCTTTGTGCGATGAAGCTTATTAAAGGTGGATGCCAAACTATTCTAGCATGTGTCACTACAACACATGCTCCTATCACTCAGAAATTGGAAGATGTTGATATTGTTAGAGATTTTCCTAGCGTCTCTATCAATAACAAGTATCCATTGTTATTTACAAATTAATACCGGTGCGTCCTAGAAAAGGGTTTCATTCGCCCTAGTTATTCTCCATGGGACGCACATGTATTAATTTGTAAATAAAAAAGATGGTAGTATGGACTCTGCATTGATTATCAAGAGTTAATAGGGTCACTATCAATAACAAGTATCCATTGCCAAGAATTGAAGATTTATTGGATCAGTTTCAAGGAGCATCGATATTTTCTAAGATTGATCTGCGTTCTGGATACCATGAATTGAAAGTAAAAGAGTCTGATGTTGACAAGACAACATTTCGTACTAGATATGGACACTACGAGTTTATGGACATGCCATTTGGGTTGACCAATGCGCCAGCGATCTTCATGGATCTCATGAATCGCGTATTTCAGCCGTATCCGGATCAGTTTATTATAGACTTCATTGATGATATATTGATCTATTCTAAGAGCAAAGAGGAGCATAGTCGCCATTTGAGGACATCACTGCAAGTTCTGCAAGATAGGAAGCTTTATGCAAAATTCAGCAAGTGTGAGTTTTGGCTTGATCGATTGGCTTTCTTAGGCCACATTACTTCTAGTGATGGCGTCGAAGTTGATCCAAGCTAAGTCGAGGCAGTGAAAGAGTGGCCAGTACCGAAGAGTGTTACCGAGATTTGCAGTTTCTTGGGAATAGCTGGCTATTATCGCAAATTCATCAAGGGATTCACATCTATTGCAGTACCTTTGACATCATTGACTAAGAAGAATGCAAAGTTTATTTGGGGATCTGAGTGTCAACATAGTTTTGATAAGTTAAAGCAAGCACTGATATCAGCGCCAGTATTGTCTATGTCATCGAGGCAAGGAGAGTATGTTTTGTATACTGACGCTTCTAAACTTGTTTTGGCTCAGTTCTGATGCAAAATGACCGAGTTATAGCCTATGCATCAAGACAGTTGAAAATTCACGAGAAAAACTACCCTACTCATGATCCTGAGCTTGCAGCAGTAGTTTTTGCATGGAAGATTTGGAGACATACTTATATGGGGAGAAGTGCAAAATATTCACCGATCATAAAAGTTTGAAATACTTCTTCACCCAAAAATAATTGAATATGAGACAGCGAAGATGACTTGAATTAGTAAAGGATTACGACCATGAGATTAGCTATCATCCGAGAAAAGCTAATGTGGCGACGGACGCAATGAGTAGAAAAACAGCAGTTATCACTCATCTATCACTCCAAACACCGTTGCAGTCTGAGATACAGCGGTTTGAGCTTATAGTGTATGCTAGGGGCGAGTCCCCTAATCTTGCCACATTATCAGTACAGTCGACCCTGAGAGATAGAATTCGTGATGGACATTCTACCGATGAGCAATTGAAAAAGTGGAGAGCTAGAGATAAAGCCAAGGGCCGGAAATTATATTCTGAGATGGATCGTATAGTTCGTTATCGAGATCGTTGATGGGTTCCTAGTGACGATTCCTTAAGAGACCTTATTATGAAGGAAGCTCATGACACACCTTATTCCATTCATCCGGGAAGCACGAAGATGTATAAAGATTTGTAGTTGTTATATTGGTGGCCAGACATGAAGAGAGAAATTTTGCGATTTGTATCCGAGTGTTTGACTTGTCAGCAATTTAAAGCAGAGCATCAAAGACCAGCAGAAAAACTTAAGCCACTTCTTATTCCCAAGTGGAAATGTGAAAATATTACGATGGACTTTGTTGTGGGATTGCTAAAGACTATTAAGGGATTCAATGCTATATGAGTGATAGTGTATCGTCTTACGAAATCAGCACATTTTCTACCTATCAAGACGACTTTCACCATAATTCAGTATGCAGAGTTATATATTCGAGAAATAGTTCGTCTGCATGGGATTCCTCTATCTATTGTTTCTAACAGAGATCCGAGATTTACGTCATCTTTTTGGAAGATTCTGCATGCAGCGACGAGGACCAAGTTATTATTCAGTACAACATTCCATCCTTAAACCGATGATCAGTCTGAAAGAGTTATTCAAATTCTTGAAGATCTACATCGAGCGTGTGTTATTGATTTCCAAGGCAGTTGGGAATCAAAATTACCTCTAGTGAAGTTCATCTACAATAATAGTTTCCAATCATCTATCGGGATGGCTCCGTTTGAGGCATTTTATAGAAGAAAATGTAGATCTCCTATTCATTGGGACGAGGTTGGTGAAAGAAGAGAGATTTGTCCGAATGTGATTGAAGAGACTGTCGAGCTTGTAGTCAAAATTTGTGAGAAAATGAAGACTGCACAAAGCCGACAAAAAAATTATGCTGACAGGAGACGAAGAGAGTTAGAATTTGTCGTGGGAGACCATGTATTTGTGAAAATAGCACTTATGAAAGGTGTTATGCATTTTGGAAAGAAAGGCAAGCTTAGTCCAAGATTTATTGGTCTGTTTGAGATTTTGGAGAGGATTGGGACACTAGCTTATAGAGTGGCATTGCCACCAATGTTTTCTGGAGTTCACAATGTGTTCCATATTTCAATGCTGCGGAAGTACATGTCGAATCCGTCACATGTGCTAAATTATGAACCTCTACAATTGACTCCAAATATGATATATGAAGAAAGACCTGTCCAAATCTTGGGAAGGCAAGAAAGAAAACTGCGGAACAAAGTCATTCCAACGGTCAATGTCAAGTGGCCGAATCACTCGGAAGAAGAAGCTACTTGGGAAACCGAGAGGGACTTGAAGAGTCGCTATCCAGAATTATTCAGTAAGTTCTAATTTCGAGGACGAAATTTTATTCAAGGGGGGAGGAATTGTAAGGTCCAAAATTAAGACGACGTAATTCAACTGCATGCAAATCTAGTAAATATGAACAATGAGTAATTAATTGAATTTGATTGCTTAATTGATTATGTGACATGCATGATTATATGTTAAATAGAATTTTATTTTCATTATGCATAAAACTGTATTTTAAGGATTATTCGAGTTGCGATCGAGGAACGGAGACCGATGGATGAAAAACATTAAATGTTTTTATTAAATAATTGTTTTAAATTATTTAAAATATGAGTGATGCTTTTTCACATTTTTAAAAATAATGGGTTTTGAGGTGATTTTATACGTCTGGACGTAAATTTTATCGGTGTTGGTTTTTCAACAAAAATACAAACTTTTTTACAACCCGTCTATTAAATTCACAAATTTATTTAAACAAAATAAGTTTTAATATTTTAATCAAGACTAATGGGCCTAATTAAACCTCTTAATAGGCCTAAGCCTTGTTAGTAAAATAATTAACTATATAATATGTTCCTCATTAACCCTAACTTTCACGCCACTTTTTCTGTATTTTGCACACCAACTTCTCTCCAATATCCACGGCGCACACACACACACACACACCATAATTTTAAGAAGAAAAGTCAAAAATTCAAGGAGAATTCAGCCTAGGGTTCATGCTACCGTTCTTCGGTCAAGGAATAATCGTGCGTTAATTATGCAAAGGCACGCATATTTCTTTCCTTCAAACCATCATCACACCATAGTATGTTTTATGCATGAAAAGTATGGAAAAAGTGTCACTTTGAATTATTTTCAGATTTATGGCACATATCAAACTTTTGGCTTGTATTTTCCTTCAAAAATCATGTATTTGTATGGTTTAAGGGATGCCATGATTTAGGTTATGATTAAGTATGGTTTTACACATGTTATAAGACCCTAGACGCACACTACACACGCTAGTAGAACAAAGGAAACAAGCTGGAAGCAAGTTGTTGTCATGGTGATCATAGGTTTCGGTTTTGGTCATGGAGGCTCGGTTTGGTATTGGCTTGGGGCCAGGGCTAGCCAGGGCCGTGGGTGAGTCCATGTTATGGTTCTATCATGAGTTAAGATGGCTGGAGGAAGTCCTAGCAAGTTGGACTCCCACATGAGAGCCAAGGAATTTGCGCTTAGGGTTCAGGGCTTGCGCAGGGAAGAGGGCTCGGTTTGGGGACTTCAGGCTAGGCTAGGGTGACTCCTTGGAGTTCTAGGTGAGTGCTTAACAGGCTGGTTTGGGCGCTAGGTTGGATGGCTAGGTCCTAAGCTTGAGCCAAGGAGTCCTTGGCAACATGGAGTCTCGGCCAGTATGTGTACGGGTTGGGGGCTTCGGTTTTCAACTTTGGGTTAGTTCATAGGGGTGATTAGGGTCCAATAGGGTCTATACAAGGGTTGGCTCGAGTTTGGCTCATGGTGATTCGAGCCGGGCTCGAGAAAAAGTAAAGTTGGCTCGTGGGTTCCAAGTATGGGTCAAGTTAGGGTTTTTAATGAGCAAATCAATCGAAACACGGCTCACGAGGGTCGAGTCATGGTTCAAAAGGGCTAAAATAATATAAAAAAGTTTAATTTTTGAATTTAGGAATTTTATATTAATGTTTGAAATTTTTTGAGATTAAAACGCCTTCAGAACGACCAATTACGAATTAATTACAAAATCTAGTTTTTAAGCTAAATAAAATTATGAGAATTTTAATTTGAGCTTAAATAATTATTTGGGACATGTTAGAGTCAACAAAATTAAGAAAAAGTAAAAAACGTGAAATTTTACGTACAGGGGTAAAACAGTCATTTTACACCTAAAAATTAATAAACGTCATGGCAGTGTCCTGAATGCTGTTTTATCTGCTAATATGATTATTTCACATGTTTATGAATTTTTTTATGTTAAATTATTATTTTTAAATGTTATTAAATTTTATGGTTTAATTTGGACATTTAAAAGATGTGTTGCATGCTTGGTTTAAACGAAAAACGTTATATGCATGTTTAAATTTTATTAAGTGATGTGAATATGAAATGTTGAAGGAAGTGAAGTAATTGTGACTAACACTATGATATGTTGGAAATATCGTGAGGGTTATGGTCCTGGTTGGAGCCCGACGATCGTGTTTGATTGGATACGGATATGTATATGATGATATGTTAATACATAAAGCCAAGGCTCATTTGACCGGTGATAGTGTCGCTGATGTCCCTGCCATCCAGTACTGTTGTTACATGTAGATGGATCCATCGCCTAACACGTAGACGTAGATGAACACGAAAGTCACAATTAACTATCAGAATTCAACGAAAAAGAAAAAGTAATATGTATATGTTGATGATAATATGTATATGAATAAGTTGAAGATGATATGAAAATGTTTAAGAAAAGTTTAGATTGGAGGTTTATGCATGTCAAGAAAATGATATTTTGCGTATAAATATTTTTCACTATTGCTTGTGATTTTATACGTATTATTTGGTATCAAGAATATGATATATTGAGTATTTAGACTCATTGGTGTGATTGATTTATGTGAGAATGATAATAATGTTGAGGGAGGCTTGGATGCTTGATTTGACTTGATTGAAGGTGCACATAACCCGAGTACCAGCGCTTCTATTTTCCGCACTTATGATTTACATTTATGATAATGTTAAAGATTTTAAGACTTTTATTTATGCTTTTTGAGAGATTTTGAGAGGTTTAGTATGGGCTACAATTTTCAAATAATACTTTTATGTTTGGTAAAATGTTTGACTATTTAAAATATTTCCATTAGATTTTTGAATGTTAGTTGATTGATTATTTTTAAAAGTGTATTTTCAAAGTATTTATATATATGTAAGAATTTTTTTTTCTTAGCACTTTTTAAGAAAACGAATAAGCAGACATTTCAATCGTAGTTCCAGAAGAGACGAGATTTTATCTCAAGCCCATAGGAGTAAATTGAGTATCCACCCTGGAAGCATGAAAATGTTTAAGGATTTGAAGACCAGGTTTTGGTGAAAAGGTATGAAGAAAAGTAATTATCAGTTTGTAGCCAAATGTTTGATTTGTCAGCAAGTGAAAGATGAACATCGACGACCGAGAGGATTACTTTAGAATCTTCCAATCCCTAAGTGGAAGTGAGAGCATATGACGATGGATTTTGTCATCCACTGGCTGTTGTCTTCTAAGAATTGTGATGCCATTTGGGTTGTTGTAGACCGACTGACTAAGTCAGCACATTTCATTCCGTACATTCGGGAATATAGTTTCGATCGCATGGCAAGACTATACATCCAAGAGATTCTTAAATATCATGGTGTGCCAACAAGTATAGTCAGTGACAGAGATACACACTTTACCTCAAGGTTCTGGGGAAGTTTTCAAAAAGCGTTGGGAACGACATTGAGTCTGAGTATTGCCTATCATCCAGAGACTGATGGTCAGTTTGAGAGGACTATTTAGACAATCGAGGACATGTTGGGTGCTTGTGCATTGGATTTGAATTTTGGACTAGCATGGCATGATCATCTGCCGCTTGTGGAGTTTGCATATAAAAATAGCTGCCACAACAACATTGATATGGTTCCGTTCGAAGCATTATATGGTAGACGTTGTCGTACTCCATTGTCTTGGGACGAAGTAGGAGAACGACAAGTGCAAGGACCTGAATTATTGCAACAAGCAATTGATCAGGTGGAATTGTTTAAGAAGAGAATTAAAACTGCACAAGATCGTCAATCGAGTTACGCGAATACCAAGCGTAGACCTCTACAGTTTCATTCAGGGGAAAAAGTTTTCCTTAAAGTTTCACAATTCCGCTTGGCGATGAGATTTGGACTCAAGGGAAAATTAGCCCCAAGATTCATCGGACCTTTCGAGATCTTGGAATGTGTTGGAAATTTGTCTTATCAATTGGCTTTACCGCCATATCTTTCCAGCATTTATAATGTCTTTCATGTATCGTTGCTTCGACGGTATGTAGTAGATGAATCACACGTTTTTTGTCCGACAAATGTTCAACTTGAAGACGACTTGACTTATGTCGAGCAGCCGCTTTTAATCCTTGGTAGGAAAGAGAAAAATCTCAGAAACAAGACCATTCCACTTGTTCTAGTGCAATGGCAACGCCGAGGTACTGCAGAGGAGACTTGGGAGTTACAGAGTCGTATGCGCTCAGAGTATCCACATTTTTTTTTGAGTTGTACCTTTCTAATCATGAGTTGTATTTTATTCAGTTGTACTGCACCTTCAGTTCTGATTTCGAGGACGAAATCTTTGTAAGGAGGGGAGGATGTAATGACCCGAATCTTTATTTTGAATGAAGTACAAATTAAGAGATAATTAAAGATTTGTTAATTAAGAATTATTAATGAATTAATAATTCGGGATCAAGCAGTTGGGATCCATCGAATTTAAAATGGAAAACCCGATCTACTTCAGATTATATTATCCCGAGAAATCCAAATAGACAAATGAGATTCTGACACGTGGCAGATAAGATTGATTCGGATTTTCTGAACTGGTCCGGATGCAGCTTATAAATGAAAGCTGATTTCTTTTGTTTTCTACACCTTATTCTTCATAGAGAGTTCTAGCCATATACTTTAGATTTTCTAGCCAGTTTCTAGGGTACTTTGGTGTCGGGAAGTTTCAGAGCTAGTGTCCACTCGAGAAGGTGTCGATGAACTGAGATCAAGACATCATCAGCGGGTGACGACGGACGCAGGTATAATCCTAAAGTCTTAAATAGTGATTTAAGGATTATTAGGGAGACCTTTGTAGCAGGTTCGGTAACCCAGGATCTGGTTTGATAGTGATTTCATTATGTTGGTATTGTCTAGGTTCAGAACTTTTTGTCAGATTGTTTTAGTGAGTGAGGTACGTGATGTACTGACTGAAATATCCAAGCTTAGTATACACACTTATATGATGCATATTATCTGTTGCATGATACATGTTTTACAGCTTTGGCATATTATGCATGACATATCATGTTGAGCCTAATATCTTTTGAGATATACCTCGTTTTTTGGGGTCGCTCAGTCCTATTATGTATTGTGGACGATGGGATATCGAGAACTACAGTGTCTGACAGGACCCGTGGGCTCTGATGACCTGGACATTATAGGTCCACATCTTGATTATGAGTGTGGGAGCCAAAACATGCCTAGGGCAGATCAAAGACTACACAATCTGGCGCCTCTAGACTGAGCATGAGATTCTTGACTTGATCCTTGATATCCGTGCATATTGCATTTCGCATGTATCACATTAGTTTGTATACTCCTACATTCTCGTATTAGGTGATTGTCGCTCACGTCCATGTTTTCATCTTGGGCACCCCATTCCACGGGGCGGGTTTTATGTTGGACCGTTCGGACGACTAGGGCAGTGGCTAGAGCAGTTGGGTTTTCGGTGGTGATCCAGTGGCAATTTTATGTGGTTTATTGTTTTCTCGTTCAGAATTATGTTTTCGTTAAGGTTGTATTAATGTTTAAGACTGATGTTAATTGTTTTATTTTCGTTTGGGTTGTAAGATGATTAAGTTATTTGGTTTCCGCTGTTTAATTGTTGTTATTAAGTTTAATGTTGCAAGCTTATTAGTCTGTTCAGTAGTGGCTCGGGTAAGATATTACAACAACATCCAAAACATGGTCTAAAAGATCACGTGGGAAAATCCCAGTCTACAAAGATATCAAGGGTTCTATGCAGGACAATTAGAAAAGTTCTTAAAAATCTTGGCGTAAGAAACATAAATCATTATCTAATCTATAAAGTTTCCAAAAGGAAAATGTCAAGCCAATGGAGCTTACGGGAAATCGAAGGGAGATTTAATATTAAGAACTATCTCAGAGAATCTCTGTGCATGAAAAATTGTATCAGTAATTTATCCAAGAATTTCATAAAACCTGGCAGATCAATATTTCAGCCGAGCTTTGACTTGGCAAATCAAGATTTCAGACAGATCAAATGCTCTATCTAATACACATAATTCAGATTTGTTTATTAGAAACGAGTTTATTGAAATACCAGAAATATTTGGAATTATTGCTTAGATAATTTATCCAGAAAGAATCAAATTTCCTCTAATACATGAAATAAATATCCAGATCAAAGAAAAACCAATTCTAAAAAAGAATCGAAGTATTAAACTGGAACCAAGAAAATTATATTTTCAAAAAGACAGAATAACAAGTCATAGATGGGGTAAAACACATGTTCAAGAAGTCCAAGCGATAACAAAAGTTTTTCAACAATATGAAAAATTAGATGTCAGGAAGGATAGATGGAAGTCGAAATAGTATTTGATATTACAAAACAAATATAACAATTTCCTTTGAATACTATTTGGTATAACCTATGATAAGAAATTACCAAGGAATGATCAATATCGGAGAATTTGAAGTTCACATCAAAGGAATCGAACCAGATCAATTGGTTCTTGGGCTAGAGCTTCTCGAGAAACACAAATTTTGGAAACAACTGGGGACTGGAATAGAATTCATGGCAGATGATAAAATGTGAAAAAATCCAATGACCACCCATTCTCGATATACATCCCAGTAGGGATGTAATATGAACAATATAAGGAAGAATATTTTGCTGCTTATATTGATTCAGGGGTGGAATCTATAGAGCAAAAAGATGAGTTTTTCCAAAAGAATTGGCTGAAGAATTACCTCATATTGTTGGATGAGATTTTTCTAAATGAATCTTAATATTATGTAAAGGTATTAATATGACATAAATATTAATCGGAGTGCTAGACAAACAACTTGCTACAAGGTAAAACACCACCGATTTATTTTCATGATACATGAGATGAAATTCTGTCAGAAAACATTAAGTTCTATACATAAAAAAATGAAACTAGAAGATAAGTGTTCACAATACCATGTGATCACAAAGTTAGAATCTAAAGATTAGGTGTAAAACTCAAAATCAGTGCACTTAAACCCATGCATTTTTTAAATTGTTAAATTATTTATTTAATTTTAAAATGATTTTTTATGATGCATGATTTATGATTTGCATTATTTTAAATTATTACATTTTTATTTGATGCACGTTAAAACAATTTTTTGAGTTTTATGTTTTAGGCGAATATTCGATACGAGATCGGGAAAAGAGACAAGTGACGATTGATGCGATTTTTGATTTATGTGGTATTTTATTTCAAGTCAATAAAATTGATATTTTAAGTGATTTATGAAAATTTTAGCATTTTAAACCTAATTTTTATTTATTAGGTTGTTTTAAGATTTTAAACTTTTCAAATATTAATTTGATCATTTGGAGTTTTTAATCTTAAAAATTTGGCACTTAACTATTTTTATAAAATCTTTGAGTGAGATTAAATAATTAGATTAGAATTATTTTATCAATAATTATTTAACTAAGAATGTCTTTAGCCCATAATTAGTTAATTAAGCAAATTTTTTACCTAAACTACTACACACTCACGGACACACACAACACATACACACACACGCGTGTTGAATTGAGGGGACAAGGCTAAGGTTCTTGAGTTCTCTTTCAGCAGCCACTATCTCAACCCATTTCTCTTGAAAATTTCTAAAGATTTACGTCCTTTTTCGAGAAAGAACCGTGTAGCAAGCGTCTCAGGTTTATCCCCCGTAATCCACCACATCGGTATTCGTTATCTTCGTATGTTTCGACGCAAAGGCATTTATAATCTTTCATTTTTCGCATCGATCTAGTCATAGTAAATATTTTGATGCATATTGTATGTAAAAATCCGTGTATGTATGCAAAAAAACTTGAACGTTGATGCTTGGAACGATTTTTGAAAAAACTCAAAACCTAATCTGCTGTCATTTCAAATCCTGCAAATTTTTGATCAGTTTTCTAGAAACACATTTAACATATAAAACGTAATTTTTTTCGATATTGTCGATTGAATGTAAATTAGAAATTTTCGAACAAGAAACGAGTTAGTTATGATAATTCTCGTGTGACTGCTCAAACTGTGATGTTTTCAATATGTGTTCTTCATAATTTCTTCAGGTTTATTGGTTGCAGGCTTCGTTGGGAATCGTTGGGTGGTCATTGCTACGTTTAGGTATGTCATGGGTTGTGGTCAGAAGCTAATCGATGTGTCATTTCGAGTTGGTATGGTTCTGGTTACAATAGAAGTTGTAGGGAAGCATATTGTGCCAAATGTCGGATTTGTGGGATTGAAACGCGTTGGGGTTTCATGTCATTGTTTGAGGATGTTTGGTGCGTTTGTATGGGTTTGAGTCAATGCCATAACGTCTTAGGATGCGTCTCAAGGTTAGTCCATGGATGGTTTGAGTCGGTTGGACATGGCTTAGAGTTGGGATCAAGAATCATTCTTTGGGAAATTATTTCGCAGGTTGGGCGCTGTGTCACTGCCCATGTGGCACCGCAGCGCTATCTTTTCACAGGTCGAGAGTCGCGACACTGGCACACAGCACCTAGGCGCTTACCAGCGCCGCAACACCACATTTCACAGCGCCTAGGTGCTAGTCTAGGGATTTTTTGAACCACTACTTAGGTAGTATTGGTCCGTGTCTTCCATTACTTGAGAAATATTTATACTCCATACGAGGATTGTTTCGGGGTTCGATGTCATGGTTTGGTTTGATGATTAAACCTCGTCAAGTCCCGAGTGGTCTAGAAAGTCATAAGTTATTAATTACTTCGATAGTAAGTACGATTGTTATGGTTAAGTTACGGAACTTAAGGTGCATGAATAATGTGTTAGTATGTGCAGTCGCCCAAGCGAGATCCAAAGTGGCCCTCAATGCTATGTATGTATGTTCGACATGCAAGAAGAAAATATTTTATGTTTTTGAGGTATGCTAATTGTCTTGTGACCAATTATGTTATGGGTTTGGAAGCCGGAGAACATTTCCAGGGACCTCTCCACCTCGTAAATAATGACCGAGTTTTGATCAGGATTGGGAAGTGGTAAAGCATGAGTATGGACCAATCCACCTGGTAAAGAATGACCGGGGATCTTATGTATGTGGTAGTTGACATCCCTGCCAGCACAGTACTGTGGTTTAGTCTGATCAGCCACATTATGTTATGGGCCACTTGCTTTGAAACATATCTCTACGCAAAATGATGATGATTATATATGTTTAAGTATGTATGATGTAAGAATGTTTATGAAATGATGGCACACCTATGCTTATGTAATTCAGAGCGGCATCCTTTAAAGGGCTATGTCTACTGCCGGTTGCAAGAAGCTCACGAATTCATGCCTCAAATTTATAAGTTTTAAAGTTTTAAATTATTTCATGTAGTATGCATCATGGTCATGATTTCAACATGTACATGTTTAAATTTGATTTACGTACATCTTATGATATGGATATTATGTTCATGCATGTTGGTTTACGTGTTGGGTAAATTTTGGAAACGTATGCCTCCTAGACGTATGATTGCGTGTGGAGCAGGTATAGAGGATAGAGAGGCTCGGGATGGGGAGAGGGCCACTGCTCCTCGCCCACCACCAGATATTTAGGAATAGATGCTTGCAGGGATGACATAGTTCTTCGCAAAGTTTGAGGGGAACAACATTGGAGTAGATACAGGAGCGAGGCCCATGCTAGAGGCAGTGTATGAGAGGTTAGGAGGATGGATCAAAGGAGTTCTCGGGAACTACGGACCTGATGATATCTGAGGGATGGATTAAGTCCATCAAAGTTATATTCATTTTGCTGCAGGATGTAGACAGAGTCAGATGTGCCACCTTTTTGTTGACATGGGACGCCAGATGTGGCAGTGAATGTTAGATTAGGTGCTCATCGAGCCAAGTGTTACCGATGGTTCATGTTGAATCTCTATGTATAAACAATCTTTATTTTAATTATATTTGAAATTATTGTTTTGGCACATCTTTATTTATATACTCATGCTATTTGCATAGATAAAGTCCTTGAATATACAAATAGTAGAAAAAATATGAGATGCTCATATGATGAATATCATTAAACTCATATTTGGAATACTGTATATTCTAAACAGTTCCTATTCGATTGAGCCGCCGTTAATAAAAATAAAGGCTGCTCGAGTTTGAGACTAGTATCTGCGATGTGAGTACCATGTTTCATTGTTAAGGGACATTGTTATGTCCGAGCATGCAGACAGGTGCTTCTCGTAGAGTGCATTGAACAACCCTCCATAAAATACTTTCCAAGTGGTTAACACTTATCTAGTGGAAACCTCCTAGTTTATTGTTGTACACCATTAGTCGTTATGATCCGGGACAACATTGTGACTCTATATGCTAGCATTGCACTTTGACTTGTTTACTGACTCATATGAGGTCATCGGGTGGAAAGGTTGGGTGTTCTGTCAAAACGTATAGGAGTCTATGCATTTTAGTCGAGGATTCATCGCCTATCTTCGGGTATGGATATCCTATGTGATCTCATGTGTATGTAGTTTGAAATCTCTGATCAGAGTGTTGGAGTTAATTAAGAAAGGAGTTTCTAAGTTTACACCCTCGATGTAAGTACGACATGACACGTAGTATCGATTCTTTGACAGCTCTCGATATACCAATAGTTTTCGAATCGGTCGAGATATATGAGATGAAGGAAGTGTATTGTACGCTAACCATAATAGAATGGTTTTTGCAGGTACTATCATTTGATACCTAAGGAATCATGTAAGCAATGTTGCTAAGCGTTTAACATGATTGGTTTCGTATTATTAGACTTGAGTTCTAATGTTCTTATTATCAAGGAGTTGATAAATAAGAATGGAGCAATTGCGGTATGCTCATATAAGGACATGTTTAGTACCGAATCACATTGAGATGTGAACCCATTGCTAGTCGTATCAATGAACCATTGAGGGCCACACAAGTACTAGCTTCTAGATCTTGTTGAGAAGTAAAATAGTTCAATGTGTTGAACGACTTATAAAGGAGTTTATTAGCGTCAAGAAAAATAGAAGTATAACTTCTATAAGAGAATTATGGGCAATGTGCTTTAATAGAAGAATGAATAGTAATTTCCTCACCTGATATCTTACAGTCTAGCCTTGATTAGTAATCCGAGTTGCTGGAGCAAGTCCTAAAAATATATTATGAATGATATTTATATGTTAGAGTTAAAGTAATTAGCTGATCATTTCCAGATTATTTTTGTTCAGAATTTAACCCAGTTGATTTTACTTAGTTTGAAAAATTCATATTAATTAGAAGATATCTTTAAACATTACGAAAGTTGGCCAAAAAGTCGGAAACATCACCTGGAAGGTTCAGCCATGGGAAAAATGCCGATACGGCGGCGCGTGAGGTACACGAGCCGACGGTTCCGGCGCGTGACTGTCCGACAGCCACGCACGGCTGGGTTTTTTTCCATCTTATGTAACTTTTTAAGATCTTTAATTCTTATGTTGAAAGTATTTTCAAATTCCTACCTGATCAATACCAGATTTAAATATCGTCCTATGGAAAACTAAGATACTTCGGCATTCCGAAAATGTTAGTTCCTGCAATATTTTGGGATGACGAACGGTGTACCTTATCTATGCAACAAGAGGTACAAATTTTGTATTCAAGTCAACCTCTAGTTTGGTGTGTAGCTATAAGAAAGATGAGCGTAGATTAGCTTGCTTGAAACGGGATTCCGTTGCCGTTTCTCGGAATATCTTTGTTTGATTTTCTTGTTTTTGATCGATCTTTTTACGTCACCTCCAGTGCTATATTGCTTTACGATATGAGATAAATAGTTGGTGATTTATTGGAATTTTTCGGAAAGGTTTATGGATTTTCTTCTATTTTTTCTTCCTCTTTTTCCCTTTCCTTCTTCTTCCTTATTTCGTTTCCTTATCTCTCTCTCGGATGGTTTGGAAATTGAAAGGAAGAAAGTGTTCAGTTATATATAGCCGAGAATCCATACTTATCTTTATTTTATTTTTTTATTTTTATTTATTTATTAAATAGAAAATATATTATGTTTATCCAAACTTAATATTATTATATTCTTGTATCTAATTATTATATTATATTAAACCTATGTGTTGAACCTAATTATTATTTATCTTACATTGAACCTAATTATTATTTTACTTAATTAAATAGCATATATGTTGAGTTTAATTATAATATTTTATTATATTTTTGGTATTTGGTTTTGGAATGAGAACCTCATAGTACTTGATGAATTTTTAAGTGTATTGTGATGTATTTTAATGTATTTCTAGATACTTTGGACAAATAAAATTTTTACCGAAAAAAAATGTGGTAAAAATAATAAAATGAAAATAATAAAATTTAGTTATACTAATAAATTTTTAAATGCATTTATGCACATTTGTTTTTAGGGTGTCACATGTACAGTCCTCGGGTACGCGTGCGCACAACCAACTCTGCTTACTCAGTCTTCGGAACCTCCAATGTCCTGATCAATATGCCCACCAGCATCATTCACACATAGTGAATCTAAAGACTCAACACATATGTAACGTTATAACGAGTACATATACAAAACATGAAACAGTGAAAATTACTGTAATCAACGTACATTTCATGATCTTAAAAGCGTTAACGTAAACATAATAAGACATACGTGTCAAAACATGTCTCAACATATCTTCATATACATATTCATTTTCTTTAGTTGAATTCAGTTAATTAGTTGTGACTATCATATCAGCTATCATCTCTAGTCGATGGATCCATTTACGTATAACCGTGGTAAAAAGCGGCGGGGACATCAGCGACAATATTACCCATCCACTGGACCTTGGCCTTACATATCATCATATACATATTCGTATTAGTTACAACCAACTCTCATCCTTCAAAACGTGTCATCATATTCATTACTTATCAAAATCATGTATATACGAAATTTATTTAAAATCAAGCATGCATCGTATTTTTCATTTACATAAAAAGTCATATTCATGATAATATAAACATTTAAAACATGTCAAATCGTGTTTAGGGAGCTGTCAGGACTAAAAACTGGACCCGGTGCAAAATGACCATTTTGCCTTTAGAAACCCTAACTGACTATTTTACCCTTGTACCTCGAAATTCGACCGGAAGCCTACCAAACACCTCAAAAACACCTCAAAACATAATAATAAGCATTTATTAGATTTAAACTCGAGCCCGTTTAAAAAATTATACGATTTATTTTAAAACGTGGACTGGGGTCTCGGTTTTGACATGAATCAACCCGAAACCTAACCAAATTTTTCCCAACTTAAACCATGACTTAATATTACTTAACAATACCACTTACAACCCATTTCACACCATATAGAACCCTCGAATATCCCCTGATCCTTACTGAAATTTCCTGCCCTAAGAATGGCCGAAACCCTAGTGCACATTGGCTCTAAATATTCGACCCTAGCTCCACTGTAGACTGGACCAGCCCCGAACTAGGCAACCCTAGGACCATGACAAAGCCGTGTGTCCCCTTCTTGGACCGACCTAACTACTCCCTTAGACCCCATGCAAGTGGACGTGCACAACAACCTGATTTCCCCTATCATAGAACCAACCGAGTCTTCCTTCCACCTAAATCCTTCGATCAGCTTATGGACCATGACCATCTGCTCTTAGCCCTCTCCCAGCCCTATCATGGACCCAAGAGGATCGGCTTCCTGGCTGGAATCGAGCCATGCACGGGTGCACACCCCAAATCCCTTGATCTAACCATACCCGAACAAACCAAACACAAAGTACTGATCGACCCTCAAATTTTCACACCCCCAGCCAACTCCAACCCCTTGACACCTATTTCCTTAACGTGAACAACACTCTAACCACCAGCCATAGCATCCCCTTGCACCATAATCAAGAAAAACGGGAGTTATGAGTCAAAAGAAGCATATTTCATGTCAAACCTTTGCACAAATGATACTATATGATAGACCAACGAATTATTCATGCAAATACATATAAATCAGCATATAAATGGTGTAAATGATGAGAAAAAAGAGTTACATAGCGTGCCTTAACGTTTAAAAGCTCGAAAACTTGAAGGTACTTGCTAAGAACGGGCACCGGAGAGGCGGGGGAAGATTTTCTTTGAAAGCTAAGGGGTCCGACGGTTTTACTGTTGAAAATATGGGAGAAGGCTGCTGTTGGGAGGGGAGGGTAGGGCTGCTAGGTTTAGAATAGGTTTAGGGTTTGCTTAGTGATGTGTTTAAATCAAAATATAACACACTAATGGGATCTTCATTAAAATTTAAAGGGTTAAAAGGTGGTTTTGGGACCATTAAGCACTTAAATAAACCCATCAAGCCCAATAACACTCCCAAAAAATATTTTGTTTAGGTACGTTTTTGAAAATATTGCCAAAACACTCAAAAGTCCCCCGATTCGCTAATTTTTGTGTATCGATTTAAAATATTACCCGACGAGTAAAAATGCCCAACTAAGGTCCATTTTTGAAAATCACACTTGAAAACACCTTACATTAAATAATTACAAATAATTATTTAATAAAAATATTTTTCTTAATCATCCCATGTCTCAGTGACTCGTTCGAGCGCAGAAATGCAAATTAAAAACCTTAATGCATTAAACTTTAAATAAACCATGGAATAAACTCTTATCCATGCAATAATCATGAAATAAATTTATAAAAATAATTAAACACATATTTTTAAATAAAAACCATAGATTGTATGCAGTCAAGTTACGTTATTCGAATTTCCTAGACCTTACAATTCTCCTCCCCCTTAAACAAAATTTCGTCCCTGAAATTTAAGACATAACATATAACTCCGGGTAGCGATTCCTCATCTCGGCCTCAGTCAACCATGTAGCCTCATCCTCGAATGCTTCCGCCACTCGACTTTGACCATGTGGATCACCTTGTTCCGGAGCCTCCTCTCCCGTCTATCCAAAATCTTAGTGGGTCTCTCCTTGAAAGACTGGTTCGACGTCAGTGGTTCATAGTTCAGCACATGTGAAGGATTCGACATGTACTTCCGCGGCATAGATACATGGAACACATTATGAACTCTCGCCAGATCCGACGGTATTGCAACTCTGTATGCGAGTGTCCCAAATCTCTCTAGGATCTCGAACGGTCCGATGAATCTAGGACTGAGCTTGCCCTTCTTCTTGAATCTCATCACACCCTTCATATGTGTGACTTTCATGAATACATGATCCACTACTGCGAACTCAAGATCCCAGCGCCGTTGATCTGCATAACTCTTTTGTCGGCTCTGCGCGGTCCTTTTCCTGTCCCGAATTTGAACACTAATGCTGCAGTATGACTGAAAAATATATGGTCTCAACTCTGCCATCTTTCTTACCTCGTCTCGATACACTGGAGACCTACACTTCCTCTCGTACAATGCCTCATATGGAGCCATGCCAATGGATGCTTGATAACTGTTGTTGTTCGTGAACTCCACGAGTGGTAGCTTTGGCTCCCAGCTGCCTTAGAAGTCGATCATTCAAGCTCTGAGTAGGTTCTCCAAGATCTGAATCACCCTCTCTGACTGTTTATCAATCCGAGGATGGAAGGCAGTACTGAATAGCAGCGTAATACCCAATGCCTGATGCAGACTCTTCCGAAATGCAGACGTGAACCTCGTATCCCTGTCTGACATGACGGACACTGGAATCCCATGCAGTCTGACTATCTCTCTGATATACAGCTCTGCGTATTGAGTCATTGTGAAATTCTTCCTGATCGGTAAAAAGTGTGCTGATTTAGTGAGCCGATCGACTATCACCCAAATAGCATTATATCGTCCAGTCGTCCCCGGCCCTGTCACATAGTCCATGGTGATGTTCTACCATTTACACTCGGTAAAAAGGAGTGCTCTCAGCTTCCCTGCAGGTCTCTGGTGCTCTACCTTGACCTGTTGACACATCAAACACTCGGAGACGAAACGCATAATATCTCTCTTCATGCCCAGCCACCAATACAGAGTCTGTAGATCCTTATACATATTTGTACTCCCTAGATGGATGGAGTACGGGGTGCTGTGGGCCTCACACATGATATCAGCTCTCAGGGAATCACTGCTAGGAAACCACAGTCGATCTTGATATGTGACTATGCCGTCCTCAATTTTATACAACCTCACTCCCTTAGACTCATCCCTCTGTCTCCTCTTCTGTAACTGCTGGTCGGAAGTCTGCCCAACTCAGATCATGTCCCTCAGTGTCGACTGTACTATCAGGGTAGAAAGACTAGGGGCACCGCCCCTCGCATAAACTGCAAGCTCAAACCTCTGAATCTCTGCTTGTAATGGTCTCTGTATTGACAACTGAGCGATCACTGTATTCTTCCTGCTCAGGGCATCCACAACTACGTTAGCCTTACCCGGATGTTAGCTAATTTCACAGTCATAATCCTTCACTAGATATAGCCACCTCTGCTGTCTCATGTTTAGTTCCTTGTGCATGAAGAAGTACTTCAAAATCTTGTGATCAGTGAAGATTCTTCACTTCTCCCTATACAAATAATGACTACATATCATCAGAGAGAAAATCATTGCTACTAGCTCGAGGTCATGAGTCGGATAGTTCTTCTCTTGGACCTTCAGCTGTCTGGACGCATAGTCTATAACTCTTTCATGCTGCATCAGAACTGCCAAAACCGAGCTTCGAAGCAAATGTATAAAGCACATACTCTCTTTGCCCTGATGGCATAGCTAGAACTGGTGTTGTGGTCAATGCCTGCTTCAGCCTGTCAAAACTCTCTTGGAACTTTGATCCCCAGATGAATTTGACATTCTTCTTCGTCAGGAATGTCATAGGCACCACAAATAGAAGAGAAGCCCTGAATGAACTTCCGGTAGTACCCAAATAGACCCAAGAAACTGCGGATCTCTGTCACACTCTTAGGCACTGGACAATCTCGAACTGCATCAACCTTGCCGGGATGGACTTCCACTCCATCTCAGGATACAATGTTGCCCAAAAATGTCAATCTGTCTAGCCAAAACTCGGACTTACTGAAATTTGCATACAGTCGTCTGTCCTGTAAAGTCTGTAGTACGGTCCTCAGATGCTGACTATGTCTATCTCTGCCCTTCGAATAGATCAGGATGTCGTCTATGAAAAATACGATGAACTGATCGAAATACGGCTGGAACACACCATTCATGAGATCTATGAAGATCGCTGGCGCGTTCGTCAATCCGAAGGGCATCACCATAAACTCATAGTGCCCATAACGCGTCCTAAATTCCGTCATGTGCACGTCAGACTCCCTCACCTTCAGCTGGTGGTATTGTGATCGGAGATCTATCTTTGAGAATACTGATGCTCCCTGAAGCTGATCAAATAGATCCTCGATCCTGGGCAGTGGATACTTGTTCTTGACCGTGACTCTTTTCAGCTCTATATAATCAATGCACAACCACATTCTGCCATCTTTCTTCTTAAAAAACAGTACCAGTGCTTCACATGGAGAAAATCTAGGGCGAATTAAACCCTTATCTAGCAAGTCATTAATTAATCCTTCAGTTCTTTCATTTCTACAGGTGCAAGATGATAGGGTGCCTTAGAAATCGGCACGGTACCTGGAATAAGCTCGATAGAAAAGTCCACCTATCTGTCTGGTGGAATGCTTGAAACATAATCTGGGAAAACACAGGGGAAGTCCTGACCATTTTGACCTCCTCTAGCCTCTGACTAACTGGCTCGGTCACTGACACGATACTGGCAAAAAATTCCTGACAGCCTCTCCTCTAGAGCCTCCTCGCACAGCTGCAAGAAATGATGTAAGGCATCTGCTGATGTCTAGCTGTCTCAAATATAAACGACTTAGTGCTGGGTGGTCGGACAGATACTAACCTTCATCGAAAATCCATGACAGCTTTGTTCAAAAAAAGACAATCCATACCTAGAATGATTTCGGACTAAGGCAACGGTAGCACAATCAAATCTGCATGCACCACATTTTTATGTAACCGAAGCTCCAATCTCTTCACTATCTGTGAGGTAAACATCTAATCACCGGACGGAATCGAAACTGTAAATCTTAAATCCATAGCCTCTGGTATGATTCCTAGTTGCTTGGCAAAAGATTCAGATATAAACGAATGTGTAGCTTCGGAGTCTAGCAATGCATATGTGGCTACACCTAAAATATATATCCTTCTTGCGACAAAACATACTATCAAATCTGATTGCGTTGAAACTTAAGAAATTTTTTACCAGCAATTATCCCAAAATCCCCGAAATATTACTGATTTACTTTTAGTACCCAATCAAAAATCTTGAATTTTTACCTCAAAAATTTCGGAAATAGCAATTTTGCCATTCAAGTTTTGAATTCTTTACAATTTGGCCTAAAATATTTTATAATTGCACACGTGTCCCAAAATAATTTCAAATTTAGCCCAATTAAACCTTAAATTTCTCGAAAATTAAGAATTTGATCCCAAAAATTCAAAAAGTTTGAAAACGGCCCTTAAAATTTTGGTTATTACAATATGGTCCTTAAAACCCTTAATCAATTCAAATCGCTTCTTAAGCCCAACATTTTAGAACATGCAACCTAATTTATTCTAGGTCTCAATCCCAAAATAATTCCCACAACAATCATATAACCAAAGCAATCAAGGCGGTAAATTAAAATTCTTAAACATAAAAGTTACTGGTGATCTGTGTAGAGTCTGGCTCCGCCTCAGCCTACTCTGCATGCATTACATACGCCCTGCCAATAGTGGGGCCTTTGTTCTTATGGAAATATGCCGCCTTTTGACCCTCCTTCTCGCATATGAAGCATTTGAAGGTCCCCCACATGCACATGTCGAAGTGGAACCACATGCGCTGCTTGCACGGCTGTCTGCCCCTCGTGCCTGTGATGGCCACTGCTATCCAGGCCTCTTAAACTGTTCCTGGTCCTTTTGCTGCCCTGATGCCTCAATGTCCCTGTGAACTAATTTTCTGCGGCTGTGAGCTAGACTGGGCCTGATGTCTCTTTTGTAGCATCTCCATATCAATATCCCTCAGGATCTGCTCCGCCTGAAAAACACAAATGGTGGCCTCATCATAGCTCACCAGTCTCATCAGCATAACATCCTGACGCAAGGTGAGTTTCAGGACATCCATTAAATGCCTCAGCTTCTGAGCGGAATCCTTTGGAGTAAGGGGCACAAAGTGACAACCCTTGTCAAAATTCCTGATAAAATTTGCCACAAACAAGTCCCCCTGTCGGAGACTCATGAACTCTCTCGTCAGGAGTCCCCTGAAATCTGATTTGAAATATTTGTTGTAGAAAGTATCTTTGAACTGACTCCATGTGAGAGTAGCCAAATCCACCCCATGAGCGGCTCCCTCCCACCGAAGTAATGCCTCATCTCTCAACATATACGTAGCGCACCTGACCCAGTCTCTGTCCCTCATCTCTAGATACTGAAAGTGTAGCTCCAATGACCATATCCAACCCTCCTCCATGAAAGGGTCGGTGGTTCCCCCGAATTCCTTCAGGTTGAGCCGTCTGAACTGCTCGTATATGTCTGTCTGTGGTCTCGAAGCCTACTGCGCCTGCTCCATAAGTCTAAAAATGCCCTCGAGGACTCGAGTAGCTGTGTTCCCTGGCAATGGCGATGATGGTGGGAGGCCTTTATCGTCTTCAGTAGTGTCATCCTGTTGGTCAGTGCTCGGGGCGCGTTTGGGAGGCATGATATCTTAATACAGTTCAAATTATATACGTAACCCATCATGCAATTTAATCCAGTTTTCAAAACGTTTAATCCTTAAATCATGAATGCCGTGTACTGTAAATCGCAGTAAAATATGTATCATGTAATCATACAGGTGATAGCAGTAAACTATTTAAAACATTCAAAATTACATGAACTTATAGACTCGAGGCTTGAATACTATGGGGACCCGGGCGCTAATTCATTTCTTAATCGTCTTTGGGAATAATATAATCAATTATAATAAACAGGGTCTAAATTTTTTTTAAAATTACAAATGCGGAAACGTAATGTAAATCACTCTGAGATATATATTAAACATAAACGTACAAGTCTTGTACTGTCTACAATAAATCAACTAGGTTCAATGACATATCAGTGCTGAATCCTAATCTACTTCTGAGCCCGGATCTTCACGCTAATCTTGAATATCTCATCTTCTTCATAACCTTGATCCTGTCCCACCTGTTGTCCTGCACACATACAAACACGACAACAGTCGGATAACTCCGGTGAGAATTATATTCCCAGTATAAACCAAGTATACATGCCTTTCATATAAACAGATATTTCAGCATGAAACAGATATTTAAAACATGTATCACAATCAGAAACATGAAACAATATCAGACTGTAAATTATACTTAGATCATGTATCACAATCAGAAACATGAAACAGTATCAACCAGTAAATCACACTCTGTGACTCTTAGACTCGGACTCGACTCATTCCTAATCTAGGGATCCCGATCTGAATAAGAACGTAACAACCACCTACTCTTCCGATCACGGTGGTGGTAAGTTCTCATTCACGGACTTTGGCCCTTTCTGTATCGAATATCAGCGATAGGAGACGCTCCTCCCCTAAGCAACATCGATACGACCAAACTTCGGTGTCTTGGCATCTCCGCCAATGACTAGACCTATCCTCCCTGGCATATCCTGCCACTGACTAGGCATATCCTGCCCAAGACTCGTCACAAACACATGCTAGACCATAAATCAGTAACCTAAGCATAACAATCTCATTAATTGCAAATATCAATGCAATAAAATAAAGTATGTGATTTTGGGAAACTCAAGTTAAATCAAACTCGAGTTGTGCAATCCCGAATCAACATTGATTTATACCTTTCTCTTCTCGGTTTGACGAAGTCGAAGTCTCCAATTCACATCTGTCCATATCAATCTGTTAATGAAAATGTCGAATAGACACGATATCAATATACATCATTCAAATCAGTACTGAATATAATCAGAATTCAATGAAATTCTGTTTCAACGGCATTACGGTATAATCTCGAAATACCGACAATACAATATCAATATATAAAAATCAACAACTCATCTGATCCAAATCTAAATAATATCAATATACTGATGTTTCAACGGCATAACAATACAATCTCGATAACCCCGTCATTCTCTACATCACATATATGATTCGACAACTCATAATCGATATCAGTACAACTCATAATCTCAACAATAACAGATCATAATATCAAATCTGTATAACCTCGATCATATCAATTCTGAAAATCATAACAATTGCATAAACAATCTGTTCTTCGATCTGACTTTGATTATATACTGATCAGTATATCCAAAACACATAATAATAAAAAATAATTCTTCCAATATCATAATTTCAAGCCATATTAAAACGTAGTAAAACTAACGTCCTTGTGAGGTCTGTGTCGAGAGGAGCACCGAACTGTATTCAGATCAAAATTCTGATAAACGGATACCGTACAATAAAATCTTTAACCACAATGGAGTTTGAAGGAATTTTCAGAGGATTTCCTTCGTTTCTTGCTCGTGAAAGTGCTGAATAATAACAATATATACATCCCAATGCATGACAAGAAAATGTGGCTCAATATTCATGATGCACTTCTCGCGCATATGCGCGACTTATCTCGGCGCATATGTGCGAGACCTACTGGTCTCCGCACTTAGCTTCTCGACAGCTCGCGCATATGCGCGCCCCATTGTAATGCTCGAGAATTATAGAATTGTTAAACCAAGATTATTAATCCTCATTAACGGGAGACTCGGAAGATATGATAATGCATGACATGCAATGAGGGAAGAAAGATTTGAGAACCAGGTGTTGCATAATCAGAAAACTAGAATTTAGAAGTTTGCACAACCGCACCCGCGGTGCTAGCATGACCGCACCCGCGGTGCATGTGTAGAAAATGGAGTGCAAATCCCGTAGCCACACCGCACCCGCGGTATTAGATGGACCGCACCCGCGCTGATGACACCGCACCCGCGGTCGTGTAGGCAGCGCACCCGCGGTCTCAGTTTTGAGAGAATGGATAGGAATCACCGTTTGAGCGCACCCGCGGTGCATATGTTACCGCACCCGCGGTGCGACGTGCACTAGGAAGATGTTGCCACTTGTTTTGCATGCAATTGAACTATATATATATGGTCGTTTTCTTCAGAATCAGAACATAAAAGCCGAGAGTTCCTTCAGAAATCCCTTCAACTTTCGTTGCTTTGATTTGTGATTCCGTGCGAACCGTTTATCAGAATTCGAATCCGAAAGTAGTATCGTTCTCCTCGTGCTACGAGCTATACAAGGACGTAAGTTTTGTTACGTTTTGAGATGTTTTGAAATTATGATGTTGCTAGAAGTGCATGTGATTCAGATATGATATTTCTACTACCGTAGATATCGTATAATTGAAGTCAGATTAAAGAACAGACTATGTCTGTAATTGTTATGATTTTTGAAAGATATTGACTGAGATTCTATATCAGAATTGTGTTAGTATTCAGAGTGTGATTGTATTGACACAGATTATGAGTTTCAGTATTATATTTATGAGGTTCAGATTGACGGGGTTATTCAGATTGTATTGATATGCCGTCGAAACATCAGTTGATTTAGATTGATCAGATTCAGATATGATTTTGATTAGACTGTGATATTATTGATATGACTCAGATGGTACCTTGTTCAGATATTGATCAGATTGTATACTGATTTGAGTATTGATCAGAACAGATTGTGAATTGAGTTATTCATTGATACTATGTATTCGATATTGTCTTTTCAGATTGGATATGGACAGAGTTGAATACAGATCATCGTCTTCGTCAGATCGGGACGACAAAGGTATAATTCATGTGATATTCGGGAAAAAACAACTCAATCGAGACCATCCTTGAGTTGCCCAATAAATCACATACTATATTCTTGTTTATGTTTTATCTTATTATGCTTGGTTTACAGATTTTGTATTCATGCATTAAGATAGGAAAGTCTGCGAGATCATCCAGACTTCTAGATGTTCGGCGATATCACAGCTTAGGGAAAGATCACCGCCCCTATTGTAGATGCGGATACAGATCAGGCCGAAGTCTAGGAATAAGACGTACATCACCTCGATTGGGAGGGTAGGTGACAGACAGTGACGTCTTATTCACACCGGGATCCCTAGAGTTATAGATCGAGTCAAGTCTAGACATGATTTGATTAGAACTGCATACTTATATGGATGTGGCTCTTAGATCACGAGACCCATCATTATTGCTTTCAGTCATGATAGCATGTTTAGCTGAATTGAGTTGAATTGCATGTTTATCTGAATTGAATTGCATGCTTATTTTGATTTGATTTCATAGATTATGAAATCTATTACTTTTGAATATGAACATGATAGCATGTTTTATGAGTTAGATTGTTTATATATATGCTTACCATGTTTTATACTGGGATTTATTCTCACCGGAGTTATCCGGCTGTTGTCTTGTTTTGTATGTGTGCATGACAACAGGTGGGGCTGGATCAGAGTCGAGATGACGATGAGAGAAGACGAGTTAGCGTGGTGATTCCGGACTTGTAGAAGATTTGGTTTATTACTTGAACTTAGTAATCGAACCTTAGACTTAGATTGTACAGTATTGTACTTTTATACTGAAATGTATAATTATTATACTGATTTGTATAATAGATAGATGCCATTACCTTCCGCACTTTATACTAAAAAGAAAAATTTTTAGACCCTGTTTTATCTTAATTGTAAATTAAATCCCAAAGATGATTAATAAGACAGATCAGCGTCCGGGTCCCCACAACAGGTGGTATCAGAGCGATAGATCCTTTAGATTGAGATAGTCAGAGTTGATAGATTCTTTAGACTGAGATAGAAGAGAATGAGCGGGGTAGATTGAATTTTCTTTCCTTGCATGTGATTGCTAGCATGAGATTTATTATAATGTGAATTACATTATGGGTGCTAGCATGATTTACTGCTTTCCCTATTACATGTTGTTTGTATCTGAGTTGATTGCAGCATGTAATTATTAAGCCTGAATCAGAACCGAGTCTGGATCAGAGGTATATGATCAGAGGAGGGCTGAGACAGAATATATAGATTGTATATTGATTTGTTTGATATTCAGATATACCGCCTCGGAGATTTCCAAAAAGGGGTAGCACTTCGTCTGAATAGCTAGATGTATCAGAAGCTCAGCTAGAAGAAAAGATGAAAGAGTTTGAGTTATTACAGCCGCCGATTCTGAGTGGTACCGAGACATCTGAAGATTGTCAGAACTGGTTTGATGATATAGAAATCTTGTTTGATTTACTTGACTGTACAGATGAACAGAGGGTTAAAATGGTGCCTTACCAGTTACGAGAAGCCGCCAGAAGTTGGTGGATTACCAGTAGAAGAATGTGGGAACAGAGAGGTACAGTGATTTCGTGGGAAATATTCAGAACTGAATTTTATCGAAGATTTTTCTCAGCTTCATATCGAGAGAACAAGAAATTAGAGTTTGAGAATTTGAGCCAAGGGCAGCTGAATGTTGACCAATATATTGCTAAATTCTCTACTCTATTGCATTTTGCTCCTCATTTAGCTGGGAATGATGAAGCTGTAGTGAATCAATTCATCAGAGGGTTGAATTCAGAGGTAGTGGCATTCATGAATTTGCAACGACCTTACCATTTTGCTGACATCCTGAGTAGAGCAAAGAGAGCTGAGGCGAGTCTGACTAGACAGCTAGGGAGGTTGTGCATGAAGCCATCCCAAACCCAGCAATCCCCTCTTCGATTCGATCGAGGCAGTACGAGTGGAAAGCAAGATTTGCTGAAAGTTCAAAAGAAGCCATTTAAGAAGTCGGGAAGTGGTTCCTCTAGCTCAAGTAGTCCCAATCCAAGCCATATCAATGACTATTGTTGGAATTGCGGAGGGAGACATTCCTCAGAGCAATGCAAAGGAGTGCTGGGTAGATGCAATATCTGTAAACAACTGGGGCATTTTGCTAAAGTTTGTCCCCAGAGAGGCTTCCGAAGAGGGTAGAGAGCAGAGTCATTGGTGGTAATGACAGAAGAACAGACTCAGAACACGTCATAGGTACTATTCTTTATGATTAGATTGCATATGTATTGAGATATACTAATGCATTCCTTATGATTATATTAGACTGAATTGCATTGATATATGATGTATCTATGGGGTTTGTATGTACTGTAGTATTGATGTCTTTACTTGTTGAGGAGATGTTGATATCAGAACTTTCTGTAGAATATTGTATACTACGGTAAGATAAGAATGAGATAGAGATGGATTATGATGTACTTGTGTTTTCTGCTTTGAACACATTATTGATATGTATATGCTGATCAAGTACAGACATATTGTAGAATAATTCCAGAAAGGGTAAGATTCAGACCAGAAATGATTGATCAGTGGAGAAACCACGATAAGGATTATAGATTTAGAATTCCTTTGATATCGGTATTGTATAGGACTCGATTAATACAGAAAGGAGCAGATTGCATCCCTATGTATTCAGTAGATTTACTGAAATCGAGCCTAACATTGGCAGATCTGCCAATGGTGTATGAGTTGGCTGATATTTGCCTAGATAAGATTTCAGATTTGTTTTATATCCGACAGATAGATTTTAGAATTGAATTGAGGTCAGATATTGATTGTTAATTTAGAATTCAGTACAGAATGACATTGAATGTATAGAATGATACTGAATGATTAGTCAGAATTGAAAGAATTGATAGACTAGAATATTGGCTGAGAATTGCAGATGATTGGGTATTCTCTTGAAGATATTTCAGTTCTGATCCTAAATTAATAGCGTGTATGTTCAGAGGTATTCTGAAGATTGTGCTTGGTATATCTATGATTTATTGATATATGGCAGCATTTGATTGATTATGTTGAATATTTAAAGACTGTGTTAAATATTCAGAGAACCGTGATTATTGTATACAGAAATTAGTCTGGTATGAATCATAATTGAAACAGATTGTATTCAAAATATGTGATATCTGCAGTTTGTATACCGATTCATTTGCACAGTTGAGACAGAAATCAGTGACTGTAAACGACACAGGTAACAGATATATCAGAATTAGCAGAGAGATGTCAGAAAGTCAGAATTGCTGAGTTTTACAGATTTTCTTATTCTCTTATTCCCTTATGATGTTATATCTGCTTGCGTATTGTGATTACTCTAAATCAGTATTTGAGACATCTTATATTGTTTGGGAGCATATTCTATTTGCAGATGAGATATGTCAGATGATTTGGGCACTGTGAAGATTGATCAGTAGTCAGAATTGTCAGTATTGCCAGCAATCGTTGTTCTATGAGTTTTCTTAAACTCACTAGATCTGTATAGGTTGTCTTTATTTCAAATCTGACTGTTATTACTGTGGTTTGCATGTATGTTTGATACAGAATATTGTAAATAGTTGAGAGTTGCAACAGTTCAGAAATGTGATCAGAATGCTCAGAATTGTATTTGGATAATCAGAACAGAGTTTCGATGAGGGCAACCGATATGTGAATTGTGTTTGTATAAGATTGATTATCTTGTGATATCCGAATGTTTCAGAATTGTATAACAGAATTGATATTTATAATCAGAGTCGAATACCAGGTAGGTATTTCTTCTTTATTTTATATTATTAATTGATTGGTTATACAGAATAGTTCGAATCTGAAAGCACAGATAGTGTCAGAAATGCACAGTAGTGAGTTCAGTTTTCATTCAAGTGATTGTGAATATATTATATTCGAACAGATAGTTGTGATATAAACAAATTAGATCAGTTATGGCAGAAATTGTACAGAAATGTTGGCAGAAATTGTACTGATAAGTCTGAATTGCTAACAGAAGAAGATAGAAAGATAGAAATCAGAAGATTTGTTACAAAATATGTATATTTCTGAATAGAAATGGGAGTACATTTCTATGGTTTCGTAATGACATTACAGCCATTTTCTTTAGATTTTGATGTGATATGATTATTATTGACAGATTTCTCAATCTATATCTATCAGTTTGTACCAGATTACGTACAAACAGAACTAGATGACATAGATCGATGTCAAATAAATAATCAGATGGATTAGAATATTGAAGTAGATGATATCAGATTGTAATTTTGATGGAGTTGTACTTGTGATAGATTCTATCATAAGCTCTCTTGTGCAGATTTATTACATATTAGCAGGTAGTCAGAGACATTGACAGATAGTCAAGGTGTAATAATCAGATATTGGCAGATATTGGTAGAACTTTAGTGCTGGATATTAGCACTAGTAAACCAGATAGTTCAGCATGAATAGATGTAAGACACCAACGTCGGATGATGACAATTGGTATTTGAAGATAAAGACTGAATATGTCCTGGATTGGAATAAGCAAATATGATAACAACTACAGGTAGTATTGGTTTGTTATAAATTATAATTGGTTTATACAGATGTTGTATAACCAGTATGACAAGATTGATTTTGTCAGAATTAGTTTAAGAAGTATTATGATAGGATACTTCATGAAATTTATTCCAGACTGGAATCAGAGAGTTGAGTTCGAGTTGAACTCTAGTATACATTTCTTCTCGTACAGCTGAATTGATTACTTGAGAGTTCGAAGACGAACTCAGATCTAAGAGGGGGAGAAATGTAATGCCCGAGAATTATAGAATTGTTAAACCAAGATTATTAATCCTCATTAACGGGAGACTCGGAAGATATGATAATGCATGACATGCAATGAGGGAAGAAAGAATTGAGAACCAGGTGTTGCATAATCAGAAAACTAGAATTTAGAAGTTTGCACAACCGCACCCGCGGTGCTAGCATGACCGCACCCGCGGTGCATGTGCAGAAAATGGAGTGCAAATCCCGTAGCCACACCGCACCCGCGGTATTAGATGGACCGCACCCGCGCTGATGACACCGCACCCGCGGTCGTGTAGGCAGCGCACCCGCGGTGCATATGTTACCGCACCCGCGGTGCGACGTGCACTAGGAAGATGTTGCCACTTGTTTTGCATGCAATTGAACTATATATATATGGTCGTTTTCTTCAGAATCAGAACATAAAAGCCGAGAGTTCCTTCCGAAATCCCTTCAACTTTCGTTGCTTTGATTTGTGATTCCGTGCGAACCGTTTATCAGAATTCGAATCCGAAAGTAGTATCGTTCTCCTCGTGCTACGAGCTATACAAGGACGTAAGTTTTGTTACGTTTTGAGATGTTTTGAAATTATGATGTTGCTAGAAGTGCATGTGATTCAGATATGATATTTCTACTACCGTAGATATCGTATAATTGAAGTCAGATTAAAGAACAGACTATGTCTGTAATTGTTATGATTTTTGAAAGATATTGACTGAGATTCTATATCAGAATTGTGTTAGTATTCAGAGTGTGATTGTATTGACACAGATTATGAGTTTCAGTATTATATTTATGAGGTTCAGATTGACGGGGTTATTCAGATTGTATTGATATGCCGTCGAAACATCAGTTGATTTAGATTGATCAGATTCAGATATGATTTTGATTAGACTGTGATATTATTGATATGACTCAGATGGTACCTTGTTCAGATATTGATCAGATTGTATACTGATTTGAGTATTGATCAGAACAGATTGTGAATTGAGTTATTCATTGATACTATGTATTCGATATTGTCTTTTCAGATTGGATATGGACAGAGTTGAATACAGATCATCGTCTTCGTCAGATCGGGACGACAAAGGTATAATTCATGTGATATTCGGGAAAAAACAACTCAATCGAGACCATCCTTGAGTTGCCCAATAAATCACATACTATATTCTTGTTTATGTTTTATCTTATTATGCTTGGTTTACAGATTTTGTATTCATGCATTAAGATAGGAAAGTCTGCGAGATCATCCAGACTTCTAGATGTTCGGCGATATCACAGCTTAGGGGAAGATCACCGCCCCTATTGTAGATGCGGATACAGATCAGGCCGAAGTCTAGGAATAAGACGTACATCACCTCGATTGGGAGGGTAGGTGACAGACAGTGACGTCTTATTCACACCGAGATCCCTAGAGTTATAGATCGAGTCAAGTCTAGACATGATTTGATTAGAACTGCATACTTATATGGATGTGGCTCTTAGATCACGAGACCCATCATTATTGCTTTCAGTCATGATAGCATGTTTAGCTGAATTGAGTTGAATTGCATGTTTATCTGAATTGAATTGCATGCTTATTTTGATTTGATTTCATAGATTATGAAATCTATTACTTTTGAATATGAACATGATAGCATGTTTTATGAGTTAGATTGTTTATATATATGCTTACCATGTTTTATACTGGGATTTATTCTCACCGGAGTTATCCGGCTGTTGTCTTGTTTTGTATGTGTGCATGACAACAGGTGGGGCTGGATCAGAGTCGAGATGACGATGAGAGAAGACGAGTTAGCGTGGTGATTCCGGACTTGTAGAAGATTTGGTTTATTACTTGAACTTAGTAATCGAACCTTAGACTTAGATTGTACAGTATTGTACTTTTATACTGAAATGTATAATTATTATACTGATTTGTATAATAGATAGATGCCATTACCTTCCGCACTTTATACTAAAAAGAAAAATTTTTAGACCCTGTTTTATCTTAATTGTAAATTAAATCCCAAAGATGATTAATAAGACAGATCAGCGTCCGGGTCCCCACACCCATGGCCGCGCATATGCGCGAGACCTACTGTCTTGGTGCACAAACACTCGCGCAGATGCGCGCCTCTAGCCGCGCATGTGCACGCAATATTCTGTTCCAGCTTCTTGGCTACTGCCCTCCTCGCGCATGTGTGCGTCTTCAATCCGCGCATGTACGCATAATGTTCTGCCTACCTCGTGCATATGCGCCTGGATGAGTGGCGCATATGTGCGAGGGCTCATCCTCACACAAATCTAATGTTTTATTCCGTCTATCCCAGTCTGATCTATTCTGTCTATAATTACATCTCAATTATCGACAAATCATATCAGATTACAATAATCGAAATCTCGGGCCTTACAAATACTGAGCTGCAGAAGCTTGCGGTAGCACAACCCTATATAGGACCCTTGCTCTGATGCCAACTGAAACGTCTACTAATTTTTTTTTTTTGGAAAGATAAAATTTGAAATAACATTGTTATGCATGCAAGTGGTAAAAATTGAAGTTCACACATTTTAAAATAAAAGTAATCAGCTAAAAGATAAAAATACCGCAGTTTAAAAATAGACAATTTTTCAACCCTCGAAATACGTTTTAAAATAAAAAAATATGAAACGGGTGAAGTTCCTGATAAATATCAGCATAATAAAAAGAATGAGTATTAAAATATCCATCAACTCCTAACTCAAAACATAATGTGCGGAAAATACGGTCCTCGGGTTCGCGTTCGCACAACCAACTCTGCTTACTTATTCTTCGGCACCTCCAATCTCCTGATTAATATGATCACCTGCATCATTCACACCTAGTGAGTCTAAAGACTCAATACACCTTTAAATTTATAACGAGTACATATAAATAACATGCAATAGTGAAAAGTATTGTAATCAACGTAAATTTCATGATCTTAAAAGCATCAACGTAAACGTAATAAAGCATAAAATGTCACAACATATCATCATATACGTATTCATTTTTTTTAATTCAATTCAGATCATTAGTTTTGACTTTCGTATCAGCTATTAGCTCTATTCGATGGATCCATCAACATATAACCGTGGTACCCGACGGCGGGGATATCACTGACAATATTGCCCATCCACTGAGCCATGGCCTTGCATATCATCGTATTTATATTTGTATTTGTCACAACCAATTCTCATCCTTAAAAACGTGTCATGATTCACCACTTATCAAAATCATGCATATACGTAATTTCCTTAAAATCAAGCATCCATCATATTTTTCATAATTACATAAAAAGTCATATTCATGATAACATAAAATTTTAAAACAAGTAAATCGTGTTTAGGGTGTTTCCAGGACTAAAAACTAGACCCGGGTGCAAAATGACCATTTTTCCCATGGAGACCCTAATTGACCATTTTACCCGTAGACCTCAAAATTCGACTCGAAGCGTACGAAACTCCTTAAAACACCTCAAAACATATTAATAAGCATTTCTTAGACGTAAAATTGAGCCCATTTAAAAACTTATACGATTTGTTTTAAAACTTGGACCAGGTCTCGGTTTTAACCCAAATCAACCCGAAACCTAACCAATTTTTTCTCAAATTAAACCATGAATTAATAATACTTAACCATACCCTTTACCACCCATTTCATACCATTTAGAACCCTAAAAAAACCCCTGATCCTTACTGAAATTTCATTTCCTAAGAATGGCCGAAACCTAAGTGCACATTGGCTCTAAATATTCGACCCTAACTCAGCTCTATACTGGACCAGCCACGAACTAGACCGCCCTAGGACCATGACCAAGCCGTGGGCCCCTTCTTGTACCGACATAAATATGCCCTTAGCCCCAATGCACGCGGACGTGCGCAACCACCCGATTGCCCCTATCATCGAACCAACCGAGCCTCCCATCCACCTAACTCCATTGATCAACTTATGGACCACGACCAGATGCTCACGGCACTATCCCAGCCCTGTCACAACCCAAGAGTGTCGGCTTCCCGGCTGGAATCGAGCCATGCACGGTTGCACACCCAAAATCCCTTGATCTAACCATACCTGAACCAACCAAACACAAAGAATCGATCGACCCTCAATATTTCTCATCCTCAGCCGACTCAAGTCCTTTGATACCTATTTCCTTGAAATGAACAAACCTCTAACCACCAACCATAGTAGCCCTTTCACCATAATCAAGAAAAACGCGAGTTATGAGTCAAAAGATTCATATTTCATGTCAAACCTTTTCACAAATAATACTATATGATAGACCAACAAATTCTTCATGCAAATACATATATACATCAGAAAATAAATTGTGTAAATGATGAGAAAAATAGATACAAGGTGTGCCTTAACATTTAAACGCTTGAAAACTTGAAGGCCCTTGCGAAGAAAATGCACCGGAGAGGCTGGGGTAGATTTTCTTTGAAAGCTAAGGGGGCCGACGGTTTTGCTACTGAAAATATGGGGGGAGGCTACTATTGGGAGGGGAGAGTATGGTTTATAGGTTTAGAATAGGTTTAAGGTTTTCTTAATGATGTGTTTAAATCAATATAACACACTAATGGCCCCTTCATTAAATTTTAAAGGGTTAAAAGGATTTGGATCCCATTAAGCATTAAAATAAAATGATCAAGACAATAAAAATCCTAAAAAAATATTTATTTTAGGTACGTTTTTGAAAATATTGCCCGAATTCTCAAAAAGTCTTCTGATTCGCTAAATTTTGGGTATCGGTTAAAAATATAACCCGTGAGAGTAGAAATACTCAACCAATGCCCATTTTCGAAAATCACATTTAAAAACACTTTACATTAAATAATTTAAAATAATTATTTAATAAAACTATTTTTCTTAATTATCCCGCGTCTCTGTTACTCGTTCGAGCGCAAAAATGCAACTTAAAACCGTAACGCATGAAACTTTAAATAAACCATGAAATAAACTCCTATCCATGAAATAATCATGAAATCAATGCATAAAAATCATTAAACAAATATTTTTAAATAAAAACCATAGATTGCATGCAGTCAGGTTACGTTGTTCGAATTTCCTAGACCTTACATTTTTCTTCGTCAGAGCTGTGAAGGGCACCGCAATAGACGAAAGCCCTTGATAAACTTGTGATAATAAACAACTAGGCCTAAGAAACTACAAATCTTGGATACATTCCTAGGCAATGGCCACCTTTCACAGCATCGACTCTAGATGTGTCGACCTCTACTCTCGAAATAATTTGGCCTAAGAACATCACTTTCTCTAGCCAAAACTCACACTTGCTGAACTTGGCAAACAAATTTCGATCCGAAGCACTTACAGTACCGTCCTCAGATGCTGACTGTGCTCTTCATGACTTATCGAATAGATCAAAATGTCGTCAATGAACACGAAAATAAACTAATCTATAAACGGCTGAAATACGTGATTCATGACATCCATGAAGATCGTTGGGGTGTTTGTCAACCCAAATGGCATCACTAAAAATTTGTAGTGCCCATAACGAGTTCTGAAGGCCTTCTGATGAACATCTGTTTCTTTGACTTTCAACTGATGATAATCAGAACGAAGATCTATCTTCGAGAACACCAAACTCCCTGCAACTGATCAGATAGGCCTTCGATCCTTGGCAACAGATACTTGTTCTTCACGGTCACTCTATTCAACTATCGGTAATCAATACAGAGTCTCAAACTACCATCCTTCTTCTTCACAAGGAGAAATGGCGCTCCCCATGGAGATGAACTTGGATGAATAAAACCCTTGTCTAACAACTCCTGAATTTAATCTTTCAACTCTTTCATCTCCGTAGGTGCAAGACGATAAGGTGCCTTAGAAATTGGAACAGTACGCGGAATCAGCTTGATAGAAAAGCTCCACCTCTCTCGCTGGTGGAACGCCGATCATGTCGTCAAGAAAAACATCAGGAAACTCTCTGACGACCTCTACCTTCTCAGTAGTCCGACTGGCAGTGTCAGGAATAGAGACAACACTGGCCAGGAAATCTTGACATCCCTTAATCATTAACTTCCTCACGAGCAAGCAAGAAATAATGTGTGGCATAAGAGTGCTCCGAGCTGCCTCAAATAAGAAAGAATCCCCGCCGACTGGATTAATAGATACGGTCCTTTGACGGAAGTCAATCGAAGCTCCATTTTCTGCCAACCAATCCATACCAAGATAATGTCGAACTTGGGCATAAGAAGTACATTAGGATCTGCTCGAACAGAATAACCCTGCATTTCGAGCTCCACACCTCGAACACGCTAGACGATAGCATTTCCTCTCCCGAAGGTACCATAACTCTAAATCCCAAATGCAACTGCTTAGGTGCGACCCTCAAAAGGCTCACAAAAAATTCAGAAATAAAAGAATGTGTAGCTCTATAATCTAACAGCGCATTTGTGGCGACACCCTATGAAACATCCACTACTCGTTTTGCTTTAAAAGTACAAGAATTTTTATTTTATTTTTTCCCATTGATATTGGCCGAAATACATCTATATATTATAAAATATTTTTCACCAGTTTTCATTTAAAATAAAACCACCAACTAAAATTTGAGAATCAAAGGAAATCGTTTGAATCGTAAGATCATCAATAGTTTGCATATCCTAAATTAGCAAAACTGATAAAACTACCAACTTCTCAAAATTCACTCAATACATAATGAAAGTCGTAAAAATATCTTTCACAGCAACTTAAAGTAATAAATCATAAACTAGCGCGGAAAACTAGCACTGGTCCTCGAGTTATGTGCACCTTCAGTCCAGTCAGATCAACCATCAAGACCTCCATTAACATTGTTATCATAATCACCTGCATTCATCACACCTAGTGAGTCTAAAGACTCAACAAAACATATTCTTGATAACAAATACTACATATACAGATCACATTTAGCATCAGTCAGTTATGCGACTGTGGATTCTCAGTACAATTTGACAAAAATTCATGTTCAGTCAAAACTTCAACTGATGAAATCATACTAACCGACAAACATTGTGGAAACACATATAAATTCAGTTGGAATGATCAAACTTATGCGCCAGTTTATTTTATTGCTTCCAAATCATCTAAAAACTGGTTGTGACATAAGAGACTAAATAATTTAAACTTTAAATCCATTGCCTATCTGAGTAAACATAAACTTGTAACTGGTTTGCCCAAAATAGACTTTTCAAAAGAAAAACTTTGCTCAGCATGTCAGTATGGTAAACAAGTACGATCCTCTTTTAAAAACAAGGGCTGTAAATCTTCATCCCGATGCTTAGAACTGTTGCACATGGATCTCTTTGGTCCTATACCAGTCATAAGCTTAGGAGGAATGAAATACACCTTGGTATTCGTAGATGATTTTTCAAGATTTACTTGGGTTATTTTTCTCAAATCTAAAGACCATACTGCTTCACAACTAATAAAGCTCTTCAAAAGACTTTTAAATGAAAAATCAGTTGGAATTGATTGAATCAGATCTGATCGAGGAACTGAATTCATCAATCAAACTCTTTCAAATTTCTTAGAAAATGCTGGAATTAAGCATGAGCTCTCAGCAGCCAGAACTCCTCAGCAAAATGGTGTAGGTGAGAAAAGAAATCAGAGTCTTAAAGAAGCTGTTAGAACAATGCTTGCTGATTCTGGTATTTCTCAAATATTTTGGGCAGAGGCAATAAACACTGTGTGTTACACTCAGAACAGATCAATGATTAATAAGAATCATATGAAAACACCATATGAGATCTGGCATGGAAGAAAAAGTATAATTACTTATTTCAAAATATTCGGCTGCAGATGTTTTATTCTTGATAATGGTAAAAATTATTTAAAAGCGTTTGATGCTAAATCTGCAGAAGGAATATTTCTTTGATACTCATCAGTTATTATAGCTTATAGAGTCTTCAACAAGAAAACCCTAAATGTTGAAGAATCTGCTCATGTCGATTTCGATGAAACTGAACTAATTGATAAGACAACTGATCAAGTTGAGGTAGTTGATCGATTTACAGATATCAGGTTGGAGATGATGACAAAAATGAAAGTCATGGCAATCAAAACATACTTCAAACACCTGAACCAGAAGTCTTGGACCAATCAGATGTGCAGGAAGTCGTTGCAGATGATCAGTTGATAGAGCATAATGATAACATTCAAATACCAGTTGTAATGCCCGGAACACTGATTGACATTTTTGAATTAATAGATATGTTATGAATATTGTATATAGAGATCAGATGTGGGAAATGAAGAAGTTTGGCATGAAACCTAGAATTTTGAAGGAATGGCCGAAGCCATACCGCACCTGCACTGCATTTCCTACCGCCCCCGTGGTACATGGGCAAAAAATGAGAGTTTTTATTCGAGGCAATACCGCACCCGCGGTGCTAGAAGGACCGCACCCGCGGTGCATGACCAGTAGGGTGGAAAGTTTTGCAAAATCAAGACCGCACCCGCGGTGCTAGAAGGACCGCACCCGCGGTGCAGATACAGTGGGGTGACCGCACCCGCGGTGCAACCATGACCGCATCCGCAGTCGTCTAATTTCAGAAAATGAAAAGGGCTGCCGAAACTTGAGCGCACCCGCGGGCCTGAGCTACCGCACCCGCGGTCATGCGTGTTGTTTGAAAAACAATAACACATGTCCCTTGCCATGCATATATGAAATGTGTCTTTCTTTCCTTCATTTCAGAACACTGAGGGTCGGGAGAATTCAGAGGAAAAGCTTCCATTTCTTTTGATCTTAAACTTGTGATTTTGAAATATTTACACATCCAAACTTTAATCCGATTTCGGTTTTGGGCTCCTCTCTTCAAGGGCTACAAGAGGATGTAAGTATCTTCGAATTCCAACATGATTCAGATTTTATGTGTTGAAGAAATTAAGATGTGATTGTTATTAGATGTTTTTAAGAATATAGACATCGTAATAACGTAAACGGATCGAGAAAATAATACTATACGTGATTGTTATGAGATTTCAATATGTATATGCATGAGATTATGCAGATTTTCAGAGTTTGAAATGGTTATGATATTGATTATGAGTTGAGGTTATTGATTATTGATATATGATGAGATTTGGATTGATCGGTATAACGAGAATCCTCCGTTATGCCGTCAAATTATACCAAGGTCAAGCATTGAATTAAATATGTGTTGATTGTGATTAAATATTAATAGGATGTGTACAACATTTCCATTTCAGATTCGATATTGGCAGATTCGCCTTCGAGACTTCGACTAGACAACAAGAAAGGTATAATGCATGTTTTGTTTGGGGAGACATGACTCAAATTAGATCCAATTTGAGTTTCCCAACAAAAATCACATACTAGATTTATTGTTTATCTTGTAATATGATTGTGATTTGTTTATAGACTTGTATTCAAATCTTTTGAGATGATTATGCCTTGTTTACAGATTGTTATTCATTGCATTTAAGATAGGAGAGTCTTGACAGAACAGTCAGACTTCTAGAAGTTCGGTGATATCGAAGCTTATGGGAGGATCACCTCTCCTATTGTAGATGTCGATACAGATCAGACCGAAGTCTAGGAATAAGACGTACAGTCACCCCGATTGGGAGGGTAGGTGACAACAATTGACGTCTTATTCACACCGGGATCCCTAGAGTTATAGTCGAGTCGAGTCCAGACATGGTTTGATTCACATTACATGTTTATATGGATGTCATTCATGATAGCATGTTTCATGTTTTAGATTGATTATATGCGTGTATACATGTTTATACTGGGATTTGTTCTCACCGGAGTTTCCGGCTGTTGTTATGTCTGTATGTGTACATAACAACAGGTGGGGCAGTATCTGGGTCGAGACAGAGATGAGATCGTGATAGCGTGGTGACTTCGGGCGCATCAGAGGACTAGTGGTTTTTATTAGTTTTGGACTACTTGTATTTTGGTATTTGTATTAAACACTAGTTTAGAGTGATGTATTAGAACAAGACACGTTTATTATGTTTGTACATTATGTGTGTTATAATTTAATAAAGAAAGATTATGCTTAGTATTAACATTTGATCATAATGTTAAAAAGCGAAAATTTGACCCACATTTTCTCACATATCCATTTAATCCCAGACAGAATTGAGTTAGAACCCGGGTCCCCACACCAGTTGACGAAGCACCAACTGATACTGAAAACTGTGTTTAGTTTCCAACTGAAGAAATTGCTAATACAACAAATAATGAGTACAGATGGAGAAAATCAAATCCACCTGAACTGGTAATAGGAAATCCATCTGATCCAGTAAGAACTCGCAATCAAATGCTAAATTTATTTATCTATTCAGCTTTTGTTTCACAACTAGAACAGAAGAAAATTGATGAAGCTCTTGCTGATCCGAACTGGGTAAATGCAATGCAAGAAGAGCTAAATCAGTTCACTTATAACAATGTCTGGAACTTAGTTCCAAGACCAATTTCAAAAACTATTATAGGTACAAAATGGGTATACAGAAATAAACTGAACGAGGATGGTTCAGTTGGACGCAACAAAGCAAGATTAGTGGCACAAGGATATATGCAAGAAGAAGGAATTGACTATGATGAGACGTATGCTCCAGTTGCAAGACTGGAAGCAATCAGAATTTTTCTTGCTTATGCATCAGAAAAGAACTTCAAGGTCTATCAAATGGATGTAAAGAGTGTATTCCTAAACGGTCAACTACAAGAAAGAATTATATGTTGAACAACCCCCAGGTTTTGTAAATCACAACTTTCCTGATCATGTATATCATTTGAACAAAGCCTTATATGGTCTTAAACAAGCTCCTAGAGCTTGGTACGAAACTCTTTCAAAATTTCTAACTCATCATTATTTTTCTGTTGGATCAGTTGATAAGACCTTGTTAAAATTTGCTAAGAATGATCACATTTTATTAGTTCAAATTTATGTTGATGATATCATATTTGGGTCAACTAATCGCAAATTATGCGAAAAGTTTGTTAAGCTAATGCAGGATAAGTTTGAAATGAGCATGATGGGTGAATTAACATTCTTTCTTGGACTGCAAGTGAAGCAACTAGAGACTGGTATATTCATCAGTCAAACTAAATATACAAAGGAGCTGCTGAAGAAATTTGGCATGGAATCATGTTCAGCTGTAAATACTCCCATGAGCTCATCAGTAAAATTGGACACTGATCAAGGGGAAATATCAGTTGAGGCGACTTTATATCGAGGTTTAATAGGTTCATTGTTGTACTTAACTGCCAGTTTTCCTGATATTGTATTTGCTGTTTGTATGTGTGCTAGATTTCAAGCAAATCCTAAGCAATCACATTTCTCAGCTGCTAAAAGAATTTTGAAATATCTTAAGGGTACACAAAATGTTGGGTTATGATATTCTAAAGACTCTACTATCAATTTTGTTGGATATTCAGATGCAGATTATGCAGGATATAAGCTTGATCGTAAAAGTACAAGTGGATCTTGTCAGATTCTAGGAGATAGACTGATATCTTGGTTCAGCAAAAATCAGACATCCATAGCTACCTCAACAACTGTAGCAGAATACCTTGCTGCTGGTAGTTGTTGTGCACAACTGATCTGGATCCAGTAACAACTGAGAGATTATGGAGTAATTACAAATGAATCGCCCATATTTTGTGACAATACGAGCACAATTGCCATCCCCTATAATCCAGTTCTTCACTCAAGGACCAAGCATATAGATGTCAGGCACCACTTCATTAGAGATCATGCTTTGAAGAAGGACATTAGACTGGAGTATATTTCAACTGAGCAACAAGCAGCTGACATCTTCACCAAACCATTACCCGAGACTAAGTTTTCTTACTTTCGCAATATTCTTGGTTTAATTGACTTGTCTTAAAATTATTATCGATGTTGTTTTACTAATAAAATTATTTGCAGAAAATAATAACACAACAACAAATTTGAAATGACACTTTATTAAGAATAAAATCGATTCCATCTTACAGAAGATAACTTAAAACCAACTGAATCTTGCCATTCTGTAATCAAATTATTCAACTCATAAATTCGGATTCTAGAAAATTTGTAGAAATCTTCTCAATCACATGCCATTCCTTCCATAGCATTGCATGTAACAGAACATTGTCATCAACCAGGTCTGTAACATGCCTGACTTCAAAACGATTAATGTATTTTCTTGTTGTTACTGCTTGAGAATGAGAAGGAGCAGCACCACTACTACTACTTAATCTCTTCAAATCATGAATTTTGAACCATGTTACCATCACTTTCGTCAAGACATATTCCTCCATTGTTTTCTTCAACTCTTCTAAATAAGGACTTAATTGTTCAGTAACTTGAATATGAGTACTGCTGCATGCATCAGAATTACTTGAATCCGACATATTGAACTGTTATTGTCTCACATTTTACCTCTCTCGTCTTATTTATAGACAGATGACATTAAATGTTGAAGAAACCAAAGAGTCTCAAGTCAACCGAAGCGTTTTTCTCATTTACCAAGGCTTTTTTTTATCAGTTGTTCATTATCAACTGATATCAGTTTGTCATTTATTACTTAATGCTTGACTGATTTCAGTTCATAGTCAACATATATAAGTTAGTCTTTCATCAGTTCATCTGTTTAAGTTCGCAATTCATATATAACAACTGATGAAATTTATCATTTGTAGGAAAGAGAAGAACAAAGTTAAGTCCATATAAATACTTCATTCAACCATAAACGTTTGCACGGATTACATCATCATATTTTTCCTCTACAACAATTATCCACATTTTCAACCAAGAGGATAAAGGTGCGGTAGATGTCGACAAAGCCCTGAGAAACAGCTATGCGCTTAAGGATTTTCAGTTCCTTTCGAAGCATTAGCTGATAGATATGACCATCCTTAAAGATGTCCACCCACACAGCTTCGTTCAAGTGCTCCCGCACTTTTTTCAACTCTGCCACCAGTTCGGGAGTGGTAGCCTCTCCAGTATTATACAGGAATTCAAGCTTCTGTAACTTTTCCAGTAGTGAAGACTCTTATAGAAGACTTCATCTTCTATAACAGCCTTCCTGGTCTCCAGAGAAAACGGCGAAGCACTCGAGCTACTCGTATCTGCCATTCTTTTTATCTTGAATATTTTCACCAATATGACTGAAACTAACTGTGTTACTTCTATTTATAGCCGAAAAACATGGAAGCTGAAAGGCCGTCAACGTTTCAGCAAACGACCATCTTTCTAACCTTTAAATTAAATTTATATCGTCACTTTAATTATCATATGAATGTATTAAGAGGGAATAATGGTTTGAAGAGGTTAACTGAGAAGACAAATGTTGGTAAACTCTCAACTGAAAGGACACAGTCTCACAACTGATCGTTCAGTTGGGTATTTCACTAATCTTCTCATATAAGTTAACTAATTAACCATATTATATTCCAAATCAAGTGACGTGACTGTCTGCCATCTAATGATGTATCTTATTTTAAAAACGTGGAAGCATTTGAACCGTTTAAATTGTACACACGCTTACAGCACACGTACACACGTTTTTTTTATTCAAAATTTTGATGGACTGACACTTGTCCAGAATTCAAACAGTCACATACATATAAATAATTTCCCGCTTCAATTCAGTTTTTCTTTCCTACGCGTACATCATCTCTCAGAGCAAACTCATACACTCAGAGCTTGTATTTCGCAAAATTTCAGGTTTCCTTACTCTTAGCAATAGCAAATCAGATCCCTGCTCATATATTGAACGCTATGGCTATCAACTTTGAATCAGCTTTATCAGTCGAAGAAGTCGATGTGAAAAATGTATTTTTGAAGCTTGAATCAGCTAGATTGAAGATATTCTTGGGGCAATACTCGCAGGAGATTTACCCAATAGAACTCCAGGACCTCTACTCAAATGGATATATCAACTCTGATGGAAGCATCATTCCAATTTTAATGGTCAGTTGGTGACCATTTCTGAAGATTCTTTCGGAGAAATATTTTCATTACCTTCTGATGGACTGGTACACCTTGCTGATGTTAAAGCATTAGATATTGAAGAAATGCAAACTGCACTCTCTGCTGATGGACGGAAAATCAAAGTTTCTGATCCTAAGAAGGAACTGAAGCATGAGGTTCAGTTGATGGCTGATATCATAGCCAAAGGGCTATTGGCTAAGGTACGATCGTATGCTGCCCCGATTTTGAAAAAGTTTCAAGCTATTACGGTTATTATGGCTGGAAGAAAATTCAACTGGAAGCAACTTATTTTCAGTATCTTGAAGAATATGTTTTCCTCCACCAAGCAATCCAAAGGATTTGCAGTGCCGCTGAGCTATTTGATGAAAGTCCAAGGGTTTGTGGCTGATGATTCGGAGCGATTATCTAAATTCAAAATTTTCAATAGGAAGAATGTTCTGCCACCCAACACTCAATTAGATATCTCTCCTGATCAGTTCGTGAAGATCAAGAAGGAGATTGGGACGCAACATGCTACTCCCAAATCAGTTAAACAGAACAAGACATTGGCTCAACTGAAGACAGTTAAAAGAAAACCGATTATCAGTGAATCCGAGAAGATGCCCTCTCCAAAAGTTGCCAAGAAACCAAGAACACAAAGAACAAAATTATCAACCACAGTAGAATCTATTCCTACTGAAAGGCTGAAATCTTCGGATGCCCAACAGCCTATCAAAGCAGTTCCTCTGAAGATCATCCCACCAGAAATCTAAGCTAATGCAACAAAGGAAAAAGTTAGGATCAAAGCTCCTCTAATCCATATCAATCGTCCTGCTGTTCTAGCACCTGCCAGACCCAAAGGTATAAAGATTATAGAACTGGTGGATACTACTCGTACTGGATTGGAAATTCCACACATCCTCAGTACTGAAAAAGGAAAGGGAAAATTGATTGAAGAGCCCAGGCCATCCAACCCCATTCAAACTCATATTGACCTTGTTTGGGAACAGGTTAATAATTTTGCAGCATCAAAACTTCAATCATATGATGCCTGGACCGCTTACAGAACTCAGATTTTTGCTAAGCAGTTGAAAAAGAAATCCCAGCTGAACAAGTTTATCAAACTGGAAGCAAATGTCCTCAAGATGGTCAAATCTACAACAATTGTTCAGGCTTTGGAGAGGAAAACCTATTTTTTTGACTAAATTCGTGCTAAGAAGCTATCTCAACTACTTGAGAAATTGAAGGCAAACTACATTCCCACCAATCAAACTTCCTATAATGATCGAGCTGTGATCACTCAGCTAGATACAGATCTTACTAGCTTGCAAGCTCAGATAAAAGTGTGGGAAATGGATCAGGAGTTAGTTCTTCCTGAGGAAGCCTCTGAAGAAGAAGAAGAAGAAGAACCCTCCTCTCAGAAGAAAGAGCCATCCTCAGAAAAAAATATTGTTACAACTAAAGAAACAGTTCAGGATGTGAAACAATCATATGATGTGGAACATCAGCTGTACTCTGAAGCCGAGTTGAATTTTGCCAACATTGATGAAATTATTCAATCAGTGGTGGCAGAATCTATTATTAGTGAACCCATTTCTGAAGAAGTTGATCACTCAATTGATCAAATCACTCAAGAGGTTCCTATCTCAACAGAAGAACAAGTTCAGCCTGCTGTTTCTGAAGTAAAGGAGCAAACAGTGGTGCCTACTCAATCACAAAATCAACAGACTGCTAAAAATATGGAGGTTTTATTGATTTCTTCTAAAAAACTTCCAACTGATGAACCAGCACGAATATCAGAGGACTATCAAATAGATGTATCGGTTCATGACCCTCTCACTGAAGATCTTATTCAGAAGGAAAGCCCAATTGCGGATCAACATCAATCATCATCTCCTCCAGTCCAGGTAGAAGTAACTGAAACAGATGTTCCAGCACAGACTGTTTCTGAAACGATACCATCTGATAGGACCATGGTGGTCTTTGATCAAATCTCACATGAACCAAGGACCTCCGATCAATCTCCGCCTCATTTATCTACACAAAATCTAAATTTAGTTCTTGAAGAAATTCAGGAAATTCAGAATAATCTGAATAAAATGATCAATCAATTATATCAGATTCAGCATACTCAATTAGAGCATTCTCTGAAACTGGAACATTCTGAAACATTCAATTCTCAAAAACTGACGGCAATTCAAGATGCTCTAACATCTCTCTCTCGAATAGTGGATGAAATTCAGAAGAACAGAGGTTTGGTTAAGAGTCTCTCAGTGACTCAAGACTCTATCAGCAAACGAGTTGATGCTGTGGAGACACTCGAATCAAGAAAGATAGATGTACTTCAAATTGCTTTAACCTCTGCTGTTGAAAACATATCCAACTCTGTCAACTTTCTATCAACAGATGTTCGGAAATTATCATTGAAGATGGAGTTGTTTGACAAAAAGGGGGAAGAGATCAAAGATATTCTAGAACAACAAAAGAAATCTTCTCGTTGAAGAAAAATCTCTACAGATTCGTTTAGTCCATTAGTCAGTTGATCTATCTCTTATTTTATCTACAATAAGTTCAGACGTTCAGTTATTATTTACTTAGTTTTGTCAAACACCATAAAGAGGGAAATTTTTGGAAACTAAATTCCGGCGTTTGACAAAATATGAACCAAATGAAAATACGAACCAACTGATCGAGTAAACTGAACTCAGCAACTGATCGAGTAAACTAAACTCAGCAACTGAATCTAGTAAACTAATCTACGTAACTGAAACGCAATTCAATTATTTTCCTCACTAGCAAATCTGGAACACGTCAACCGACAGATAATACATTCAGCCTTATGCTTTTAAGCTAAAACATGTCTCGGGAAAGAACTTTCAACCGACAAAGATACATAGAAGAATGCAACTGAATATGAAACATCGCACTTCAATCAATACTGCTTAGAACAACGCATTTCGGCTAAAGCAGTTAAGACACCGCATTACAATAAATGAAGCAAAAAAATACCAAGGAATAATGAAGTGGCAATCAACGGATACAAAGATTCAAATATATCTCAAGTTACCGTTGGAAGGGAAGCTTATACATATGACAGAAGAACAACGGAATACATATAGATCATCTTTTCAAAGCTTGTTGTTACTCTGTCAAAATCTTAGCTCACTCTTACTTGATTTATTCGTAGCAGTCAAGGCTACAATTTGAGCTCACTAGAACTTTGTAATAATTGTTAAATTCGATAGTGCTAAGATCAGTTACGCACTGAGAACATTTTGTAGTACTAAGAGTTTCAGCTTTTGGCAGTGATAAGTCCAAATTGAAGTGGGTCAGTACAAATCTTGTATTCGATCAAAGTCTTTTAGTGGAATTCCTATCCTTGAGATAGAAGGGGTGACATAGGAGTAATTGAAATCTCCGAACATCCAGAAACAATCCTTGTGTATTTTTATTTCAGTTTTGTATGCTATCTTTCAGTCAGTTACTTTCCGCAACTACTTTAGTTTAACTGATTGTCAATGACCAACAAGATTCCGAGAATCAGTTTTTCACCAAAGTGAACTCAAAATTCGAAAAGATCAGTTTTAATTGTGAGTGTTTATTTAACCCCACCTTGTAAACACTCTTGATACATTAATCGATCCTATCAAGTACAAATACGGTCATATGGATAAAATGGGCTGATTTAGGCAACCAATCAACAATCACCTAAATTTCATCACAACCAAGATTAGAACGAGGTAGGTGTGTCACGAAATCCATAGCGATGTGCTCCCAATTCCATTTTGGCACTTCAAGACTATGAAACATACCGCCAGGTCTCATTCATTCAGCTTTAACCTGTTGGCAAGTTAAACATTTAGCCACGAAGTCAGAAATTTCCATCTTCATACCTTTCCACCAATAATGAGCTCACAAAGTACGATACATCTTTAGATTTCCTGAATGAATGCTATGTTGTCTACAATGTGCTTCACGTAGTATAGCTTCTTTCAGATCTATCAAATTAGGAACCACGAGTCTCCCACTAATCAAAAACTAACATCTGAGGCAACATTGAACTTATCTGACTTATCTGTTTGAAACCATTCTTTCAATCTATGAATGTGCGGATCAGTTCTATGCACTGCTTTAATGCTTGATATTATTTGTGGCTCGACTTTGATATATGAAACTATAAAGAAATCTCCACTTCTTCGATAAGTCCATCCTGATGTTCCCAAGTGATCGTGGACTTTAGAAATACTCAGAGATGTCAATATAGCGTTTTGAACCTTCCTGCTAATTGCATCTGCAACTAGATTTATTCGCCCTGGTTGATATTGAATCTCACAATCAAAGTCTTTAAGCGACTTCATTCATCGACGTTGTCTCATGTTCAAATCGAGCTGTGAGAAAAGATATTTGAGACTCTTGTAATAAAAAAATTACAAACTTTTCATCGTACAGATAATGACGCCATATTTTTAGCGCAAACACAATGACAGCCAATTCTAAATCATGAATGGATGTCGAGTCTCATGCGGCTTAAACTGTCGAGATGCATATGCAATCACTCGCCAATTTTGCATTAAAACACATCCTAGTCCATTCAGAGAATCATCTGTACATACAAAAAATCCACCTGATCCTGAAGGTAAAGCTAACACTGGAGCTGCGGACAAATTTTCCTTTAAAGTCTAGAATTGATTCACATTATGCAGTCCTCACAAAACATCGATCTTTTTGCGTTAATTGACTCATAGGCCTTGCAATTACGGAAAATATTTCGATAAAACACCTATAATAATCTGATAATCCCAAAAAGCTGTGAATCCAGAAACATTTGTTGGTGTTGGCCAATTCATAACAGCTTCAACTTTACTAAGATCCACTGAAACTCCCTGAGCGGATATAACATGACCCAGAAATACTACTATGTCCAACCAAAATTCACATTTAGAAAATTTAGCTTAAAATTGTGCCGCTCTGAGTGTTTGGAGGACTAGTGTCAAATGTTATCGATGCTACTTCTTTGTTTTTGAATAAATCAAAATGTCATCGATAAAGACAATAACAAATTTGTCTAAAAATTCTCAAAAAACACGGTTCATCGAATTCATGAAAACCGCTGAAGCATCAGTCAATCGGAAAGGCATGACTAAGAATTCATAATTCCCATAACGTGTCTGAAATTCAGTTTTAGGAACATCTTCCTCTATAACTCAAAGCCGATGATATCCAGAACGAAGATCGATATTGGAATACACGGATGTACTATGTAACTGATCAAACAAGTCATTGATATGCGGGAGAGGATATTTATTATTCACTGTAGCATTATTCAATTGTTGGTAATCAATACACATTTACATTGTCCCGTCTTTCTTCTCTACAAACAATACTGGAGCTCCCTAATGTGACATACTTGGTCTAATATAACCTCTCTCCAGTAAGTCCCATAATTGTTCCTTGAGTTCTTTGAACTTCGCTAGAGCCAAACGATACGGTGCTCTAGAAATAGGGTCCGTCCCTGACATTAACTCAATACTGGAATATATTTCTCTTTGAGGCGGAAAGCCAGTAATTTCATCAGGAAATACATCAGAAAAATCCTTTACCACAGAAATATATGAAACTTTCAACATTTCTTCATGTGTCACATCAACTATTGCCATAATAAGGTCTAAATGTGACCACTCCATGGAAACAATCAAAGGTGGCTCGATAATTCATCAAAGTATCCATTACCAAAATATAGTCGAATTCAGACACAGATAATTTGATTAGATTAGTAAACATATGGTTATCATCAAATCTAATCACACAGTTCAGAACTATGTCACGAGACATAAAATACATACCAGCAGGGGTAGACACAGAGACAGTATCCAACAACAAGGTAGTAGCTATCTCTTGCTCATTGATAAATGCAGCTGACAAAAATTAATGAGATGCTCCCGTGTCTATGAATATGCTTGAAAGATGATAAAAAAATAAAGCATATACTTGCAATGACCCTCCGGGCGTCTCATGAGCATGTTCCTGGGTCAAAGCATGCACCCTAGCGTGCTGAGGTCCTGGAAGGTACTGTTGAGTAGATCCTCTCGGCTGGTTGTAGCTAGGTTGTGAAGTAGATGTTCTAGGCATCGGGGCTCGCGGAAATTGGCTAAACTGTGAGGGCTGATACTGTTGTCTTCCCACATTAGGACAAACTCTCGCATAATGTCCTTGTAATCCACATGTATGGTAGTCTCCCTGAACTCCTATGCACTGGGTAGTAGGATGCCTACCTCCACATCTCCCACAAGAATCTCGAACATAACAACTAGATTTTCCTCCAGAAGAACTGCATGAACTTGATGAACTGCTGTAGGAATTTTTCTTAAACTGTTTTCCCTTAGCCTTGAATTTCTGCTGCTTCGGTGGCTGGTTTTACTGTGGATGCTGATAAGGAGGTATGCCCACTGGCACGTGAATGCTACTCCCGGACCCTTGGGAAGTAAAAGATGGAACTTGTTGTAATCCTCCCCAAAGCAAACTAGCTTCAATATTCTTCGCTTTCTCTACCGCTTCTGCATAAGTAGTTGGTGCCCCAGTCATAACCAACGTATATATCGCCCGATTCAGTCCTTGCATAAAACGCGACAGCTTGGATCGATCACTATTAGAAACATGAGATACACAAGCTAGAAGAGCACAAAATTGAGAGGCATACTCTCCCACTGACATATTTTCCTGAACCAACTGATAGAACTCGGCTTCCTTAGAAGAATAATAAGATGGAGGTGAATATTCTTGAATAGAATGAGTAAGAAATACCTCCCAAGAAATTATCTGACCAGATTCTCGAACTACTTCCTCTGTGGCTTCCCACCACAGTTGTGCTCGGTCCTTGAGTTGGTAAACGGCTAACTTGAGTCTCAGCTCTGGAGTGTACTCCACCAAATTAAATAAATAGTTTATTCTCTTCAGCCATGTTGTTGCCTTTTCACCACCTTCATTTCCAAAGAATTTTGGTGGAAGCATAACTTGGAATTTAGCAATCACTAACTCCATTTCTCTCATTCTTTGGGTCAGCTGTTGAAGATCATGATCAGCTTCCACATTTCTTGCAACATGCCTTTCTAGACGAATTGGTGTTTCCTGCTCCACCTCTACCTCTATATTGACATTTTGATTTTCCCTTCCCCTAGGGCGGCCACGTCTACCTCTGCCAATACCCTCATTTATTCCCATCTTCTGAGCATCGGACTCTTGGATAACTTATTTTCCCTTTCTGCCTCTTCTTCCAGGTGCTATTCTACAAGACACAAGGATTACACCACAGTCAGAAAAATAATAATTATTACTAAAAGTTTTTTTCCCGGTAATCCAAATGTATGGCAGTCTCCATGAACTCCTGATCACTGAGTAGTAGGATGCCTACCTCCACATCTCCCAAAAGAATATCAAACATAACCACTAGATCTTCGTCCACAAGAACTGACTGAACTAGATGAACTGATGTAATACTTCTTCTTAAACTGCTTCCCCTTAGCCTTGAATTTCTGTTGCTTCTGTGGCTGGTTTGACTGTGGGGGTTTATAAGCAGGTATGCCCACTCGCATCTGGATGATACTCCCAGACCTTTGGGAAGTAAAAGATGGAACCTTTTGTGATCCTCACAAAAGCAAACTAGCCTCAATATTCTTTGCTTTCTCTACCGCTCTACATAAAAGGTTGGTGCTCCAGTCATAACCAACATCAGCTTGGATCGATCACTATTAGGAACATGAGGTACACAAGCTAGAAGAGCAGAAAATTGAGAGGCATACTCTCCTACTTACATATTTCTCTGAACCAACTGATTGAACTCGGCTTCCTTAGTAGAATAATAAGATGGAGGTGAATATTCTTAAATAAAATGAGTACGGAATACCTCCCAAGAAATTATCTGACCAGATTATTGGATTGCTTCCTCTATGGCTTCCCACCACAGTTGTGCTTGATCCTTTAGTTGGTAAACAACTAACTTGAGTCTCAGCTCTGGAGTGTACTCCACCAAATTAAATAAATAGTTCATGCTCTTCAGCCATGCCATTTCCTTCTCACCTCCTTCATTTCCAACGAATTGTGTACGACGCATAACTTGGAATTTAGCAATCACTAACTCCATTTCTCTCATTCTTTGGCTGTTGAACTTCACGATCAACTCCCACATTTCTTGCAACATGTCTTTCTGGAATAATTGGTGGTTCTTGCTCCACTTCTACCTCTATATTCACATTTGATTTGCCCTTCTTCTAGGGTGGCTACGTCTACCTTTGCCAATACCCTCAGTTATTCCTATTTTCTGAGCTTCGGATTCTTGGATAACTTCTTTTTCCTTTTTGCCTATTCCTCCAGGTGCCATTCTACAAGACACAAGGATTACACCACATGCAGAATAATAATAATAATTACTAAAAGTTTTTAGGTGAAGATAAAACTTACTTCACTACGAGCTCCGACTCAGCTAAGTTAAATAATCATAACAAGCAAATCCAATAAGAGCAAATAATAAATCAAATATGCAATCATTTCATTTGTGTCTAAACTCGATTGTCCTAGACTCAAATTTGAGCATACCCCAGTTACGCTCTGATACCAACTGTGATGGCCCGTGCTCCTGAATAATTTTGAATTATCAAACAACAAGGATTTATTAGCATAAACAACGAAAACGAGTAAAAATTCTCTATTTTGGGTCTATAGAAATTTCGACATGACTACCACGTAAATAGGATATGCCAAAAATTCAGATCACACCAAATAATATCCAACACTCAATAATACAACCATACAAATACACGAGGCATCTCCTCGGCAAATGAATCAATATATATATATATATATATATATATATATATATATATATATATATATAAATATATATATATATATATATATAACAAATATATTGGGACTCTCAACTCATACCAACTCACTGGGCTCCACTGGCAGACGCTCCGTCAGCTGCATCAGAACCACATGTATAACTTGCTACGGAATCACAAAAAAACCACAGCAGTTCCGAGGGATAGGGGTCAAACCCCCATACAAAGATCAAACACATTACAACATAAATAAATGACATGTAATGAAATCAATTCAATGCAATGCATGTAGGGTGCCAATAATATCAGGTATCAAACTGGATCCAAAGAACGATAGCAACAACTGTGGCCACATATGGCTGGGTTGTGATGTGTCAAATACGCCCTCGGCCATGCACATCGGCGTCAGGGGTGTTATTCTGCAGAACTGCTCGACCCTTCCGCTAGTTATAAGAGGTGTGACGCTTAAACGCCATCTGCTCTGATGTCTAAATAACTCATCCATGTGTAAACAAAAATCTCGGTAACAACAAAGTCATGGATTGATATCAATGCGCTTAGACTTTTCTCCACTAGTACGAACCTCAAGTTTATCCAACCTCTCATGTAAGGGCTCTAATTCATTCCTCATCATCCTACTAAAGTGCCCAAACAACGGCTCCATTTGAACCTTAGATAATCCTTGGTTCGAACTATCTCCTACATCCCTCTCCATTTACTTTTAGAATTGTACCTGCAAGAAAATGTTAGTAGAAATAATATATATTCCTCACCCAAATGCTCACGGTCACTCCGAAGAAATTTCGCTCGTATCTCCTCTCTTATTTTTATTTTTTTTGCTCACAACAAATCATTACTGTTTACTCCAAAGAAAATTCACTCGCACTCAAGTAATGTCACTCAAATTCGAGAGTTCTCTCTAGGAGCTCAAGCTTTGTATTTGAGTATAACTAACAATCAATTTTCAACTCGTGAACAAATGTGATCGACTCACTTGGACTGCGTAGAAAAGAAATTGAAGATATAGTATATTTTTTTTTTAATGTGAGAGGCAATTGAATATGACTCTCTAAAGGAAATAGAACAAACTATTAAAAAGAATTAATGGTGAATTTCCGAAATTTTTGTAATCTTTTTTTTTTGGCTGAGTACTACTCGAAAATTCAAAAAAAAAAAAAGAACCACAAAATTTCGAGAATCGCAGATTCACGAAAAACACGAAGAACGATGGAATAACACATATCTGAAAACAAACGATGAAATAACACAGATCTGCAAATTTAAGAACAAGATAAACTTACTTGAATTTCAATGAACCTAAGTTCTGATACCAAATGATGTGAATCCACGTACGAATAAAAGGCAAACACGATTAAAAATGAATCGCGCTCTCAATTTAATAACTAACAAGGAATTCGTTGTTGTGTCCGATCTTTTGAATCAAGTATGGCGTGATTTTCACCCCTAAACTACGAGGTTTATTAATAAATAATCACGATGAAAACAATCAAAACTAGAACGAACAATCCGCGTAAGAATGATCGACAAACGCCACAAAGTATGAACTTTGATAAGTTTGATTTTTAAGCAAAAGCTTTAATTGTTTGAGAGAAAAACTCAAGAACAATGTATTCTAATCAATAAAATCTGAATTGTGTGCTAATTTTTCGTCCAAGTATCTTTAATAATTAAGACATAACAATATCTAGTTGCCAAAATAATTAAAACACTAAAGAAAGAAAATATTCTCGCCAAGCCGTCTCAGACACGGACCCCGTGTAGAGGTCCGGAAGGGGGTCCGTGTAGGCTCTGGAATTTCCCATCTCGGATGTATAGGACACGTACCCCGTGTACAGGTCCGTGCTCGGGTCCGTGATGCGATCCTTCGACCACAAAAATCAAACGCGCTCAAAAACATATTCACGCCGTCGATTCGATGAAACTAAGAAACGGTTGTGTTGTCCCGATCTTTTTGACCCAAGTAAGGGCGTAATAAGTCCATTCAACGCTTCCTTGAACTTCTTCAATCGTCCCCTCGTAATTGGTCCCTCTGGCAACTCTAAAGGGTCCCATGCTTTCCTTGGGGCTTGACCTTCCGTGATCGTATCAGAAGTTGATCTACTTCTAAGCAACATCGATATAAACCAATCATCCAATGCTTAGGCACCTCTGTCAATGACTCGTTCTCGACATTTATTTTGTAATCTCTGCTTTTCTATAAATCAATAGATGAAGCATATTCATTCAAGTAATACAAAATGTATTAAAACAATAACAAACAAGTATGTGGTTTTGGGAATCTCAAGTCAAGTCTAACTCGAGTCGTATCTTGCAGTTAACATTGATTTATACCTTTTATTTCGTCGGGTTTCGGCTCTGTTCTGTCTTTGAAATCTTCGACACAAATCTTGCATAACATATTCGAGGAATACAGTATCAACATATACCCCAATCAATACCAGATATAATCAGAACTCAATTTAATTCTGTTTCAACGCCATAACTGCACAATCTCAATATACCGAGAAATACAAATCAACAGATAACAATTCCCACGCTCATAATCGATAACAATACAAATCTGATATCAAATCTCAATCAAATCCATTCCGAAATCATAACAATTTCATATTATATATGTTCTTCAATCCGATTTCGATTATATGATTTCTAATATCACAAGAACATCATATATGAATCATATCTGATTCTTTCAATATCATATTTTCAAATCATATCAAAACATAAAAAAACTTACGCCTGTGTGAAGCCTGTAACGAGAGGAGAACGGTACTGAAGTCGGATTGAAATACTAACGGCTGGATCTTGCAAAATCATAATTCTATGAGGTATAAAGGCGTAAGGATTTCTCGTAGCTTTTCTCAGTTCTTCTTTCTGAATTCTGAAGGAATGGGTTTATTTATATCAACTTGGATGATTCAGCTACGTGTCTTATTTTTCTCACATATAGGGTGGCGCTCGGGCGGTCACGAATTACCGCTCGGGCGCGAAACGTTCTGTCCGAGCACTCATCTTGTTATACACTGGCGCTCGGGCGGTTATTTTATACCGCTCGGGCGCCAAACATTCTGTCTGAATCCTAACCTTGTGGTGCACTGGTGCTCGGGCGGTCTTTTTCTACTGCTCAGGCGCCAAATGTTCTGTACAAAATTTTGATTGTAGTGCACCGACGCCTGGATTCTCCCTTCGCATCTTCATTTTGCTCCTGAAATTTCAATTCTGTTAATTAATCAATGTCTGATTACAGTGATACAATCTCTTCAATGAAATTCATGCCGTTGTCTCCTCGTCATCGTTCTTCGATCTGTCAACGTTTATTTGTGCGTTAAACTCGCAAAGTCACGCCATATTCTTTCTTTTACTCATTTATCACACCATAGTATTTATTTAATTGAGTTTTTCATGAAAAACAAGTTGCATCATGTTATATTTTAGGATATGCACGAAAGGTGATTTTTAAGGCTTGTATTTTCATCATAAAACTTGTTTATTATGTGGTTAAGGTGCTGCAAGGCTAAGGTATGGATTAAGGGTTTTTTTTACACAAGTTTAAGGAGTCCTAGAAAACTTGAATCATGCTTCACACGTATAGGAACAAGCTGGAACAACTTTTCTGTCATGGTGGTTGAGAGGCTTGGTTGTAAGGGTTATATGGCTTGGCTTGGTCTCGGTTGGGACCAGGGCTAGCTAGGGTCCGTGAGGGGTCACGGAAGGAGTCCTAGCCTTGCTAGGACTCGAGCACTAGGGCTGGGAAATAGTCCTAGCAAGATAGGACTCCAACCCGTAAAGCACATGCAGGTGCACAGGTGTGTAGCACGCGCAGATGGTTAAGGGGCTCGGCCAGAGGGCTTTGGCTATGCTAGGTCAAGTGGTTAGGGTCATAGGAGGGTGCAAAAGGGTCATGGTCAGGGGCTGGCTTGTAATGCCCAAGATTCTTGTAGATACGTTTGAATTGATATGTAGTATGAATAAGGAATGCAAGAACAGACAGGGAGAAACGACGTTGCAAAACTTTAATATATTGATAAAGGGAGACCGCACCCGCGCCCTGGTTGGTACCGCACCCGCGGTAGGTGGGCATAAAGTTATAATTTTGAATACAGCTATACCGCACCCGCACCAAGAAGTACACCGCACCCGCGGTTAATGGGCAGTAGGTTTGATTTTCATACGGAACAATACCGCACCCGCGGTACAAAAGTGCCGCACCCACGGTCGATTATTTTTGAAAATTAGAAGGGAGGCCGTGAGCATAGCGCACCCGCGGTGCAACGTTTAGGTTGAAGAGTAAGCCATGTGTTTGACATACTATATGTGTAAGCTCCTCCTTCATTCTTCATCCATTCAGCAGCAAGAACGAGAGAGAGTTTCTGAAATATTTCAAGTTTTCTCCCTAGCTTAAGTTTTTGATTTTGAATTATCCGGCCAACCGATTTTTGATCCGAGGTGATATTTGTGCTCCTCTTGACAAGGGCTTTGAAAGGGTATACATTTTATTGTTTTCCAATATGTCTTGGTATCCATGTGTTGAAGGAATTCCTATATAATTGATATTATTTGTTGTTGAGATGAAGGAGCAAACATATTTGATATCCGGTTGAAAAAGGGATATGATATATTGTTGTTGTTAATTTCAGCATATATTAAATATGGGATGTGTGGATTTCAGAATATAGATGTGTTATGATGGAGATTATATGTTCTTATGATAGCGGTGACCGTATAATTGAAATCAGATTGAAGAAATTATACCGTATGCCTTTGTTATGAATTTCAGCATCTTTTGAGTTGAATTGCATAAATATTGACATGCTGGAATTGAAATTGAGATGATATGATATTGGTTAGGTATTGTTGAGTTATGGTTATTTATTAGTGTTGTTGAGTTAATCGGCATCACGAGATTACGCCGTTATGCCGCTAAATTGTACTGAGACTGAATAATGATACGTACATGTATTAGTTTGAGTTGGAGATTGATATTGAGATTGATTATGAGCTGTGTTATCATATATGTGATATTGAGATTGACGAAGTTGTAGAGATTTGATTCTTATGCCATTGAAACATCAATAGAATAACATATGATTAGATTCAGTATTGATTGAGATTGTATCGTTATATCGTTGACATTTATCAGAGTATGTCTTGAGTTGAATATTGATCAAAGCAGGTAGTGAATGAATTGGATATTGATATTGTGTCTATTCGATATTGTCCTTGCCAGATTTGGATATGGACAGGTTTGATTACGAGACTTCGACTTCGTCGGATCGAGAAGAGAAAGGTATAATTCAATGTTTAATTCGGGAAGACACAACTCAAATGAGATTCAATTTGAGTTTCCCAATCTCACATACTTGTTATGTTTGTACTTTATATTGATTTATATATATGTACTGAGATAGAAGAGTCATTGGTAGATACGCCAATTTTATAAATGTTCGGTGATATCGAAGCATAGGGGAAGATTCACTCCGATTGTAGAATTCGATACAGACAGGACCGAAGTTTAGGAATAAGATGTAACGCCACCCCGATTGGGAAAGTAGGTGGGAGGCCTGTTACATCTTATTCACACTGGGATCCATAGATTTAGATATAAATTGAGTCAAAGATATGAGTTTGTTGTGAATTGTTTGACTTGTACTAATTATGTCTCATAGACTATGAAACATATTGTGGTTGATCATATTCATGATAGTATGTTCATGATTTATATTGTGTATATTCATGTATTATGATTTTGTATTCACTTGCACAATATGCATGTATACATGTTTTATACTGGGATTTATTCTCACCGGAGTATCGGTTGTTGTCTTGTTTGTATGTTTGCATGACAACAGGTGGGACAGGATCGGGGTCAAGAAGATGATGAGAGAGGACGAGTTAACGTGGTGATTCCGGACTTGTTGTAGATATGGTTTTGACACTTGACATGTAGTAGTTGAACCTTAGTCTAGTTTGAATTATTATTGTACTTTTATACTGATATGTATATGAGTAAATTTCATTACGTTCCGCACTTGAATTGTAAAACCGAAAAAATTTTAGACCCTGTTTATCTAAATTGATAATTAAATCAAAATGATGATTAATAAGATGATTAGCGTCCGGGTCCCCACAACAGGTGGTATCAGAGCATTAGGTCCTAGAACAGTAGGTTCCTTAGGCTGAGATAGAAGAGAATGAGCGGGGTAGATTGAGTTTTCTTTCCTGCTTTTGATTGCTAGCATGTGATTTATTATCATGTTAATTTCCATTGTGTATGTTAGCATGATACTATGTTTTACTGCTTTGAAATACATGTTTACCTGATTATTTTATTTGAATTGGTGTTATGTATTTTGAGTATGAATCGGATATGATTCTTGATCGGCAGTAAGATGATCAGAGGAGGACTGAAATAGGTTTGTTGTATTTGGTTACTAATGCATTTTGTAATCAGATATACCTCCTCGAAGAATTTCAGAAAGAGGTAGTACTTCAACTAGTCAGAGGGATGTGTCAGAAATTTTGATAGAAACACAGTTGAAGAGGTTTCAGTCGTTTCAACCGCCGATGCTGAAGGGTACTGAGACGCCAGTTGATTGTGAAAGTTGGCTTGAAGAAATAGAAATGCTATTTGAATTCCCTGGTTTCACAGATGATTATAGAATTAAGCTGATTGAGCACCAGTTACGGGAAGTCTCAAAGAGTTGGTGGCTGGTAACCAAAGAATATCTAGAACAACGTAGGTCAGTGATTTCGTGGAAATTTTTAAAGTTGAATTTTATCAAAGATTCTTCCCGTATCCTACAGACCGGATAAAGGTACAGAGTTTGCAAATCTGAAACAAGGTTAGTTGAATATTGATGAGTATTTGGCCCAATTTTTTACCTTGCTACGTTTTGCCCCGCACGTGGCTAGGAATGATGAAGCTGTATCTAATCAGTTTATTCAGGGATTGAATCCAGAGATACGTACTTTGGTAAATGTGAAACGGACAAATAATTTTGCTGATACCCAGAACAAATCCAAAAGAGCAGAAACAGTTCGGATGAGACAAAAAGAAGCTTCGTATGTTCTTCCAGCACCGAGTTTACAGCAACTGCCTCCCAGAGTCGAGATTGGCAGCAGCAGTGGTGGAAAGAAAGAACAGTTGCAAACTCGAAAGAAGCAGTTCAAGAAGTTAGGGAGCGGGTCATCTAGCTCCAGTGGTTCTAGTCCGAGTTATGTTGGAGTTTATTGCAGAACGTGCGGAGGGAGACATTCCACAGAACAATGCCAGGGAGTGACTGGTAGTTGCAATATCTGTAGACAGCGGGGACACATTGCGATGTTTGTCCACAGAAAGGTTCCCGAAGATTTCATGGGGCAGAATCATCTGGTTGAAGTGACCAAGGAACAGACCCCGGATACAATTGATGATATAGTGACAGATTCTTGTCAGGAGATGGTAAGATTCGGACCTGAAATGGCCGAAGAATGAAAGATGTACGGTAAGGATTCTAGATTTTGAATTCCTTTGACATCCGTATTTATTTATGATTTGATGATTATCGAAAGGAATGGAGTTATTCCTTATGCATTCAGTTGACTACTGAAACTGAGCGTATTATGGACTGATGTGCTAGTGGCAGGAGAATTGCTAAAAGCATTCCCAGATAAGATTCCAGGTTTACCTTATATCAGGGAGATTGATTTCAGACTTGATTCGATACCAGGTACTGGTTTTATTTTAGAATTCCGTACAGAATGATACTTGTTGAATTGAAGAAAATTGAAATATCGGTTAGAAGATTTACTGACCGAAAGTTACATTTGATTGTGTGTTTCTTGATAAAATACTTCAGTTCTTATTTTGGATTGCTGAATCGTGTGTTCAGAGGTATTCTGATGATTTTATGCTCGTTTTATCTATGATATTTTGATACATTACAGCATAAGACTGATTGAATCGAATATCTTGTATTGAATGATCTGAGAACTGAAATTGTTGTATACAGAAACTGTTCAGATAGGAATCTTAATGTTAAACAGATTGTATTCAGAGTATGTAATATCCGATTATAGTATACCGATTGATTTTGACAAAGTTGAGATCGTGATCAGTGGCTGAGAACGATACCGATATCAGAAATATCAGAAATTTCAGAAATTTCAGAACTGTCAGAAATTCAGTTTTGCCTGAGTTTAGTAGATTATCTTATACGACTGTTGTTTGAAATTGCTTGAGTATTGTTATTGTTTTAAATCAGTATTTGAGAAAGATTATATTGTTTGGGGTACATTACCTTTAAAGATGATAGAGCAGTTAAGTTAAACAACGTTGTAGACATGATCGGTTAGCCAAATTGACAGTATTATTAAAATTGATGTTTCGAGGTTGATCCGATATTATTGTTATCTGAATCCGTGTGTGATACAGAGTATTATGAACTATTGAGATTATATACTGTTAAAACCGAATCAGAGCTGATCTCGAGAATTCAAGCAGTCTAGAAATATGATCAGAATGTTCAGAATTTGATTATGAGGATCAGAGCAGAGCATCGATCAGAGTAACAGATATGTGACAGAATCCTCTCTTTGTGCCGAATATTTCAGATTGATGTGACAGAATTCGATATCTATAGTTAGAACAGGGAGTCGATCAGAATATCAGGTAAGTAATACTGCCTTGTATGTTAATAGCTGACTTGTTTGTGCCAGATTTTTTGAATCTGAATTGACAGAAATTGTCAGAAATGTACAATAATCGATTCAGTTTGCATTTTGATAGCAGAAAATGTTTTGATAGAAACAGATGAGATCAGTTAGGACATAATTTGTACTAAAATGTCCCAATTGTCAATAAATGAAGATAGAAAGATAGAAATCAGAAGATTTATTACAGAATTGTTCAATTCTGAATAGAAATGGGAGTACATTTCTATGAATTTCGTAATGAAACTACCGTAATCTTTTCAAGATTTTAATTGACAGATTGTTCAATCAGCATATGTTAGTTGTACAAGATTACGTACAAACATGACCAGATAACAAAGATCGATGTCAGAGAAGTGGTCAGACTAAACAGAATGCTAAAATAGATTATATCAGATTGTGATTTTTGACTGATTTTGTATTTGTGGCAGAATATACCATGAGTTCTTTCACATATTATCCACCGACTGACAGATAGCCAGAGCGTACTATCCAAATATTGGAGGATATTTGTGGAGCTGTAGTGCTGGATGTTAGCACTAGTTAATATGAATTATTGTACGATAATAGCTATCAGATGAGTAATGAGATAGTTGCAGACGAGACATTGTACAGCGAGTACTGCAGATTTCTTGGGTAGAGGAATAATATCGCGGAGATATCTGAGATTGGATCTGATAGAATCAGAAATATAACAAAGAAATTGAAGATGATTCCGAAGAAAATGGAGACAGCTCAGAATAGACAGACTTAATAGGCCAACGTCCGACGATGACTGCTAGTATTTGAGGCCGAAGATTAATTATAACCCTAACTGGGATTACCAGATTTATAAGAGATAATGATATTGATTTGTTATGAGTTGATAGTTGGTATATACGGATGTTGTATATCCATTATTGCGAGATTGATTCTGTAAGAATTATTTCGAAGGGTGTTATGATATTATACTTCTTGAATTATTATTCCAAATTGAAATCAGAATTAGTAGAAGAAAAACAGCTCAGAACGAAGACTATTCCTCTTGTGAAAGTCCAGTGGAATCGTCAAGGCACAGAAGAAGCGACTTGGGAGACAGAAGCAGAGATGAAACAGAGATATCCCGAGTTATTATCATGACGTAAGTATTTATTCAACTTTTGATTATAATGCTGCTTTTACACGCGTTGATTTATAGATTTCAAGTTCGAGGACGAACTTATATCTAAGAGGGGGAGAAATGTAATGCCTGAGATTCTTGTTGATACGTTTGAATTGATATGTAGTATGAATAAGGAATGCAAGAACAGACAGGGAGAAACGACGTTGCAAAACTTGAATATATTGATAAAGGGAGACCGCACCTGCGCCCTGGTTGGTACCGCACCCGCGGTAGGTGGGCAGAAAGTTAGAGTTTTGAATACAGCTATACCGCACCTGCACCAAGAAGTACACCGCACCCGCGGTTAATGGGCAGAAGGTTTGATTTTCATACGGAACAATATCGCACCCGCAGTACAAAAGTGACCGCACCCACGGTCGATTATTTTGGAAAATTAGAAGGGAGGCCGTGAGCATAGCGCACCCGCGGTGGAAAGCTAGTGCACCCATGGTGCAATGTGTAGGTTGAAGAGTCAGCCATGTGTTTGACATACTATATTTGTAAGCTCCTCCTTCATTCTTCATCCATTCAGCAGCAAGTACGAGACAGAGTTTTTGAAACCTTTCAAGTTTTCTTCCTAGCTTAAGTTTTTGATTTTGAATGATTCGGCCAACCGATTTTTGATCCGAGGTGATATTTGTGCTCCTCTTGACAAGGGCTTCGAAAGGTTATGCATTTTATTGTTTTCCAGTATGTCTTGGTATCCATGTGTTGAAGGAATTCATATATAATTGATAGTATTTGTTGTTGAGATGAAGGAGCAAACATATTTGATATCGGATTGAAAAATGGATATGATATACTGTTGTTGTTAATTTCAGCATATATTAAATATGGGATGTGTGGATTTCAGAATTTAGATGTGTTATGATGGAGATTATATGTTCTTATGATAGCAGTGACCGTATAATTGAAATCAGATTGAAGAAATTATACTGTATGCCTTTGTTATGAATTTCAGCATCTTTTGAGTTGAATTGCATAAATATTGACATGCTGGAATTAGAATTGAGATGATATTATATTGGTTAGGTATTGTTGAGTTATGGTTATTGATTAGTGTTGTTGAGTTAATCGGCATCACGAGATTACGCCGTTATGCCGCTAAAATGTACTGAGACTGAATAATGATACGTACATGTATTAGTTTGAGTTGGAGATTGATATTGAGATTGATTATGATCTGTGTTATCATATATGCGATGTTGAGATTGACGAAGTTGTAGATATTTGATTCTTATGCCGTCGAAACATCAATAGAATTACATATGATTAGATTCAGTATTGATTGAGATTGTATCGTTATATCATTGACATTGATCAGAGTATGTCTTGAGTTGAATATTGATCAGAGCAGGTAGTGAATGAATTGGATATTGATAATGTGTCTATTCGATATTGTCATTGCCAGATTTGGATAAGGACAAGTTTGATTACGAGACTTCGACTTCGTCGGATCGAGAAGAGAAAGGTATAATTCAATGTTTAATTCGAGAAGATACAACTCAAATGAGATTCAATTTGAGTTTCCCAAAATCACATACTTGTCCCATGCAATAGTCAGGAATTCTTGACGAAATCGAGTTGGAACCACATGTTCTTGTACTGAGATAGGAGAGTCATTGGTAGATACGCCAATTTTCTAAACGTTCGGTGATATCGAAGCATAGGGGAAGATTCACTCCGATTGTAGAATTCGATACAGAAAGGACCGAAGTTTAGGAATGAGATATAACGCCACCCCGATTGGGAAAGTAGGTGGGAGACCTGTTACATCTTATTCACACCGGGATCCCTAGATTTAGATATAAATTGAGTCAAAGATATGAGTTTGTTGTGAATTGTTTGACATGCACTAATTATGTCTCATAGACTATGAAACATATTGTGATTGTGATTGATCATATTCATGAATGTATGTTCATGATTTATATTGTGTATATTCATGTATTATGATTTTGTATTCACTTGCACAATATGCATGTAAACATGTTTTATACTGGGATTTATTCTCACCGGAGTATCCGGCTGTTGTCTTGTTTGTATGTGTGCATGACAACAGGTGGGACAGTATCGGGGTCTAGAAGATGATGAGAGAGGACGAGTTAACGTGGTGATTCCGGACTTGTTGTAGATATGGTTTTGACACTTGACATGTAGTAGTTGAACCTTAGTCTAGTTTGAATTCTTATTGTACTTTTATACTGATATATATATTAGTAAATTCCATTACGTTCCGCACTTGAATTGTAAAAACGAAAAATTTTTAGACCATGTTTATCTTAATTGATAATTAAATCCCGAAGATGATTAATAAGATGATTAGCGTCCGGGTCCCCACATGGATCGTTTGTTAAACGGCTAGGCAAGAAAAAATGGAGTCCATTGCATTAGGGAGTTCTCCGCAATGGCTTGTATTTGAATTGTGGCTTCGGTTTTTCTTGCTGGGGTTAAGTCTGTTGGTTCTAAAGGTCCAGGAAGGTTCCTTGAGGGGACAATAAGGGTTCGGCTTGGGGTGGTCCGAGCTTGGCTCGAGAAAAACTAAAGATGGCTCAAGGGTTTCAAAGCTTGGTTCGGTTAGGGTGTTCATTGAGCAAATAATTCGAAACATGGCTCACGGGGGTCGAGTCGTTGTTCACAAGGGTCAAATAATTAATAAAGGTCTAAGCTTTTAATATGGGAATTTTATCTTAAATTTTGGTTTAATTCGGAGTTAAAACACATTAATACGTTCTAGTTAAAGATTAATTTAAAAGTCATCGATTTAAGCCAAATAAAAATACTGGAAAATTAATGTAAGCTTATATAATTATTTGGGATGGTATAGAGTCAAAGGGATTAAGAAAATTTCAAAAATGTAAAATTTTATGTATATGGGTAAAACAGTAATTTTACACCCGAAAATTATTAAATTTCATGGCAGTGTCCTGAATTTTGTTTTTTATGCTAATATGAATATTTTAAATGTTTATGGATTTTTATATATTAAAATGTCATTTTAATGTTTATGGATTTTTATATGTTAAAATGTCTATTTTAAATGTTTATGAATCTTTATGATTTAATATTTCAAAAGTTTTATTTTAATGTTTTTGATTTAATATGTCAAAATGTTGATTTTAAATGTTTATGGATTTTATGATGAAACGATAATGTTAAAAGATATGTTGCATGCTTGGTTTTAAAGAAAAACGTTATATGCATGTTTAATTTTATAAAGTGATGATAATACGAAACGTTGAAGGAAGTAAATTAATTGTGACTAATACGATGATATGTTGCAGATATCGTGAGGGAGAAGGCCCAGTGGGAATTCTACGATCGTATTTCTATTGATACGAATACGATGATATATTATTATGTAGGCCAAGGCTCAGTTGACGGGTGAGAGTGTCACTGATGTCCCCAACACCCAGTACTCTGGTTATATGTAGATGGATTCATCGCCCAATACAAATACGAATACGAATATGAGTCACAATTAACGATCTGAATTCAACGAAAACAAATATGAATATGAATATGATATGAGTATGAATATGTTTATGATGATATAGTATGTTGATATGAAAATGTTTACGAAAATGTGTAGGTTTAAAGTTTATGCATCATCATAAAAATGTTTATGTTTAAAGTTTATGCATCTTCATGAAAAGTATATTTTAAATAAAAGTATTTTTATTGTTGTATGTGATTTGTATATGTAGTATATGTTATCAAGAATATGTTATGTTGAGTCTTTAGACTCACTATGTGCGATTGATGCAGGTGATTGTGATGACAATGTTAATGGAGGTCTTGATGGTTGACTTTGCTAGACTGAAGGTGCACATAACCCGATGAATTACACTAGTTTTCCGCACTAGTTTAGGATTAATGATTTTAAGTTATGTTAAAGATATTTTATGACTCTTATCATAATTATGAGTGGTTTTTGATAGGTTGATAATATGGGCTATACTTTTCAAATATTGTTTTTAGGTTTGGTAAAATGTTTGACGATTTTATGATTCAAATTATTTTCATTTGGATTTTTAAAAATTAGTGGTTCTTTTATTTTCAAAATAGTGTCAAGGTATTTTAAAGTATTTACATTTATATTTCGAATAATGGAGAGTAAGGAGAAAAAATGAGTAGTAATTTTAAGAAAACGAGTAGTGGATGTTTCAGTTGGTATCAGAGCAATGGTTTTGTAAAGGGTTGTTCCACCGTCAGTGCCGGAAGCTCAGTCGTCAAGCCTCAATCTGTAGATTTACATGCTTTATATGATATATATATATATATTTATCTATATATATATATATATATATATATATATATATATATATATATATATAATGTTACATACATGTTTATATGATCTATAAATTTAAGCTACATGTGCATACACGTTTTGATGTTAAATGACGTTTACGTTTAAGTTTGCACGATAAATGATTTTTTATCCTGGATGGTTGCATGATTTTTTTTATGCTAAAAAATTAGATGCATTATGATTTTTTAATGAGAGTTACGACGGGGATTAAGGAATTATATGATTTTCGAGCATGCTGCCTTTGTAGTGGAATTGGACATGTTTAAGAATTTGGTTATTTGGGTGTTAGGAAAGGTCGAAGTTGATTTGAGTATATTGATTTTTGGGTCTTGGTATTGTTGTTTTACTTTTGGGGTCATAAGCTAATCATGAATATCTAAAATGCTTTTGGGACTTGTGGGTACTAGTTGAGTTAATTTTGGGAATTACACCTAAGGAATAATGATTCGAGGATTGCAACGACTTTAGAAGTAAGAAAATGTATAAAGTGAGATTTTATGTTTTGATGAAAATGTAAGATTGGTTATGAGAATTGATTTTTGGGAAAATAAGTTTAAAATGTGAGAAATTTTGTTATGAGAAATCTGTATAAGGAAATTAAGAATTCAAAATAATTATGGGTTAATTGTAGGATTTTCGAAATTATGGACCAATGGGATAAATTTTGGGGAAATAAAGAATTAATTTTGCAATTGTTAAGGAAATTGGGGACTAGTTTAGCAATAAGCGATAATTGAATGGTTTAGATAATAGGAATTTTTGATGATTTGGTCTCGAAAGGATATTTAGAACCATGGGATATCTTGGGTTATAACATTATAAGGAATTTTATCAAGGGTATTGTAGGATGAATCGATATTAGGCTTGAAAATCTAAGAATTAGTAGTTGTGTTCGGGATTTTAAGATTGAAATATGAAAGGTTGATGAAATTTTGGTTAAATATAAGGAAAGTAATATACGATAAGGGTGGTCATCAATTTTGAATATTGGGAATTGTAAGAAAAGTTGAAAGTGGAGGTTATGGGAAAATGGAACTAGGTCGCCATGGGTCGTTGTAAGTTGAGTTTTGCAAACGAGCATTTAGAAAGAAGATTTAAATGGGATCTAGAAGACATAAAGACACCCTAAGATTTATTATTTTATCAGAGTAGCGCAGCGGAAGCGTGGACTTTTGGGATATTAGAAGCAAGTCTAACTTTGGGTTATCAAGGATAAGCGAATTTCGGCGACGAAATTCAAATTAAGGAGGGAAGATTGTAACGTCTCGAAAATTTGAAGGTACACGTGTGTGGGGACCCGGGCTCTAACTCTTTCTTTGGGATTCAATGGATCGTTAATATAAAAAGTGGGTCAAATTTTCGCTTTTCAACATTAAATCTAATGTATATAAACAAACATAAATTCTTTATTTAAATTACAAACATAATGTACAAACATAACGTACAACATGTCTTGTCCATCCATACTCAACAAACTAGTAATTAAATACAGTACATGCCCAAGGTACAACTACTAGTCCTTCTGCTAAGCCCGAGATCACCACGCTATGTCCATCTCTCATCCTCTGCGTGACCCAGATCCTGCCCCACCTGTTGTTATGCACACATACAGACATAACAACAGCCGGAAACTCCGGTGAGAACAAATCTCAGTATAAACATGTATACATGCATATAATCAATCTAAACATGAAACATGCTATTATGAATGACAATCATATAAACATGCAATGCGAATCAAACCATGACTGGACTCGACTCGACTATAACTCTAGGGATCCCGGTGTGAATAAGACGTCAATGGCTGTCACCTACCCTCCCACTCGGGGTGACTGTACGTCTTATTCCTAGACTTCGGTCTGAGCTGTATCAATGACTGCAATAGGAGTCGAGGCTGCTCCTAAGCTGAGATACACCGAACATCTAGATAGTTGACAATGGCTGTCAACGACTCTCCTATCTTAAATGCAATGATTATCAACCTGTAACAAAGCATGTTCATATTCATATCTGAATATCACACTAATCTTACATGCTTGAATACAATTCTATAATCAAAGCATAATCATGTAACAAGATTTGAATATAATTCTATAAACAAGTCATAAACATGTTACCATATATACAATAATACTAGTATGTGATTTTGGTTGGGAAACTCAAATAATATCTTATTTGAGTTGTGGCTTCCCAAACAAACATGGCTTATACCTTTCTTGTCGTAGGAATCACTCGAAGTCTCGAAGTTGCTATCAAGTCTGTCGATCAAATCTGAAAGAGATACATTGATACATTTTCTATCAATCTCTAATCTCAATCAACACATATCCAATTAAATACTTGATCTCGGTATCATTTCAACGGTATAATCTTCCTATATTCAGCAGTACTACGCAAAAGATAACAATTTCCTCAATTCAAAATCAGTAACGGTACAAATCTGATACCATGCCTCAGTTAATTCAACTCTAAAATTCATAACAATTCTATGCGGTGTCCGTTCTTAAATCCGTTTACAATTATACGATGTTTAACATGTCAGAAACACCATATATGAATTCTATCTGATTCCTTCAACATCATAATTTCAAGACATGTCAAAACATAGTAAAACTTACGTCCACGTGTAGCCTACAACGATAGGAACACGGTACCGAAGTCGGATTTCCAATCAGACGGACGGATTGAAATATACTGGCGCAAGAATTTCAAAAGCTCTCTCGTAGCTTTTCCCTTTTTGATTCTTATCAAATTCTGAGGAAATTCGTTATATATATATCCACTTGCATGCATAAGAAACATGGCTCACTCTTGCCAAATCTCGCTGGCGCTCGGGCGGTCGAATCTTACAGCCCGGGCGCTCGCTCGGCGCTCGGGCGGTTAAGTTCTACCACCCGGACGCGGAAGGTTCTGCCCGCGATGTTTGGTTCTGGCGCTCGGGCGGTCATAAATTACCGCCCGGGCGCCACACATTCTGCCCGAACATAATTCCATTGAACATTGGCGCTCGGGCGGTCACTTTCTACCGCTCGGGCGCCACTAGTTCTGCCCGAAACTTATGAAATTTATATTCTTTGTCCAATCTGGTCTCGTAGTGGCCCGTTTACAATTATATCTATTTAATTCACTAATCTCATAGCAAATTACGATAATAAAATTCTCGGGCATTACATTTCTCCCCCTCTTAGATAAGAGTTCGTCCTCGAACTCACAAGAAATCAATTAAATCAAGTGAAAGGGTATTGTAATCAAATATTAACTGAATACTCACATCATAGGAATAACTCGGGATATCTCTGTCTCATATCTGCTTCTGTTTCCCAAGTTGCTTTCTCAATGCCATGACGACTCCATTGGACTTTCACTAGAGGAATAGTCTTTGTTCTGAGCTTCTTTTCCTTCCGATCAAGAATCTGTATCGGTTGTTCAACATAGCTCAAGGTCTGATCAAGTTCAGCTTCGTCAGGCTGAATGACATGAGAAATATCTGGCATGTACTTACGCAACATCGATACATGAAAAACGTCATGTATTCCAGATAGAAAAGGAGGAAGAGCCAGTCGATATGCTCGATCGCCAATCTTCTCTAGGATCTCGTAAGGACCGACGTATCTAGGAGACAACTTTCCACGCTTGCAAAATCTGACAACGCCTCTAAATGGGGAAATCTTTAAAAACACCCTGTCTTCTTGCTCAAATACTAACGGTCTACGTCTGATGTTGGCGTATTTCGCTTGCCTATCTTGTGCCGTCTTCATCCTCTTCTGAATGACTTTCACCTTCTCAGTCATGTCACGAATCATATCTGGTCCAAGTTCTGGTACCTCGGAGATGTCATCCCAGTATAGCGGAGATCTGCACTTCTTACCATATAAAGCTTCAAACGATGCCATCTCAATGCTCGTCTGATAGCTATTATTGTAAGAGAATTCGCAAAGAGGTAAGGAATCTTGCCAACTAGTGCCAAAATCTAGCACTACGGCTCTCAACATATCCTCTAGTGTCTGGATAGTCCGCTCTGACTGTCCGTCTGTCTGAGGATGATAAGCAGTGCTTAGGTGTAATGTCGTACCCAAAGCCTGCTGTAAATTGTGCCAAAAGTGAGAAGTAAATCGTGGATCACGATCTGATACGATAGACTTCGGCACTCCAAGCAATCTGACTACCTCTCGAATATATATCTCCGCCATCTGATCTTGTCTATACGTCATTCTGTACGGAATGAAACAAGCAGATTTGGTCAATCAGTCAATAATGACCCAAATCGCATCACAGCCTCTGGAAGATCGGGGTAACTTCGTCACGAAATCCATGGAAATGTGGTCCCATTTCCATTCTGGAATGGCTAAACTCTGAAGTAACCCTCCGGGCTTCTTCCTCTCGGCCTTCACCTGTTGGCAGTTCAAGCATTTAGACACATATTCTGCGATGTCTGACTTCATCTGCTTCCACCAGAACTGTGTCTTCAAATCATTGTACATCTTCCTGCCACCAGGATGGATGCTGAACCGACTGCAGTGTGCTTCGGACATAATCTGATGTCTCAAGTCTGAAACATCTTGCACTACAAGGCGGTTATTCACATATAGCACCTGATCACGTACCTGATATTTTGATAAATGTCCTGCTCTGACCATCTGAATCGATCTTTGCACATTCTGATCGGTTCGTTGAGCTTCTTTGATCCTCATGATTAAATCAGGCTCAACTCGGATAACAGCAAGTCGTAGTGGCCTCCTATCCGTATCAAATTCTAATTCACAGAAACAGCAATTTTCAACAAGCTTCGTAACACCTATCGTCGATAAGGATAAGGGACAAACCTTTCGACTTAAGGCGTCTGCTGCTGCATTTGACTTCCCTGGATAATATTTGATCTCGCAATCAAAGTCCTTTAATAGATCAAGCCATCTACGCTGTCTCATGTTCAACTCCGACTGAGAAAACAAGTATTTTAGACTTTTATGGTTTGAATAGATCTCAAATTTCTCGCCATAAAGATAATGACGCCAGATCTTCAGTGCAAATACGATAGCCGCCAATTCAAGATCATGAATGGGGTATCGAGTCTCGTGAGTCTTCAACTGTCTTGAGGCATATGCGACTACATGACCTCGCTGCATAAGAACACATCCCAAACCTCTGTGAGAGGCATCACAATATACAACGAAATCACCCGTACCTGAAGGAATCATCAAGACAGGTGTGCTGGTCAGCCTCTTTTTCAATTCCAGAAAGCTAGACTCACACTCCTCAGACCATAAGAATGGCGCATTCTTCTGTGTCAATTGTGTAAATGGCTTCGCAATACGGGAGAAATCTTGGATGAATCGTCTATAGTATCCTGCTAGACCCATGAAACTGCGTATCTCTTTCACAGAAGTCGGTCTCGACCAACTGATCACAGCTTCCACTTTACTTGGATCTACAGAAATACCATCTCCAGATATGATATGTCCCAAAAAGACAACTCGATTCAACCAAAATTCACACTTGGACAATTTGGCATACAATCTCTCATTTCTCAGTGTCTGCAACACAATTATGAGATGTTCTGCATGCTCATTCTTGTTCTTAGAATACACCAGAATATCATCGATAAAGACAATCACAAAATCATCCAAATACCTCTGAAAGATTTGATTCATCAAACCCATAAATACCGCCGGATCATTTGTTAACCCAAAAGGCATGACAATAAATTCGTAATGCCCATACCTGGTTCGAAATGCTGTCTTCGGTATGTCTACATCTCGAACTCGGAGCTGATGATATCCGGATCGCAAATCAAACTTAGAATAAACAGAGGATCCCTGCAACTGATCAAATAAATCATCAATTCTAGGCAAAGGATACTTATTCTTTATCGTTGCCTTATTCAGTTGCCTGTAATCGATACACAACCACATCGATCCATCTTTCTTTCGCACAAATAGCACCGGAGCGCCCCAAGGAGATACACTAGGTCTGATATATCCCTTGGCTAGAAGATCTTCCAACTGTGCCTTTAATTCTTTCAACTCTATCGGTGCCATCCTATACGGAGCTCTCGAAATAGGAGTGGTACCTGGAATCAAATCAATACTAAAATCTACCTCTCGCACTGGAGGTAACCCTGGAATCTCCTCTGGAAACACATCTGTAAATTCCCGTACTACTGGCAAATCTGCCAATGTAGGGCTCGATTTCTGTACATCTACAGCATACACAAGGAACCCATCTGCTCCTTTCTGTAACAACTTATTCATTGACAAAGCCGAAATCAAGGGAATCCGAGATCTGGAACCCTTTCCGTAGAATTTCCACTCTTCTGCCATTTCTGGTCTGAACCTGACAATCTTGTGGAAACAATCTACAGTGGCTCTGTACTTCGTTAGCATGTCAATCCCAACAATGCAATCAAAATCATCTAATCCAAGTACTATACAATCTAGATCAATTTCATGACCCTCAAATTGTAAGATGCAATGCCTAACCGTAGTCACCGCTATCAAACCACTTCCCAACGGAGAAATAATACACACTACATCCGACATTGACTCAACAGGCAAGGAATGCAATAATGCAAATCGTTCTGAGATGAATGTATGTGATGCACCCGTATCTATCAATATATAAGCAGGATAACCGCAAAGGAAACAGTTACCTGCAATGACATCATCTGGGGCATCCTGTGCTTGATCCTCTGTCAACGCAAACACCTGAGCCTGTTGTCGGGTCGGCTGGCTCCCGGTCTGACCACCTCTGGCTCGAGGCTGGGTCTGTGTAGGTGGCGGCTGAAATGAGTGAACAGATGAAGCTTGCCTCTCAGGCTGAGTCACTGATGCTGATGACCCTGCACCCTGAAATCTCGATGCTCCACTTCTCTGAGGACAGACCTTGGCATAATGCCCCGGTTGCTTGCATATGTTACACCTGCCCACTACACCCTGACACTGTTCTGTGGCATGCTTACCTCCACAAGTGCTGCAATACCCACTCATCACCTCTAAACTCTGGCCAGGACCTCTCTGTCTTGACCCGCTGGAGCTCGACGAACTGCTCCCTGCCCTCTTAAACTGTTTGCCCTTCGCTTTCAATGGATCCTTCCACCCGCTGCTACTACCGCCGCTATCAAATCTAGGAGGATGTTGTGCTGGAGGTAGTGGCGGTCTCGGACTCGGAGCAACATACGGAACACTCCGTTGCCTAAGCAATCCTGCTTCTGCTCCTTTGGCACGGTTCAATGCTTCAGCGAAATTATTGGGTCTCCCAGTATTAACCAATGTAAAGACATCAGGATTTAAGCCGTTTATAAACTGATCTGCCACGGCCTCATCATTCCCTGAAACGTGAGGTGCAAAGCGAAGCAAAGAAGAAAATTTAGCAACGTACTCTTCAATGTTCAATTGCCCTTGCCTCAGGTTTGCAAATTCAGCGCCTTTATCTTTACGGTAGGATACAGGAAAGAATCGCTGATAGAACTCCGTCTTGAATGCTTTCCATGTAACCTCGGTGCCACGCTGTTCTAGTGCTCTCCTTATATTCAACCACCAATACTTAGCCACGTCTTGCAGTTGATGGCCAATGAGTTTCACTCGCTTCTCATCATTATATTCCAGAGACTCGAATAACATCTCGATATCCTCCAACCAGCTTTCACATTCAATTGCATTTTCTGTGCCCTTTAAGGTCGGTGGTCGGAAAGACTGGAATCGCTTTAATAGAGTCTCCATGGGCGTAGCAGTAACATCCATTGTATCACCAGATGTGCTACCCTGTTCTGGTACTGGTGGTCGTAAAGGGACGGCTGCTCTTCTAGGAGGCATGAATCTGCTATACAAACAGTTTAGTATACAATCTATACTAACTGTCTCAGCCCTCCTCTGATCATTTACCTCTGATCCAGAATCGGTTCTGATTCAGTCTTAACCAATACATGCTGCAATCAAATCAGATAACACAACACGTAATAGGGAAAGCAATAAATCATGATATGCTAGCATGATATAAACAAGGAAGATGACTCGATCTACCCCGCACATTCTATTCTATCTCAACCTACAGAACCTACTGCTCTGATACCACCTGTTGTGGGGACCCGGGCTCTAACTCTTTCTTTGGGATTCAATGGATCGTTAATATAAAAAGTGGGTCAAATTTTCGCTTTTCAACATTAAATCTAATGTATATAAACAAACATAAATTCTTTATTTAAATTACAAACATAAAGTACAAACATAACGTACAACATGTCTTGTCCATCCATACTCAACAAAATAGTAATTAAATACAGTACATGCCCAAGGTACAACTACTAGTCCTTCTGCTAAGCCCGAGATCACCACGCTATGTCCATCTCTCATCCTCTGCGTGACCCAGATCCTGCCCCACCTGTTGTTATGCACACATACAGACATAACAACAGCTGGAAACTCCGGTGAGAACAAATCCCAGTATAAACATGTATACATGCATATAATCAATCTAAACATGAAACATGCTATTATGAATGACAATCATATAAACATGCAATTCGAATCAAACCATGACTGGACTCGACTCGACTATAACTCTAGGGATCCCGGTGTGAATAAGACGTCAATGGCTGTCACCTACCCTCCCACTCGGGGTGACTGTACGTCTTATTCCTAGACTTCGGTCTGAGCTGTATCAATGACTGCAATAGGAGTCGAGGCTGCTCCTAAGCTGAGATACACCGAACATCTAGATAGTTGACAATGGCTGTCAACGACTCTCCTATCTTAAATGCAATGATTATCAACCTGTAACAAAGCATGTTCATATTCATATCTGAATATCACACTAATCTTACATGCTTGAATATAATTCTATAATCAAAGCATAATCATGTAAAAAGATTTGAATATAATTCTATAAACAAGTCATAAACATGTTACCATATATACAATAATACTAGTATGTGATTTTGGTTGGGAAACTCAAATAGTATCTTATTTGAGTCGTGGCTTCCCAAACAAACATGGCTTATACCTTTCTTGTCGTAGGAATCACTCGAAGTCTCGAAGTTGATATCAAGTCTGTCGATCAAATCTGAAAGAGATACATTGATACATTTTCTATCAATCTCTAATCTCAATCAACACATATCCAATTAAATACTTGATCTCGGTATCATTTCAACGGTATAATCTTCCTATATTCAGCAGTACTACGCAAAAGATAACAATTTCCTCAATTCAAAATCAGTAACGGTACAAATCTGATACCATGCCTCAGTTAATTCAACTCTAAAATTCATAACAATTCTATGCGGTGTCCGTTCTTAAATCCGTTTACAATTATACGATGTTTAACATGTCAGAAACACCATATATGAATTCTATCTGATTCCTTCAACATCATAATTTCAAGACATGTCAAAACATAGTAAAACTTACGTCCACGTGTAGCCTACAACGATAGGAACACGGTACCGAAGTCGGATTTCCAATCAGACGGACGGATTGAAATATACTGGCGCAAGAATTTCAAAAGCTCTCTCGTAGCTTTTCCCTTTTTGATTCTTATCAAATTCTGAGGAAATTCGTTATATATATAAATCCACTTGCATGCATAAGAAACGTGGCTCACTCTTGCCAAATCTCGCTGGCGCTCGGGCGGTCGAATCTTACCGCCCGGGCGCGAGCTCGGCGCTCGGGCGGTTAAGTTCTACCGCCCGGGCGCGGAAGGTTCTGCCCGCGATGTTTGGTTCTGGCGCTCGGGCGGTCAGAAATTACCGCCCGGGCGCCACACATTCTGCCCGAACATAATTCCATTGAACATTGGTGCTCGGGCGGTCACTTTCTACCGCTCGGGCGCCACTAGTTCTGCCCGAAACTTATGAAATTTATATTCTTTGTCCAATCTGGTCTCGTAGTGGCCCGTTTACAATTATATCTATTTAATTCACTAATCTCATAGCAAATTACGATAATAAAATTCTCGGGCATTACAACGTGTACCACGTGCATACAAGTTATTAAATTCCTTGTGTATTTCAATTAATTGTTTTAATTGCATAAATTAATATGTTGTGCATGTTGGCATGCTTAAAATATAATTTTCTACATGGTTGCATTAAAATGTATTTTTTAAAGGTTATTCGAGTTGCGATCGAGGAACGGAGATCGAGTGCTGAAAAATATTGTGGGGACCCGGACCTAATCATCTTCTTAATCATTGTTGGGATTTAATTATCAGTTCTGATAAACAGGGTCTAAAAATTTTTCTTTTTAAAATGTAAATGCGGAAGGTAATGGAATCTAAATAATATACATCTCAGTATAAAATACATTTCAGTATAAGAGTACAATACTGTACAATCTAAGTCTAAGGTTCGGTTACTAAGTTCAAGTAATAAACCAAATCTACAGTAAGTCCGGAATCACCACGCAAACTCTTCTTCTCTCCTCATCCTCTTGACCCTGATCCAGCCCCACCTGTTGTCATGCTAACATACAAAACAAGACAACAGCCGGATACTCCGGTTAGAATAAATCCGAGTATAAAACATGGTAAACATGCATATACATAAACAAATCATGAAATATTCTATCATGAATTAAATTAAAGCAATAGATTTCATAATCTATGAAATTAAATCAAAATAAGCATGCAACTCAAATCAGATAAACATGCTACTCAAATCAAATCATAAAAACATGCTGTCATGACTGAAAGCAATAATAATGGGTTTCATAGTCTATGAAACCACATCCATAAACACATGAAGTTCTAGTCAAATTATGTCTAGACGCGACTCCATGCTGACTCTAGGGATCCCGGTGTGAATAAGACGTCAATGGCTGTCACCTACCCTCCCACTCGGGGTGACTGTACGTCTTATTCCTAGACTTCGGTCTGAGCTGTATCGACGGCTGCAATAGGAGTCAGAGCTGCTCCTAAGCTGAGATACACCGAACATCTAGAGGTATGACTGTTCTGTCAAGACTCCCTATCTGTAATGCCCGAGACTTAATTACTGTAATCATACGTTGATTAATTTCATGATTGAGGTTATACGAACTTGAATGAAGAAGTCGGGCATCGTTATAATATAAGCCAAGATGTTCAACCGAACATCTCGAGATGTTCGGCCGAACATCTCAAAAGAAATGACCGGCGCACATGCGCGAAGAAACACGCGCATATGCGCAAGGGGTCCAGAAGCCCTCGCGCATATGTGCGAGAAAATGCGCGACAGCTCCAGAATCTTTGGCGCATATGCGCGAGATGAAGCGTGCATATGCGCGAGTGCTGTTTTGGCAAATTTTGGAGAAGACACGTACGATTTACATGCAATATACATATATATACAAACGTAATTCCTCAGAATGGAAATAGGGAGAAAACGAGAATTCAGAGCAAATCTTTAACTTTTGATTTTAGAATTCAACGTACGAGAAATCCGTCCGTCTGATTTTGAATCTGACTTCAGTACCGAGTTCCTATCGACGTAGGCTACAACTGGACGTAAGTTTTGCTACGTTTTGATATGATTTGAAATTATGGTATTGTCAGAATCTGATATGATTCATATATGATGTTCTTGGCATGTTAGACATCGTATAATCGAAACCGGACTGAGGAACAGATACCATATGAAATTGTTATGATTTTTAGAGTTGAGTTGATTGAGAATTGATATCAGAATTGAGTTGTTATTGAGTAGGAGATATTAGAATTAATATCTGATTGATATGGTATTGTTGGGTATATTCATATTATACCGTTATGCCATCGATATTGAATTAGGTTAAGTATTGAGCAGAACAGATTTGATTCGAGTGGTGTATTGATATTATACTCCTCAATATTGTTATTGTCAGACTGAGTATTGACAGGCTTGGGGTTCGAGACTTCGACAGAATCAGAGTATCAGAAAGAAAGGTATAAATTAATGTTGAGTTGGGATTGCACAACTCGAGTAAGGTTTGACTCGAGTCTCCCTAAATCACATACTTAGATTATTACATTGAGATGTGTAATTGATAAGATTGACGTTGTTGTCTATTGATTTATAGTCATTGCATGTATTGATTACTGAGTTGTTGAGTCATTGGCTGATTCGCCTAGTCACCGGCTGAGTCGTCTGGTTATTGACTGATTCGTCTAGCTATTGGCTGATTCGCTTTATTATCGACTGATTCGTCTAGTTATCGACTGATTCGTCTAAACTATAGCTGATTCGCTTAATCTTGACTGATTCGTCTAAACTATAGCTGAGTCGCTTAATTCTTGACTGATTCGTCAATTCTGTGGCTGTTTCGCCCAGACACTGGATATAGGAATTATATCGATGCCGTGGTAGGGTTGAGTCATTCCTATCTACGGAGATTTGATATAATTCTCAATATCCAGATATCGGGATCCCTAGGTTAGAGTTGAGTCGAGTCTGAGACGACGCGTTGTTTGAGTCTGAGTGTGATTCATTACTTGTTATTGATTATGTTTCTGATTTGATACATGTTATGAATGTTAATTATATGCTTTTATATATGTTTTTATATGATTGCATGTATACATTGTTTATACTGGGATATTCATATCTCACCGGAGTTATCCGGCTGTTGTCTTGTTTGTATGTGTGCATGACAACAGGTGGGGCAGGTTCAGGGTCACAGAGGTGAAGAAAGATCGAGATTAGCGTGGTGATTCCGGACTTGGACATAGATAGGTTTTATTACTTGATTGTAGTAGTTGAACCTAGTTGAATACTTGTAGATCATACATGATGTAATGCACATGGGCTGTTCCCGGTTGGACTGATGCAACACGGTTATCCCATTACCCATTACTTATAGAACTTCTCCAGCCCAGGCACTGGAGTTTTTGCCTTCCCCAGGATTAGAACCCAAGACCTCCTGGACTTATATAGATCTTGGCATCAATCCTGGTACCAGTTGAGCTAGTAGATCAACTGGTACCAGGATTGATGCCAAGATCTATATAAGTCCAGGAGGTCTTGGGTTCTAATCCTGGGGAAGGCAAAAACTCCAGTGCCTGGGCTGGAGAAGTTCTATGAGTAATGGGTAATGGGATAACCGTGTTGCATCAGTCCAACCGGGAACAGCCCATGTGCATTAACTTTTCACTTAGTGCGTCTAGGCAGTACGTACACGGACCCCCACCCGGACCCTCTCACGGGGTCCGTGTCTTCATGTTTCAGTCGATGCCTTCTTCCAGAGCCTACACGGACCCCCATCCAGACCCAAGCACGGGGTCCGTGCCCCTTCTTGTTCACGGCATGTATGATACAGTAGGTAGACGGACCAGTACACGGACCCGGGCTAGGGGTCCGTGTACACACTGTTTGGGGAGAATATTATTTTTGGTTCCAAGGTTTGATGTCATGGGTTAGTGCAAGGATTGTTAAGGTCATGTCATGGGAGATTATAGAAGGTCCTAAGATATGATGGAGCTCGAGAGTAAGCATGATTTCTCTACGTTTAAGTTATGCAAGTTAAGATTGAAATTCATGTTAGTATGTCGCAGCGACGGCCCCAGTCGAAGTCCAACGAATCCTGCAACATAAAACTTCAAAAATACAATGATACCAAACTTTTCTTAAAATTACAGTTTGAGCAGTCACACGAAAAATATCATAACTCTCTCATTTTTCGTCCAAAAATCTCGTACTTTATATCACATCGAAGGTATCGAAAAGTTCTACGTTTTTGCCGTTGAAAGATTTCCCAAAATATGGACAGAAAATTCGCAGTATTTGAAAAGACAGCAAAAACGAGTTTTAGATCTAAAATTTTACCCTCGAAATTGATCCGATCTATAATCCGCTCAAACTACTAACATGATACATAACTTTTACGCATAAAAATCAACGCAACACATAATATGACTTGATCGATACAGCAAGAACAGAATATACGTGCCTTATGATATCAAACGTTACCGAAACGGCGTCACCGAAGCGGAGATAGAGAGGGGCTTGATCCGGGACGAACGTGGCGCCGTTTTCTTGCAATAATATTGACCGAAATCTGCTGGAATTTGAGGGGGAAGGGGGCGGCTGCTCTAGGCTAAGAACCCTAGGTTTTCTTTCTCTCAAAATAATGAAACTTGAATTGAGACTTGTGTGTGTGTTTTGTGCGCTACAGGTGTGTGTAAAAGTGTGTAATTTGTGTGTGTAGCGTGTGTTTTAAAATATTAGGAGACTAACTTTTGTTTAATTAAAATAATAGTCTACTAATCCAAAACACTAACTCACACTTAACTTTTAAATAAAGCTCTTTAGTTAAAATTTCACACACCATACTAGACTTTAAAAGTTTAAAAATCACTAATTAAATGTTTAGGCTCAAAATACTAAAACTCACTAAATTATTTAAAATACCCCCAAACTCAACTAAAAATAAAATACCACTTTTAAAATTGCCAAAAATCGTCCCCGGGTCTTTTCCTCAATCCCGCCTCGAATAATCGCCTGAAACATGAAACTCGAAAAATATATTTTAACGTGCATTGCATAAACGTAATTAAATTAAAAATAATGCATTTAAATAATATGCATGACTAAACTTCTTTAAAATTAATTAAATGCTTTAAAAATTTAAATAAATGCATGGGTTATACGTGTACTGAAATCGGGTTCTACACATGATGTGTATGTTTATGTTTAATATGTAATTTGAATTGAATTACATTACGTTTCCGCTTTGTATATTAAAAGAAAAATTTTTAGACCCTGTTTATAATTGATTAATTAGTCCCAATGATGATTAAGAACTTGATTAGCGTCCGGGTCCCCACAACAGGTGGTATCAGAGCTGTAGGTACTAGAACTGTAGATTCTTGAGATTGAGATAGAAGAGGCTAGTGAGTGGGGTAGATTGAATTTTCTTTCCTTGCTTGTGAATGCTAGCATGTCGTACTGCTTTATATAATACATGTTAATTGACTTATCTGATTTGATTTGTAATATGTATTATTGGGAACGAATCTGAATTGATTATCGATCAGCAGTAAGATAATCGGGAGGGAGATTGAATTGAAACAGATGTGTTGGATTGGGTCACTAATCCTTTTGAGTTTCAGATATGCCTCCTAGACGAATTCCAGAACAGAGTAGTACATCAAATCCTCCAATGGATGTAACACCGACTCCAATGGAAACCCTGCTGAAGAGGTTTCAATCATTCAAACCACCCACTCTGACGGGTACTGAGACATCAGTCGAGTGTGAGAGTTGGTTAGGTAGCATTGAGTTGCTGTTTAATTCACTGGAGTACAGTGATGAGCGCTGGATTAAATTGATTGGGCACCAGTTGCTGGATGTTGCACAAAGCTGGTGGGTTACAATGAAGAGGGCCTTGGAGCAACGAGGTACGATTATTACTTGGGATGTATTTAAAACTGAGTTTTATCAGAGATTCTTCCCAATATCGTACAGAAAAGACAAGGGGGCGGAGTTTGCCAATTTGAGACAGGGTCAGCTGAACATTGAAGAATATGTGACCAAGTTCTCTACCTTGTTGAAGTTTGCTCCTCATGTGTCTGAAAATGACGAAGCCGTTGCTGATCAATTCATCAATGGCTTGAATCCCGATATATTTACATTGGTGAACACCGGGCGACCGAATAACTTTGCTGATGCTATGAATAGAGCAAATGGCACTGAGGCGGGCCTGATAAGGCAGAGAGGAGCTGAATTTGTTCCTCCAGTGTTGAGACCACAGCAACCACCTCCCCGATTCGAGAGCGGCAGTAGTAGTGGTGGAAGGAAAGATTTTCTGAAAGCTAGAGGAAAGCAGTTTAAGAAGTCTGACGGCAGTTCTTCTAGCTCTAGTGGTTCTCAGCAGAGTTATACGGGCATGTACTGCGGAAATTGTGGAGGGAGACATTCCACTGAGCAATGCCAAGGAGTACTTGGTAGCTGCCACTTCTGCAAACAACAGGGACATTTTGCCATAGTATGTCCATAGAGGGGTTCTCAAAGATCCCAGGAAGCCGAACCATCTGGACCGATGGCACCGTGGAGTAGACGATCAGCTGCCGTTCCTTCATTGCAGCCAGCACCATCTCAGTCACAGCAGAGGCCAGGAGGAAGCCAGACAGTTGGCCAGCCTCCAAGACAGCAGGCCAGAGTATTTGCTTTGACCGAGGAACAGGCTCAGGAAGCACCAGATGATGATGTTGCAGGTAACTGATTTGTTTGATTATCCTGCATATGTATTGAGGGATACCGGTGCTTCACATACTTTTATTTCTGAGAGATTTGCATTGATGCATGCATTATCTGTTGAGTCCCTATTTACTGTAGTATTTGTTTCTTTTCCTTTGGGGAAAAAGATCTTGTATCAGTGATTTCTGTTAGATCTTGAATACTACAGTAGGATAAGAATGAGATCGAGCTAGATCATGTAGTAGCTTGTATTGTACTGGTGTTCTATGATTTTGGAACTACAATTACTGATATGGATATGCTGACCAAGTACAGAGCTACCATAGATTAGTTCCAGAAGATGGTAAGAATCAGACCTGAGATGATCAAGAGATGAATATTGTACGATAAGAATTCTAGACTGGGAATTTCTTTGATATTCGTACTAGCTATGACTCGATTATTACAGAAAGGAGCAGAGTGACTCCTTATGTATTCAGTTGATTTACTGAAATTGAGTCTATCATTGGCTGATTTACCAATGATATGAAAGTTATTGATGTTTTCCCCGATCAGATTTCAGATCTAATTTCAGGCAGAGAGATTGGTTTTAGCCTTGAACTGATAATAGAAATTGCTGAAATTTGAATCCTGATTGAGACAGATTGCATTCAGGATGTGTTATATCTGAAGATGATATATTCGTTGATTTTCACCGAACTAAACCGTAATTAGTCAGCTGAGATTGGCATCAGTGTCAAACAGTTGCGGTTTATGAGTTTAGCACGTTTTGAATTTGATTGAATATTGATGATATTCTGAATACGTATTTGAGACTGATTGTAGACATCGGAGATTATGTTGTATCGTCCGAATCAGAGCTGATTTTGAAACGATAGCAGTTCAAAAAGCTGATTAGAATGTTTAGAACTCAATATCGATAATCAGAACAGAGTGTCGATCAGAGTAACAGATATGTGATTGTGTATATTGTATGAGATTGATTATTCTGTGATATCAGATGTGTCAGAATTGTACATCAATGCTTAATAGTAATAGTCAGAGCCGAATACCAGATAGGTATTTCTTCTTAAATTTATGTTATTAACTGATTTGTGTATATCAATTAGTTCGAATCAGAAATGACATATATTGTCAGAAGCTTACAGTCATGGATTCAGTGTTCAGTCTGACGATTGAAACTGTATTGTATTCGAACAGATAGTTGTGATTGAGATCAGTTATAACAGAAATGTATTAAAATGTTGGCAGAAATTGTACTGATATGTCTAAATCGCTAACAGAAAAGATAGAAAGATAGAAATCAGAAGATTTATTACAGAATTGTGAAGCTCTAAATAGGAATGGAAGTACATTTCTATAGCCTTCGTAATGAAATTACCGTCATTTTACAGATTGTAATATGATATGATTAAGATTGACAGATTGTTCAATCTATAACTATCAGTTTGTACCAGATAATGTACAAACATGACAAAATGACACAGATTGATGTCAGAGAAGTGGTCAGAAAGATCAGAATGCCACCATAGAATGTATCAGATTGTGATATTTTTTGATTGATTGTGTACTTATGATAGAGTATATCATGAACTCTCTCTTAGATGGTTTTACAGATTGACAGACCGTCAGAATGTATTATCCAGACATTGGAAGACTTGGGTACAGCTTTAGTGCTGGATGTTAGCACCAATTGAAATGACTTATTATCACTGTGTGACAATAACTATCAGCTTATCAGATGGGTAATGAGATAGTTATAGACAAGACAGTATACGGTGAATACTACAGATTTCTTTTGAAGAAAATTCGAAGGAAGATGAAGATAGTTCAGAATGGACCGATTGAAACCAACGTCAGATGATGACGAGTGGTATTTGAAGCTGAAGACTGTAGATGTCTTTGATAACAGCAGATGGTACGGATATGTGATGAACTGTAGATTGGTTTATACGGACATTGTATAGCCAGTAATGCGATATTGATTCCGTCAGAAAGATTGGAGAAGTATTATGACATTATACTTAGTGAATTCTTATTCCAGACCGGAATCAGATATTTGAGTTTTGGTTTAAACTCTATATATACATTTCTTCTGAATCGATTACTTGTGAGTTCGAGGACGAACTCAGATCTAAGAGGGGGAGAAATGTAATGCCCGAGACTTAATTACTGTAATCATACGTTGATTAATTTCATGATTGAGGTTATACGAACTTGAATGAAGAAGTCGGGCATCGTTATAATATAAGCCAAGATGTTCAACCGAACATCTCGAGATGTTTGGCCGAACATCTCAAAAGAAATGACCGGCGCACATGCGCGAAGAAACACGCGCATATGCGCGAGGGGTCCAGAAGCCCTCGCGCATATGCGCGAGAAAATGCGCGCATATGCGCGACAGCTCCAGAATCTTTGGCGCATATACGCGAGATGAAGCGCGCATATGCGCGAGTGGTGTTTTGGCAAATTTTGGAGAAGACACGTACGATTTACATGCAATATACATATATATACAAACGTAATTCCTCAGAATGGAAATAGGGAGAAAACGAGAATTCAGAGCAAATCTTTAACTTTTGATTTTAGAATTCAACGTACGAGAAATCCGTCCGTCTGATTTTGAATCTGACTTCAGTACCGAGTTCCTATCGACGTAGGCTTCAACTGGACGTAAGTTTTGCTACGTTTTGATATGATTTGAAATTATGGTATTGTCAGAATCTGATATGATTCATATATGATGTTCTTGGCATGTTAGACATCGTATAATCGAAACCCGACTGAGAAACAGATACCATATGAAATTGTTATGATTTTTAGAGTTGAGTTGATTGAGAATTGATATCAGAATTGAGTTGTTATTGAGTACGAGATATTAGAATTAATATCTGATTGATATGGTATTGTTGGGTATATTGATATTATACCGTTATGCCATCGATATTGAATTAGGTTAAGTATTGGGCAGAACAGATTTGATTCGAGTGGTGTATTGATATTATACTCCTCAATATTGTTATTGTCAGACTGAGTATTGACAGGCTTGGGGTTCGAGACTTCGACAGAATCAGAGTATCAGAAAGAAAGGTATAAATTAATGTTGAGTTGGGATTGCACAACTCGAGTAAGGTTTGACTCGAGTCTCCCTAAATCACATACTTAGATTATTACATTGAGATGTGTAATTGATAAGATTGACGTTGTTGTCTATTGATTTATAGTCATTGCATGTATTGATTACTGAGTTGTTGAGTCATTGGCTGATTCGCCTAGTCACCGGCTGAGTCGTCTGGTTATTGACTGATTCGTCTAGCTATTGGCTGATTCGCTTTATTATCAACTGATTCGTCTAGTTATCGACTGATTCGTCTAAACTATAGCTGATTCGCTTAATCTTGACTGATTCGTCTAAACTATAGCTGAGTCGCTTAATTCTTGACTGATTCGTCAATTCTGTGGCTGTTTCGCCCAGACACTGGATATAGGAATTATATCGATGCCGTTTAGGGTTGAGTCATTCCTATCTACGGAGATTTGATATAATTCTCAATATCCAGATATCGGGATCCCTAGGTTAGAGTTGAGTCGAGTCTGAGACGACGCGTTGTTTGAGTCTGAGTGTGATTCATTACTTGTTATTGATTATGTTTCTGATTTGATACATGTTATGAATGTTAATTATATGCTTTTATATATGTTTTTATATGATTGCATGTATACATTGTTTATACTGGGATATTCATATCTCACCGGAGTTATCCGGCTGTTGTCTTGTTTGTATGTGTGCATGACAACAAGTGGGGCAGGTTCAGGGTCACAGAGGTGAAGAAAGATCGAGATTAGCGTGGTGATTCCGGACTTGGACATAGATAGGTTTTATTACTTGATTGTAGTAGTTGAACCTAGTTGAATACTTGTAGATCATACATGATGTGTATGTTTATGTTTAATATGTAATTTGAATTGAATTACATTACGTTTCCGCTTTGTATATTAAAAGAAAAATTTTTAGACCCTGTTTATAATTGATTAATTAGTCCCAATGATGATTAAGAACTTGATTAGCGTCTGGGTCCCCACACTATCTTAAATGCAATGCATATTAATCTATAAACAAAGCAGTAGCATATCGGCATATAAACAAAGCATATTCATATCCGAATATAACAGTAATCTAGTATGTGATTTTGTTGGGAAACTCAAATGAGATCTGATTTGAGTTATGTCTTCCCGAATATCACATGAATTATACCTTTGTCGTCCCGGTCTGACGAAGACGATGACCTGTATTCAAATCTGTTCATATCCAATCTGAAATGACAATATCGAATACAATGTGTCAGTGAATAACTCAATTCACAATCTGTTCTGATCAATACTCAACTCAGTATATAATCTGATCAAACTCAACAGTATAACCATGAATCTCAATCAATATTATATCTGATCAATCTAAATCAACACTGATGTTTCGACGGCACAACAATACAGTCTGAATAACTCCGTCAATTCTGAACATCCCAAATATAATACTGGAACTCATAATCTCAATATCGGTATATTCAAAATCAGTATTACACAATTCTGATATCAAAATCTCAGTCAATATCTTTCGAAAATCATAACAATTACAGAAACAGTCTGTTCTTTAATCTGACTTCAATCCTATAATGTCTACGGCAGTAGAAATACCATATCTGAATCATATTCGATTCTAGCAACATCATATTTCAAAACACCTCAAAACGTAACACCACTTACGTCCTTGTGTAGCTCGTGTCACGAGGAACTCAGAACTGAAGTCGGATTTGAATTCTGACGGACGGATTTCTCACAATCGCAAGATTAAAAGGCGTAAGGAAATTCTCTCAAAGCCTCGACCTCCTTTTCTGAAATTCTGAAGGAAAACGTGTCATTCCACTGTATATATATATATTGCATGCACTTCATGAAACGTGGCATCATTTTTTATGCAACACGCATGATCGCGGGTGCGGTCGTGTCATGAACCGCGGGTGCGCTCATGCTTCAGCATTATCTTTATTTTTCTGGATTCGAGCACCGCGGGTGCGCTCCTGCTAGCACCGCGGGTGCGGTGATGCTACGGAATTTCTTGCCAACTTACTGTCCAGGCACCGCGGGTGCAGTGATGTCTGGCACCGCGGGGGCGGTGATGTTTTCTCAAAATATTCTAGTTTTGCAACATCGTTTCTCCACTTCTGTTGTTGCCTTCCTTATTCATACTTTATATATATCAATACAAAGTATCAAACTCAATTCTTGGGCCTTACATTTCTCCCCCTCTTAGATCTGAGTTCTTCCCCGAACTCACAAACAATCAATTCAGATATATCAGAAGAAATGTATAAAGAGTTTTAAATCAAAGCTCATCTCAATGAATCTATTCTGAAATTTCAATCTTATATTCTCGATTCGATCTCTCAAAAAAGCTTTGAGAAAATTAATTTCGCAACACTGGCTATACAACATCCGTATATACCAAACCACAGCTCATGACAAATCATTATCATCAGCTGCTATCAAGTTTGTTTATCCCAAACAAAGGTATATACAATCTTTAACTTCAAATACCAATCGTCATCATCCGACGTTGGTTTCTGAAATCTGTTCATTCTAAACTATCCTCATTTTCCTTCAAATGTTCTTCAAAAGAAATCTGTAATATTCACTGTATACTGTCTTATCAATAACCATCTCATTACCCATCTGATAAGCTGATAGCTATTGTTACACAGTGATAATAAGCCATATCAATTCGTGCTAACTTCTAGCACCAAAGCTATATAGTGCTAACATCCAGCACTAAAGCTGTACCAAAGTCTTCCAATATCTGGATAACCCATTCTGACTATCTGTCAATTTGTGAAACAATCTAAGAGAGAGTTCATGATATATTCTGTCACGAATACAAACTCAAGTAAAATCACAATCTGACCTAATCTACTGTGGCATTCTGATCTTTCTGACCACTTCTCTGACATCGATCTGTGTCATTTGGTCATGTTTGTACGTTATCTGGTACAAACTGATAGATATAGATTGAACAATCTGTCAATCACAATAATATCATATCACAGTCTGTAGAAAATGGAGGTAATTTCATTACAAAAGCCATAGAAATGTACTCCCATTTCTATTTAAAACTATACAATTCTGTAAGAAATCTTCTGACCTTTATCTTTCTGTCTTTTCTGTTAGCGATTCAGACATATCAGTACAATTTCTGCCAACATTTTAATACAAATTCTGTCACCACTGATCTAATCTGTCTATATCAACTCTATCTGTTCGAATATCAGACATTCTCAGTCACAAACATGACAACTGAAGTCACTACAGCGCATTTCTGACATTATCTGTGATTTCAACTTCGAACTACTGACATAAACAAATCAGTTAATAACATAAATTAAATAAAATATACCTACCTGATATTCGGCTCTAACTATTAATATCAAGCTTTGTTGTACAATTCTGAACCATTCTGACATCGCAAGATAATCAGTCCTCTCGAAAATAACTCTGATACAATTGAACTGTATATATTCTCAACGGTTCACAACAATCTGTATCATATACGGATTCAAAACAACAGTAATATCAAATCAGATACAAAATATCAGTAACCTATACAGATCTAGTGAGTTCAATGAACTCATAAAACAATGATTTCTGATACATATCTTCATATCATTCTGATCAACTATTATATCTCATCTGCAAATAAAATATACTTTCCAAAACAATATAAGACGTTTCAAATACTGATTTAGAACAGTAGTAATACACCAGCAGATACAAAGCAACAGTCGAATAAGATAATCTGCCAAATCAGACAAAATACATCTCTGACAATTCTGACATTTCTGAAATTTCTGATCTCCATATCTTTCAGTCACTGATCATAACCGCAACTGGGTCAAAGTCAATCTGTATACTAATTTCAGATATCACCTACTCTGAATACAATCTGTTTCAAGCGGAATTATTATCTGAATAATTTCTGTATACAATAATTCTATTTCTCAGAATATTCACTACCATCTCCAGATATTCAACTCTTTCAATTCGGTATTTATTATGCTGTATATTCAATATCATTCTGTACTGAATCTAACATACAAACCATACCTAATCTCCATTCAATTTCTGAAGTCTATCTTTGTGAGATCACATAAATCTGAAATCTTATCTAGGCAAATATCAGCCAACTCATATATCACTGGCAAATCTGCCAATGCTAGGCTCGATTTCAGTAGGTCTACTGAATACATAGGGATGCAATCTGCTCCTTTCTGTATTAATCGAGTCATATACCATACAGATATCAAAGGAATTCTAAATCTAGAATCCTTATCGTGGTATCTCCACTGATCAGTCATCTCTGATCTGACTCTTACCAATTCTGGAAAAATTCTACAGTATGTCTGTACTTGTTCCGCGTACACATATCAATAATGCGTTCAAATCAGAAAACACAAGTACATCATAATCTATTTCTATTTCATTCTCATCTTACTGTAGTATACAATATATACAGAAATCTCTGATATCAACATTTCCTCAACAAGCAAGGACATCAATACTACAATACATACAAACCCAACAGATACAGCATATTTCCATGCAACTCAGTCAAAGATATTCTTAACAAATGCATTAGTATATATCAATACATATGAAATAGAATCATAAAGAATAGTACCTGTTGTGAATTTTGGATCTGTGTTTTCAATTGAACTCTGTTCCTTACAATCTCCGGGAACGCTTCTGGGGACAAACGTTAGCAAAGTGTCCCGGCTGTCCACAAATATTACATCTTCCAGTCACTCCCTGGCATTGCTCGGTGGGATGTCTCCCTCCGCAACTCCTGCAATACACTCCAGTATGGCTTGGACCAGAAACGCTGGAGCTAGATGAACCGCTTCCTAGTTTCTTGAATGGTTTCTTCCGAGCTTTCAGCAAATCTTGCTTTCCACTCGTACTGCCTCGATCAAATCGGAGAGGGGATTGCTGTGTCTGGGGTTGTTTCACACACAACCTCCCTAGCTGTCTAATCAGACTCGCCTCAGCTCTCTTCGCTCTACTCAGGATGTCAGCAAAATGGTAAGGTCGCTGCAGATTCATAAATGCAACTACCTCCGAATTCAACCCTCGGATGAACTGATTTACTACAGCTTCATCATTTCCAGTTATCTGAGGAGCAAAATGCAGTAGAGTAGAGAATTTGGCGGTATATTCATCAATATTCAACTGACCTTGGCTCAAATTCTCAAAATCCGCTTTCTTGTCCTCTCGGTACGAGACTGAGAAAAATCGTTGATAAAATTCAGTTCTGAATATTTCCCACGAAATCACTGTACCTCTCTGTTCCCACATTCTTCTACTAGTAATCCACCAATTCCTGGCGGCTTCTCGTAGCTGATAAGGCACCATCTTAACCCTCTGTTCATCTGTACAATCAAGTAAATCAAACAAGATTCTATATCATCAAACCAGTTCTGACAATCTTCGGATGTCTCAAAACCACTCAGCATCGGCGGCTGAAATAATTGAAATTCTTTCATCTTTACTTCTAACTGAGTTTCTGATGCATCTATCTGTTCAGACGAAGTACTGCCCTTTTCTGAAATTCTCCGTGGAGGTATATCTGATTACCAAAACATTAGTAACCCAAATACAACAAATCTGTTCCATTATTTCTCTGATCATCTTACTGCTGATCGAGAATCAAATCTGATTCATACTCAATAATACATATTATCAACTCAAATCAGATAATTAGATAACATGTATTTTAAAGCAGCAAAGCATAATCTCATGCTAGCACACACAATGTCAATCAACATTAAAATAAATCTCATGCTAGCAATCACATGCAAGGAAACAAAATTCAATCTACCCCGCTCATTCTCTTCTATCTCAATCTAAAGGATCTATCTTCTCTGACTATCTCAATCTAAAGGATCTATCGCTCTGATACTACCTGTTGTGGGGACCCGGACGCTAATCATCTTCTTAATCATTGTTGGGATTTAATTATCAGTTCTGATAAACAGGGTCTAAAAATTTTTCTTTTTAAAATGTAAATGCGGAAGGTAATGGAATCTAAATAATATACATCTCAGTATAAAATACATTTCATTATAAGAGTACAATACTGTACAATCTAAGTCTAAGGTTCGGTTGCTAAGTTCAAGTAATAAACAAAATCTACATTAAGTCCGGAATCACCACGCTAACTCTTCTTCTCTCCTCATCCTCTTGACCCTGATCCAGCCCCACCTGTTGTCATGCACATATACAAAACAAGACAACAGCCGGATACTCCGGTGAGAATAAATCCCAGTATAAAACATGGTAAACATGCATATACATAAACAAATCATGAAATATTCTATCATGAATTAAATTAAAGCAATAGATTTCATAATCTATGAAATTAAATCAAAATAAGCATGCAACTCAAATCAGATAAACATGCTACTCAAATCAAATCATAAAAACATGCTTTCATGACTGAAAGCAATAAAAATGGGTTTCATAGTCTATGAAACCACATCCATAAACACATGCAGTTCTAGTCAAATCATGTCTAGACTCGACTCCATGCTGACTCTAGGGATCCCGATGTGAGTAAGACGTCAATGGCTGTCACCTACCCTCCCACTCGGGTTGACTGTATGTCTTATTCCTAGACTTCGGTCTGAGCTGTATCGACGGCTGCAATAGGAGTCAGAGCTGCTCCTAAGCTGAGATACACCGAACATCTAGAGGTATGACTGTTCTGTCAAGACTCCCTATCTTAAATGCAATGCATATTAATCTATAAACAAAGCAGTAGCATATCGGCATATAAACAAAGCATATTCATATCCGAATATAACAGTAATCTAGTATGTGATTTTGTTGGGAAACTCAAATGAGATCTGATTTGAGTTATGTCTTCCCGAATATCACATGAATTATACCTTTGTTGTCCCGGTCTGACGAAGATGATGACCTGTATTCAAATCTGTCCATATCCAATCTGAAATGACAATATCGAATACAATGTGTCAGTGAATAACTCAATTCACAATCTGTTCTGATCAATACTCAACTCAGTATATAATCTGATCAAACTCAACAGTATAACCATGAATCTCAATCAATATTATATCTGATCAATCTAAATCAACACTGATGTTTCGACGGCATAACAATACAGTCTGAATAACCCATTCAATTCTGAACATTCCAAATATAATACTGGAACTCATAATCTAAATATTGGTATATTCAAAATCAGTAATACACAATTTTGATATCAAAATCTCAGTCAATATCTTTCGAAAATCATAACAATTACAGAAACAGTCTGTTCTTTAATCTGACTTCAATTCTATAATGTCTACGGCAGTAGAAATACCATATCTGAATCATATTCGATTCTAGCAACATCATATTTTCAAAACACCTCAAAACGTAACACCACTTACGTCCTTGTGTAGCTCGTGTCACGAGGAACTCAGAACTGAAGTCGGATTTGAATTCTGACGGACGGATTTCTCACAATCGCAAGATTAAAAGGCGTAAGGAAATTCTCTCAAAGCCTCGACCTCCTTTTCTGAAATTCTGAAGGAAAACGTGTCATTCCACTGTATATATATATATTGCATGCACTTCATGAAACGTGGCATCATATTTTATGCAACACGCATGACCGCGGGTGCGGTCGTGTCATGCACCGCGGGTGCGCTCATGCTTCGGCATTATCTTTATTTTTCTGGATTCGAGCACCGCGGGTGCGCTCCTGCTAGCACCGCGGGTGCGGTGATGCTACGGAATTTCTCGCCAACTTACTGTCCAGGCACCGCGGGTGCGGTGATGTCTGGCACCGCGGGGGCGGTGATGTTTTCTCAAAATATTCTAGTTTTGCAACATCGTTTCTCCACTTCTGTTGTTGCCTTCCTTATTCATACTTTATATATATCAATATAAAGTATCAAACTCAATTCTCGGGCCTTACAAATATAAAATATTTTTATTAAATAATTGTTTTTAATTATTTAATATATGATTGATACTTTTTCTTATTTTTGAAAATAAGGAATTTTGAAGTGATTTTATACGTTGGGACGTAATTTTTATCGGTGTTGGATCTTCAAAAAAAATATGAATGTCTTGGCAACCTGGCTAATAAATTCACAAACTTTATAAAACAAAATATTTTAATTAAGCACTAATGGACAAATTGGGCCTAATTAAAAACGAATATGAATATGAATATGTTGATTTGAATATGGATATGAGTATGAATATATTTATGACGAATATGAATATGTTTATGTTGATATGTTTACGCTGATATGAAAATGTGTAAGTTTAAAGTTTATGCATATTCATAAAAAGGATATTTTAAGTAAAAGTATTTTTACTGTTGTATGTGATCTATATATGTAGTATTTGTTATCAAGAATATGTTTTGTTGAGACTTTAGACTCCTAGGTGTGAGTGATGCAGGTTATTGTGATGATAATGTTAATGGAGGTCTTGATGGTTGGTTTTGCTACACTGAAGGTGTACATAACCCGATGACCGACGCTAGTTTTCCGCACTAGTTTAGGATTTATGATTTTAAGTTATGTTATAGATATTTTATGACTTTTATCATGATTATGAGTGGTTTTTAAGAGTTTGATAGTATGAGCTATACTTTTCAAATATTGCGTTTAGGTTTGGTAAAAAGTTTGACGATTTTATTATTCAAACTATTTTCCTTTGGATTTTAAAATGTTAGTGGTTGTTTTATTTTTAAAATGTTGTCAATATATTTTAAAGTATTTATATGCATATTTTGAATTATGGAGAGTAAGGAGGAAAAAAACTTCTAATACTTTTTAAGAAAATGAGTAGTGGACGTTTCATCAACATTCTTCCGACAAAAGTACCTTGTGGCATTTTGCTAAGCGCACTCCTTCTGATAGTTGCAATCTGATGTATATGATTTGTCGGTTGGTAGCTGCGCTTTAACAGATGACATGTTAAACTAATTGTCAGTTGCCTATATAGCCTATCATTTGAACTGACTGTATGACCGTAAGTTACAACTAATGTTTCAGTTAACTTTATATATTTAGTTAGTTTCGATCAGTTCGATTGCCAACAATTATTTAACTCATTAATTATTAGCTCGAACATTTTCAGTTTGGGTGGTTTTAGTTCGAATAAATTCAGTTGAGCCGACCAGCTCTGCAATCTTCAAAAGCTTTATTTGTCAAACTCTGAAATTCTAATTTTAACAACTTGTCTTCTTTTGAGTGATTTTTGAGAGGATTTAAGAGTTTATGCTATTTTTTAAAAATGCTATCTTTAGGTTTTAATTTTACGTTTGAAAGGCAATTTTGGATTTTGGATTAAAATAGTTGGTTGTGTTATTTTAAATGGTACAAAGCATATATAAATATATATATATATATATATATATAATATTTATAGTTGGTTGAGTTATTTTAATGGTACAAAGCAAATATATATTATATATATATAAAGACGTTTCAGTTGGTATCAGATCAACGTTCTTGCAAAGGGTTGTGTCACTGCCAGTTCCTGAAAGCTCTATCATCAAGCCTCAAGTGTAGCGCCTTTACCCGAGCCACTACTAAACAGACTAATAACCATGCAACAATAAACTTAATAACAACATTTAACCAGCGAAAACCAAATACTTAATCATCTTACAACCCAAATAAAAACAAAACAATAACAGCAGTCTCAAACATTAAATCAACCATAACAAATACATAATTCTCTCCACTAGATCACCACCGAAAACCCAACTACTCTAGCCACTGCCCTGGTCATCCGAACTGTCCAACCTAAGACCTGTCCCGTGGAATGGGGTGTCCAAGATGAAAACAAGGACGTGAGCGACAATCGCCCAATACGAGAATGTACAAGTATACAAACTGATATAATGCATGCGAAATGCAATAAGCTCAGATATCAAGGATCAAGTCAAGAATCTCATGCTCAGTCTAGTGGCGCCTGAGTGTGTAGTCTCTGATCTGCCTTAGGCATGTTTTGGCTCCCACACTCATCATCAAGACGTGGACCTACAATGTCCAGGTCATCAGAGCCCGCGGGTCCCGTCGGACACTGTAGCTCTCGATGCCCATCGTCCACAATACAGAATAGGGCTGAGCGGCCCCCACAAACGAGGTATATCTCTAAAGATATTAGGCTCAACATGATATGTCATGCATAATATGCCAAAGCAATAAAACATGTATCATGCAATAGATAAATATGCAGCATATAAGTGTGTATACGACGCTTCGATATCTCATTCAATGCATCACGTACCTCACTTAAACAATCTGACAGAAAGCTCTGAACCTAGACAATATCAACATAATGAAATCACTAACAAACCAGATCAAACATTCTACAAAGATCTCCCTAATGATCTTTAAATCACTATCTAAGGATTTAGGCTTATACCTGCGTCCGTCGTCAGGCCGCTGATGATGTCTCGATCTCAGTTCACCGACCTTTCTCGTGTCGACACTAGCTCTGAAACTTCCCGACACCAAAGGTGCCCTAGAAACTGGCTAGAAAAACTAAGGTACAACTAGAACTCTCTCTGAAGAATGCGGTGAAGGAAACAAAAAAATCGGCTTCCATTTATAGGCTGCATCCGGACTATTTCAGAAAATTCAAATCAATCTTATCTGTCACTGAAAGCGGACCGGTTACAGTGGCCGGAAGTGCAACGGAAGTCAAAAATTTAAAATTTAGCATGAATTTTCGGCCACCCTAGGTTATGTGCAATATTTACAAAATAACACCATACATAGGATGTTAGAAAGATTACCTATCAACCTCTTGAGGTTGATGTTTGGCTCCAACTTTGTTGTGAACAACAAAGCTCTTCAAAGGATGAAAAATCTACAAGCTCCTCCTCCTTTGCATCAAAATAAGGCCCACCACCAACTAGGTAAATCCCCTCTTAATTTGCACTAGAAAATTAAGAGGATTTTTCAAAGAGAAGACTTTTATTCTCCAACACTTGAAGAACAAAAGAGAGAAGAAAATTGAGAGAAAAAGACACTCAAAATTTCGGCCAAGGTGTGAGAAATGAGGAGGGAAAGTTGAGTCTTGGGGTTGCAAAAAGTTAGATACAAAAGTTGCATGCCATGCAATATTTTATTCAAAAGTAATGCAAACCCCTTCACCTCCCAAGCATGCAAACCCTAGTGGGCTTGCAACCTTTTGCAAAGCCCATGGACTTTTAATTGTCTCAAACACTTTTGAGCCCAATTAGACTTTACTTGATTTTACTCAAGCCCACTAGTTAAATAATTATTTTCAATTGGGCTCTACAAGGCCCAATGTTATTTAATTAATCCAACACTTGAATTAATTTAATTATTTGAACTCTACTAGGCCCACTAGTGTTTAATTAATTCAACACTTGAATTAATTTAATTATTTGGACTCTACTAGGCCCACTAGTGTTTAATTAATTCAACACTTGAATTAACTTAATTAAGTCCATAATAATGTTTATGAAAATCACAATTTTCAAATACATTATTCACTTGGCCAAATTTTAATCTAGGAACACTTCCTTAAATTAAAATTTATATTTCTCTCATAGAAGTCATACTTCTATTTTCCTTACGCTTATAAACACATTTATAAGTCGTTCAACACATTGAACTATTTTTACTTCTCATCGGGATTTACAAAGCTAGTACTTGTGTGGCCCTCAATGGTTCATTGATACAACTAGCCGTGGGTTCACATCTCTATGTGATTCGGACTAAACATGTCCTTATTCGAGCATACCCCAATTGCTCCATTCTTACTTATCAACTCCTTGATAGTAAGAATGTCAGAACTCAAGTCTGATGGTACCCAACCAATCACGTTAAACGCCTAGCAGCATCGCTTACGTGATTCCCTAGGTATCACATGATAGTGCCTGCAAGAACCATTCAATTATGGTTAGCGTACAGTACGGTCCCTTCAACTCATATATCCCGACCGATTCGACAACTATTGGTTTATCGAGAGTTGTCAATGAATCGATACTATGTGTCATGTTGTGGTTGCATCTATGGTGTAATCTATGAAACCCCTTTCATAATTACCACCATACTCTGATCAGAGATTTCAACCCACACATACATGAAAAACACATAGGATATCCATACCCGTAGGTAAGCGGTGAATCCCCGACTACAATGCATCGACTCCTATGTGTTTCGACAGAACACCCAACCTTGCCACCTGATGACCCCATGAGAGTCGGTAAACAAGTCAAAGTATAATTCTAGCACATAGAGTCTCAATGTTGTCCCGGGTCATAAGGACTAATTCTGTACAACCATAAACCAGGACTTTTCCACTCGATAAGTGAGAACCACTTGGAAAGTCCTTTTATGGAGGGTTGTTCAGTGCACTCTACAAGGAGAACCTATCTGCATGTTCGGACATCACAATGTCCCCTACCAATGAAACATGGTACTCACATCGCAGATACTAGTCTCTAACTCGAGCGGCCTTTATCCTTCTTAGTGGCGGCTGAATCGACTAGGAACGGTTTAGAATATACAGTATTCCAAATATGAGTTTCATGATACTCATCATATGAGCATCTCATATTCTTTCTACTATTTGTATATTCAAGGGCTTTATCTATGCAACTAGCATGGGTATACAGATAAAGATGTGCCATAATAATAATTTCAAATATTATTAAAATAAAGATTGCTTATACATAGAGTTTCATTGTGAACACTCGGCCAACACTTGGCTCGACGGGCACCTACTCTAACAATCTCCCACTTGCACTAGAGCCAACTACCCATATGATTTAAACCCATTGATTCGCGATGCTTGTCGAATAATGGTCCAGGTAAAGGCCTAATTAGTGGATTAACAACATAATCTGCGGAGCCGACTTTTTCAATAGACACTTCTCTTCTTTCCACAATCTCTCCGAGGATGTGGTACTTTCTCAATACTAGTTTGGATTTCTGATGAGACCTTGGCTCCTTTGCTTGAGCTAAAGCTCCCGTGTTGTCACACAACACCGGGACAGGAGCAACTCCATTAGGAATGACGCCCAACTCTTGGACGAAATTCCTTACCCAAACAGCCTCCCTTGCTGCATCCTATGCAGCAATGTATTCGGCCTTTGTGCTGGAATCCGCAGTATTGTCTTGCTTGGAACTCTTCCAAGAGACAGCAGCACCATAGAGCATGAATACAAAACCAGAGGTTGACTTCGAGTCATCGTTATCGCTTTGGAAGCTAGAGTCGGTATAGCCTTCCAATTTTAGTTCTCCACCCCATAGACCAAGAATAATTTATTGGTCCTTCTCAACTACTTGAGAATGTCTTTCACAGCTTTCCAGTGTAAAAGACAAGGGTTCGATTGATATCTACTCACTACACTTAGTGCGAAAGCCACGTCAAGACGTGTAGATATAATCCCATACATGATGCTACCAATTGCCGAAGCATACGGAATTCGTGTCATCGCCACTATCTCTGCATCAGTCTTGGGAGACAGACTTGGATAGGGACACGCCATGACACATTGGTAGATGTCCTCTCATGGACTCATCCATCGAGAACCGCTTCATGATGGTATCAATGTATGTGGACTGGGTGAGACCAAGCAATCCTTTCGATCTATCTCTATAGATCTGTATCACGATACAAAAGATGCTTCACCCAAGTCCTGTATCGAGAACTTACTCGCTAACCATATCTTAGTTGATTGCAACATTCCTACATCATTCCCAATGAGTAGAATGTCATCAACATAAAGCACCAGGAATGTCACAACACTCCCACTGACCTTCTTATACACACAGGGTTCCTCAGGATTCTTAGTAAATTAACTCTTTGATTGTACTATCGAATCTGAGGTTCCAAATCCTAGATGCCTGCTTTAGACCATAAATAGATCTTTGAAGTTTGCATACCATATGCTCACTTCTGATAGATGTAAACCCTTCAGGTTGAGACATGTAAATCACTTTCTTAAAATCCCTATTAAGAAAGGCTGTCTTAACATCCATCTGCCATATCTCATAATCATACCATGCAGCTATGGCTAGCAAAATCCTTATGGACTTGAACATTGCGATTGGGAAAAGGTTTACTCAAAGTCAACTCCTTGTCTTTGAGTACATCCTTTTGCCACCAATCGGGCCTTGAAGGTCAATACCTTCCCATCCGCCCCAAGTCCCTGTGGGAACAGCTCCCACAGGTGGAACCACAAGATCCTACACTTGGTCATAATGCATGGAATTCAACTCAGATTCCATTGCTTCAAGTCACTTGGATGAATTGGCATCAGATAACGCTTCCTTGAAGGTCCTTGGATCACATCCATGGTTAGGCTCATCATGGCCCTCTTCAAGAAGCTGACCATACCTCATAGGTGGTCTCGAGACTTTCTCGTACCTGCTAGGAGTTTGTATCTCCTCTCTTGGCTCATTGGGTGTGGGTTCTATAATTGCGGGTTTCTCTAGAACCTCTTCGAGTTCTATCATCTCCCTTTTTCTATCCAATAGAAAATCCTTTTCCAAAAAGGTTGCATTCCTAGAAACAAACACCTTTGTTTCTTGGGGATGATAGAAATAATATCCAACTTAATTCCTTGGATATCCCACAAAGTAACATAAAATGGATCAACAATCCAATTTATTTCCCACTACCTGCTTCACATAAGCAGGGCTCCCCATATTCTAAGATAAGAATATTTGGGAGGCTTACCCATCCATATCTCATATGGTGTTTGCCTTTGAATGGACATTTAGTAGAATATCTTTTAATTTTAAGTTATAGAGATCGTTTTCAAGTTTACCAGTACCAATCAAACATTCATTCATGTAAATGTTGCAAACACCTTTGCAAAATAAACAAGAATATCCATTTTTATCACCATAGAAATTGAAACAATGTTTTTTTTTTTTTTTTTTAAACAAATTCGGTACAAACAAAACATCTCCTAAAATAACTTAAAAACATTGTTCAACAATAAGTAAACATCTCTTAAGGTCTTGGCAGCAACTCTTGCTCCATTGCCATTCCCAAGAAGGTCTCACCTTCTCTAATCCTCTAACTTCTTCCCATCTCCTGCAACACATTACAGAGATGTGATCCACATTAGGTATCCAATACCCAAGAAGTAGAGTTAATTGAAATGTTTACTTAAATTTAGAACATACCGTTTCCAGAACTTTTCTGGGCCAGATATTCCTTGCAATTTCGCCTCCAATGTCCAGGCTTCTTGCAGTGATGACAAACATCACTAGTCTTGTCAGCCCTAACTGGTATGGCTGCCACAACGGGATTCGGAGATTGCCTCAACAAGGGCACGTTCTTCTTGGGACGTTGGAAAGAACGCTTCTTTTCATTCCCATGTGGATCAATCTTCGTACCAGATGAAGAACCCACATAAAGAACCAACTTCTCTTTCTTGATAGTGGATTCAAACGTAACAAGCATGTTTACCAACTCCTCAAGGGTCGGTTCCATCTTGTTCATGTTGAAGTTCACCACAAAAGGATCAAATGAGCTAGGCAACGATAACATCAATACGTCAGTGGTCAACTCCGAAGGCAAGATCAGATCCATGCCAACGAGCTTGTCCACGAGCCCGATCACCTTTAGGCCATGCTCATGGACCGAGGTCCCATCTCGCATGCGCAAAGTGATCAGCTCCTTGACGGTAGCATGCCTAAGAGGACGCGTTTTCTCTCCAAAGAGCTCTTTGAGGTGCAAATGAATGTCAGCAGCATTCTTTGCACCCTCAAAACGCCTCTGCAGCTCATCGTTCATAGAAGTTAGCATATAACACCTGGCTATCAAGTCATAGTCACACCATTCCTTGTAAGCCTGCAATTCCTCAGGAGTGCAGTCAGTCGGAGCCTCAACAGGGGGCGACTGAGTCAGTGTATATGTTACCCTTTCCGAATTCAAGACTATTTTCAAATTTCTTAGCCAAGTGAGGTAATTAGGTCCAGTTAATATGTGTTTGTCGAGTATTACAGATATCGAATTGCGCATCGAAGATATTGTTGATTTGTACTGAAAAGTAAAAACAGATAAATGTTGATGACTATTTTAAATATTTAGTAAGATATGAAGTTTGGACTTTTACTTCATAAATATTTGCTCCCACTGTTTTGACATTTTCACTACCCTCTAGTGAAAACGGGAAACGCTTTCCTCAGTAGGTACGTAAGGTCCAATCAGCGAATTGTGATCCCGAATAATATCGGCCATCACAATTCCTAAAAGGTAGTTTCCAATTGCATCGCCATGCAACCCTCTACGTATACTTTTGTCTCACGTTTGATTAGGACCCAATAATATGACGTCGTTCATCTTTACGTGTCAAGCCTAACCCATCGATATTGAACCTTAATGGACGGTCGCCATAAGTTCCCTCAATAATATGAGCCGAAATCATGGGAGTTCCACGTAGTTCACATCACAATGTCAATGGATGTCACAGCTTTCCGGCACTCAAGGCTCCCCCAATAATATGAGCCGAGCCCCGAGTACGGGTAGCGTTCATCATGCACCCATTGTCGATGGAAGACAAGGAAATTATAAACAAATTTATAATTCCTCTTTTCGGGCTTGATATTAATTTTGAATCTTATTCAAAATGAGGGTTTTTAATTTTGAAAGGTCTCATCATTAATTTTATTTTTAAAAGCTCGACATGTTTGATCGTATGTTTGCCGGATTCATGCAACTTTGTTATTATAATAATAATAACGCACATACTCATTATTTATAACATATCATGCATATATTATAAATAGAAAACAATACAAGGATGATCAATTGCCCCAACTCTAATGGCCCGTGTGAGCCAAACACGGGCCTAGGTCCAATCCTAGGGTAAATACACGGGATGCAATGCAACTAAATTATTACATTAGCATCCAATATTACATGTCTTCGATCTTCATAATCACCAAGACCACCATCTTCCAATCTTGATCTTCCACTATTCTAATATTTACAATTAAATATCCATGGCACATAGGGATACATCTCATGGGGTGAGAACGGGCCATAAACCAAGCCCACTTTAAATTGATAATTATTACAATCATACAACACAAATATCCTAGCATACACCTAGCAAATTGGGCTTGGACTTTTGATCATCCTTTATGCACAATATCACATATCATACACCATCAATTAATTATCACTATAATTAATTGATCCAATATTATATATCTTGATCCAATCACTAACCGCCACAATTATAAATTAAATTAACAAAGTATACAAACTCCTTTGTCTACTTTCAAATTAATTTATTTATAATCGAATTTCTTGTAAATCACAATTTACTATAAATAATTAAAGTCCCACTTCAATTATTTATTTTATGAGAAAATATTTGCAACAATTGTAAATTTAAACTTAAGGGCCCAAAAACCATTTTTCACCAAAAATATTTGGCCTATTTTTAAATTTCACAAATTATGTTGGCCATCCAATGGCCCAACATCTCAAGGCCCATGACACTTGGATTAACCAAAACACCTTTTGGAAACCCTAGTCGTCATCGCCGTCGCCGGAGCTCCGTCGCCGGATTCCGGCAACAACAAAAAAAATATATTTTTTTTTAATTTAAAAACTGGAACTTTCGGGCAGCCCCTCGGGCTGCCCCTTGCTGCCCGAAATTTTCGGGCAGCCCCTTCGGGCAGCCCCGAAAAATGTTTTTTTTTTTTTGTTTGTTTCAAATTTTCGGCCTTCAAGAATATTATGCAAAAAATATTTCTCAAGCTGTTAGAAATCGATCTCAACATAATATTACGTAAATATCACACCAAAAACGTAACCTTAGCTCGGATACCACTTGAAAGCGGACCGGTTACGGTGGCCGGAAGCGCAACGGCAGTCAAAAATTTAAAATTTAGCATGAATTTTCGGCCACCCTAGGTTATGTGCAATATTTACAAAATAACACCATACATAGGATGTTAGAAAGATTACCTATCAACCTCTTGAGGTTGATGTTTGGCTCCAACTTTGTTGTGAACAACAAAGCTCTTCAAAGGATGAAAAATCTACAAGCTCCTCCTCCTTTGCATCAAAATAAGGCCCACCACCAACTAGGTAAATCCCCTCTTAATTTGCACTAGAAAATTAAGAGGATTTTTCAAAGAGAAGACTTTTATTCTCCAACACTTGAAGAACAAAAGAGAGAAGAAAATTGAGAGAAAAAGACACTCAAAATTTCGGCCAAGGTGTGAGAAATGAGGAGGGAAAGTTGAGTCTTGGGGTTGCAAAAAGTTAGATACAAAAGTTGCATGCCATGCAATATTTTATTCAAAAGTAATGCAAACCCCTTCACCTCCCAAGCATGCAAACCCTAGTGGGCTTGCAACCTTTTGCAAAGCCCATGGACTTTTAATTGTCTCAAACACTTTTGAGCCCAATTAGACTTTACTTGATTTTACTCAAGCCCACTAGTTAAATAATTATTTTCAATTGGGCTCTACAAGGCCCAATGTTATTTATTTAATCCAACACTTGAATTAATTTAATTATTTGGACTCTACTAGGCCCACTAGTGTTTAATTAATTCAACACTTGAATTAATTTAATTATTTGGACTCTACTAGGCCCACTAGTGTTTAATTAATTCAACACTTGAATTAATTTAATTAAGTCCATAATAATGTTTATGAAAATCACAATTTTCAAATACATTATTCACTTGGCCAAATTTTAATCTAGGAACACTTCCTTAAATTAAAATTTATATTTCTCTCATAGAAGTCATACTTCTATTTTCCTTACGCTTATAAACACATTTATAAGCCGTTCAACACATTGAACTATTTTACTTCTCATCGGGATTTACAAAGCTAGTACTTGTGTGGCCCTCAATGGTTCATTGATACAACTAGTCGTGGGTTCACATCTCTATGTGATTCGGACTAAACATGTCCTTATTCGAGCATACCCCAATTGCTCCATTCTTACTTATCAACTCCTTGATAGTAAGAATGTCAGAACTCAAGTCTGATGGTACCCAACCAATCACGTTAAACGCCTAGCAGCATCGCTTACGTGATTCCCTAGGTATCACATGATAGTGCCTGCAAGAACCATTCAATTATGGTTAGCGTACAGTACGGTCCCTTCAACTCATATATCCCGACCGATTCGACAACTATTGGTTTATCGAGAGTTGTCAATGAATCGATACTATGTGTCATGTTGTGGTTGCATCTATGGTGTAATCTATGAAACCCCTTTCATAATTACCACCATACTCTGATCAGAGATTTCAACCCACACATACATGAAAAACACATAGGATATCCATACCCGTAGGTAAGCGGTGAATCCCCGACTACAATGCATCGACTCCTATGTGTTTCGACAGAACACCCAACCTTGCCACCTGATGACCCCATGAGAGTCGGTAAACAAGTCAAAGTGTAATTCTAGCACATAGAGTCTCAATGTTGTCCCGGGTCATAAGGACTAATTCTGTACAACCATAAACCAGGACTTTTCCACTCGATAAGTGAGAACCACTTGGAAAGTCCTTTTATGGAGGGTTGTTCAGTGCACTCTACAAGGAGCACCTATCTGCATGTTCGGACATCACAATGTCCCCTACCAATGAAACATGGTACTCACATCGCAGATACTAGTCTCTAACTCGAGCGGCCTTTATCCTTCTTAGTGGCGGCTGAATCGACTAGGAACGGTTTAGAATATACAGTATTCCAAATATGAGTTTCATGATACTCATCATATGAGCATCTCATATTCTTTCTACTATTTGTATATTCAAGGGCTTTATCTATGCAACTAGAATGGGTATACAGATAAAGATGTGCCATAATAATAATTTCAAATATTATTAAAATAAAGATTGCTTATACATAGAGTTTCATTGTGAACACTCGGCCAACACTTGGCTCGACGGGCACCTACTCTAACAGTCACGTGTCAGAATCTCATTTGTCTAGTTGGATTTCTCGAGATAATGAAATCTGAAGTAGATCGGGTTATCCATTTAAAATTCGGTAGATCCCAACAGATTGATCCCAATTTATCAATTCCTTAAAACTTAATTAACAACTCATTAAGTATTTCTTAATTAATACTTCATTCAAAATAAGGATTCGGGTCATTACATCCTCCCCTACTTACAAAGATTTCGTCCACGAAATCAAAACTGAAGTACAATACAACTGAATAAAATACAACTCAAAACAAATGAGGATACTCTGAGCGCATACGACTCTCTAACTCCCAAGTCGCTTCTGCAGTACCTCGGTGTTGCCATTGCACTAGAATAATTGGAATGGTCTTGTTTCTGAGCTTTTCTCTTTCCTACCAAGGATTAAAAGCTGTTGCTCGACATAAGTCAAGTCTTCTTAAAGTAGAACATCTGTTGGACTAAGAACGTGCGATTCATCTGCTACATACTGTCGTAGCAACGATACATGAAATACATTATGAATGCTGGACAAATACGGCGGTAAAGCCAATTGATACGCCAAATTTCCAACACATTCCAAGATCTCAAAAGGTCCGATGAATCTTGGGGCTAATTTTTTCTCTTGAGTCCAAATCTCTTCACCCTGCGGAATGGTGAAACTTTAAGGAATACTTTTTCCCTTGACTGAAACTGTAGAGGTCTACGCTTGGTATTCGCGTAACTCGGTTGACGATCTTGTGCAGTTTTAATTCTCTTCTTGATCAATTCCACTACTTCAATCGCTTGTTACACTAATTCAGGTCCTTGCACTTGTCGTTCTCCTACTTCGTCCCAAAACAATGGAGTACAACAACATCTACCATACAATGCTTCGAACGGAGCCATACCCATTCTGTTTTGGTAGCTATTGTTATATGCAAACTCCACAAGCTGCAGATGATCATTCCATGCTGGTCCAAAATCCAAAGCATAAGCACTAAACATGTCCTCAAGTGTCTGAATAGTCCTCTCAGACTGAACATCCGTCTCTGGATGATAGGCAATGCTCAGAGTCAATGTTGTCCCCAACGCTTGAAAACTTCCCCAGAACCTTGAGGTAAAGCGTGGATCTCTATCACTGATTATACTTGTTGGCACACCATGATATTTAATAATCTCTTGGATGTATAGTCATGCCATGCGATCAAAACTATATTCCCGACTATACAGAATGAAATGTGCTGACTTAGTCAGTCGGTCCACAACAACCCAAATTGCATCACAATTCTTAGAAGATAGCGGCAAGTGGGTGACAAAATCCATCGTTACATGCTCCCACTTCCACTCAGGGATAGGAAGATTCTGAAGTAATCCTCCTAGTCGTCGATGTTCAGCTTTCACTTGCTAATAAACCAAACACTTGGCTACAAACTGGTAAACACTTCTCTTCATACCTTTCCACCAAAACTTTTTCTTCAAATCCTTTTACATTTTCATGCTTCCAGAGTGGATAATCAACTTACTCCTATGAGCTTGAGATAAAATCTCATCTCTCAATTTAGAATCTTCTGGAACTACGATTCTTCCCGACAGACACAAGGTTCTATCTGTTTGGAACGCAAATCCAGATGTGTTGTCTCTTTTAGCTAACCTTGCTAACTTTTCCGTCTTCGGATCAGAAAACTGAGCTTCTCTGATTTTGGCATACAACGTCGGTTCAGATAAAATGCTTGTTACTCGAATGTGTTCTATTCCTTTCTTATGAGGGAAGTGAAATCCCAGAGAACAACAATCTTGGATTACACTTGATATGAAACTTGTCTGAAGTGCAGATAATCTCACCTTGCAACTATGAGAATCAGCTGTATGATTCGTTGATCAAGGATGAAAATTGATTTCGCAATCATAATCCTTTAAAAAATCCATCCATCTTCTTTGGCGCATATTCAACTCTGCTTGAGTGAAGATATACTTCAAACTCTTGTGATCTGTAAAGATATCAAATCTCTCTCTGTAGAGATAATATCGCCAGATCTTCAAAGCAAACATAATTGCTGCCAATTCCAGATCATGAACTGGATAATTCTCTTCATGTTTCTTTAACTGTTTGGATGCATATGCAATCACATGACCATTCTGGCTTAAAACGAATCCAAGTCCTTGAAGTGATGCATCAGTGTACACATTGTACCCTCCTGATCCAGATGGTAGAGCTAAAACTGGTGCAGTTGTCAAACGTTGACGCAGTTCATTGAAACTATTTTCACAATCATGTGTCCATTCGAACTGCGCATTCTTACAAGTCAGTTGGGTCAATGGTTTGGCAATCTGATAAAATCTTGAGATGAATCTCCGGTAATAACCTGCCAAACCTACAAAACTTCTTATCTCTTGAGCTGACTCCGGTCGTGCCCAACTCAACACTGCTCCATGATATCGACCCAAGCTTCAGCAACATCAGCATTCTCATCTCCGGTCAACGGTGGAGGTCCAATCTTCATGAAATCTATAATGTTGACACGATTCCTACATCTCCTTTCATCATTATCTCGGTGACGCCTTCCGTCACCATCTCTACGACAATGTTCTCGGCCAGCCTCATCATCTCCATAACGGCCATGTCCCACTCTTCTGTGACTTCATCCATCTCCTGACATCTGAAATGAAACCAAAATCAACCTCTAAATCCTAAAAAAGAATTACTAATGTCCCAAAAAATTTTGCATGATCTGATACCACCAAATGTAGCGCCTTTACCCGAGCCACTACTAAACAGACTAATAAACATGCAACATTAAACTTAATAACGGCAATTAAACAGCGGAAACCAAATACTTAATCATCTTACAACACAAATTAAAACAAAACAATAACAGCAGTCTTAAACATTAATACAACCATAACAAATACATAGTTCTCTCCACTGGATCACCACCGAAAACCCAACTACTCTAGCCACTGCCCTGGTCATCCGAACCGTCCAACCTAAGGCCTGTCCCGTGGAATGGGGTGCCCAAGATGAAAACAAGGACGTGAGCGACAATCGCCCAATACGAGAATGTACGAGTATACAAACTGATATAATGCATGCGAAATGCAATATGCTCGGATATCAAGGATCAAGTCAAGAATCTCATGCTCAGTCTAGTGGTGCCTGAGTGTGTAGTCTCTGATCTGCCCTAGGCATGTTTTGGCTCCCACACTCATCATCAAGACGTGGACCTGCAATGTCCAGGTCATCAGAGCCCACGGGTCCCGTCGGACACTGTAGCTCTCGATGCCCTATCGTCCACAATACAGAATAGGACTGAGCGGCCCCAACAAACTAGGTATATCTCAAAAGATATCAGGCTTAACATGATATGTCATGCATAATATGCCAAAGCAATAAAACATGTATCATGCAACAAATAAATATGCAGCATATAAGTGTGTATAATACGCTTGGATATCTCAGTCAGTACATCACGTTTCTCCCTAAAACAATCTGACAGAAAGCTCTGAACCTAGACAATACCAACATAATGAAATCACTAAAAAACCAGATCAAACATGCTACAAAGATCTCCATAATGATCCTTAAATCACTATCTAAGGATTTAGGATTATACCTGCGTCCGTCGTCAGCCCGCTGATGATGTCTCGATCTCAGTTCACCGACCCTCCTCGAGTCGACACTAGTTCCGAAACCTCCCGACACCAAAGGTGCCCTAGAAACTGGCTAGAAAACCTAAGGTACAACTAGAACTCTCTCTGAAGAATGCGGTGAAGGAAACAAAATAATCGGCTTCCATTTATAGGCTGCATCCGGACTATTTCAGAAAATCCAAATCAATCTTATCTGCCACGTGTCAGAATCTCATTTTTCTAGTCGGATTTCTCGAGATAATGAAATCTGAAGTAGATCGGGTTATCCATTTAAAATTCGGTAGATCCCAACATCTTGATCCCGATTTATCGATTCTTTAAAACTTAATTAACAACTCATTAATTATCTCTTAATTAATACTTCATTTAAAATAAGGATTCGGGTCATTACATCAAGTCTGTAAGTTTAAATGCTTTAAATTATTTTTATGATGGTACATGCATGTTTACATGGCTTATAATCTTAAATTACATGATTAAATGCTATTTTTGAAGATAATGGGTATTCATGCTTAAGTTACTCGATAAATGATTTTTATATGTTGCATGATTAGAAGTTTAGATTTAAATGCATGTTGGTTACATTTAGAATTGGGAAAACGTTCAAATATAATGCCTTCTAGACGTGCACTTAGTACTGTAGGCAAACCAATAGTCATGAGGACCGTCAAGAGAATGTGCAGCCACCTCCCAATGGGGATGCTACTACACGTGTTCTGGTGGGTATGGCACGTTTCTTTGAGCAGCAAACTCTGAGGCCACAACACGATATGTATGATCAGTTCCGGAGGCTGAGTCCGAAGGAGTTTTCAGGCACCACCGACCCATTTTTTGCTGAGGGTTGGATTAGATCCCTTGATGTGCATTTCTATTATCTGAATATGGGAAAAGCTGATCGAGTTAGGTGTGCCACTTATATGCTGCGGGATGATGCTTCTTTTTGGTGGTAAGGAGCTGAGCAAGGTGTCAATCTAGCCACCCTTACTTGGATGCGATTCAAGGACATCTTCTACGATAAGTATTTCATTGCTGACTTCAGAGGATGCTTGAAGAGGGAGTTTATGACTCTCCGTGTAAGGTTCCAAAATGTGATAACATCATCCAACCACATGAAAATCTAGGAAAAAGAAAAATGACTAATAAGATGGTTTTAATGGAATTAATAAAATATTTTGTGCATGTTTACATGTTTAAAACAGAGTTTTCTGTTAGAATACATAAAACTGTGTTTTAAAGGTTATTCGAGTCGCGATCGAGGAACGAAGATCGGAGACCATATGAGGGAAAATTTTTTTATTAAAAAATTATTTTTAATTGTTTAATGTGTGGTGTATTTTAAATGAAAATTTTGAAATTGAGGTGTTTTTATAAATCAATTCTTATTTTAAACCGGTAATCGATTTACGAAAAAACAAATAGGATTTTTTGAGAACCGGATAATATTTTCACAAACTTTGCTAAACAAAATACTTCAACTAATAACTAATGGGCTTAATGAGCCTATTACACTAGGTTAATGGGCCTAAGGTTGTACCATGTGTTTTAATTAAAATAAAAAGCCAAAAAATCCTCACAAATACACACATAACTCACATCCAGCCTCTTTAAGCAACAATGACTCTTCATCAGCATTCAAACCACACACATCACACAAAATTTGGAAGGAAAAGTCACGAAATTTTGAAGGATTTCAGCAAAGGTCTCCCCTTCGTCAACGTTCTTCGCATCGCAAGTAGATTTTTGATCGTAATATATGCAAAGGCACGCCTTAATCTTCCTTCAAACATATTTCACACCATATTATGTATATTTAGTTATCCTTGAATGAAAAATATGATGCATTAGTTTTATTTTCATTTTTGTGGGAAAATATGCATAAAACTAGAGTTTTCATTTTTGAAAACTCTTGCTAATGATGCACAAAGGGGCTGCCATGGTAGAGGTACTTGAATTGATGTTTTTCCACATGTTTAAGAGTCTATAGAAGCATGATTCAAGGTTGGAAAGTAGGAGGATAAGGGCTGTACGATTTTTGGGATTAAGGATGGCTAGGGCTCGACTTTTGGGTGATTTTGGAATGAGGCCGTGCGTGGTGCTTTCCAAGCTATGGACTGGGCTCCTGAGGGTCCTAGCATCGAACCATGGTGGTCCACAAGGTTGGAGGGGCAGGATAGGGAGGGAGCACGGCTGGGGCCCTTCCGAGCCGTGGCCGCGCGATTTGGGTTGCACAATGCACATTTACGTACATGGGCCTTAGGGGATGGTCTAAGGGGACCCTAAATGGTTCGGTCTAAGTCCTAGGAGGGTTGGTCAGGGCTGGTCGAATTGGTTAGTGTAGAGCCCAAAATCAGTACACGTAAAACCCATGCATTTATTTAATTGTCGAATTACTTATTTAATTTTTTAAAATGATTTTTTATGATGCATGATTTATGATTTGCATTTTTTTAAATTATTATATGTTTATTTGATGCACGTTAAAATGTTTTCTTAAATTTTATGTTTCAGGCGAATATTCGATACGAGATCGGGAAAAGAGACCAGTGACAATTTATGCGATTTATGAAAATGCGGCATCTTATTTCAAATCAAGGAGATTGATGTTTTAAATGATTTATGAAATTTTAAGCATTTTAAAGCCTATTTAATTTATTATGTGATTTTAAGATATTAAGCTTTTTAAAAATACTAATTTGAATTTGGGAATTTTAATCTTGAAATGTCGGTACTTAATTTTTTTTATTAAACCTTTGAGTGGGGTTAACTAATTAGATAAGTATTATGTTATCACTAATTATTTGACTAAGTATATTTTTCTCCTAATTACCTCCCTAATCAATACACACACAACTACACGTTTTTCATGCACACTCACATACACACCTTGTTTTAATTCTTTCTTTTTGAGAGGAAACTAGGGTTCTTAATATTCAGCAGCAACCAGCCCTTCCCCTTGCAAAGTTTCTGGAGATTTACGTTGGTTTTTCGAACAAGAATCGTGTAGCAAGCGTCTCCCAGTCATCTCCCGTAATCCCCCGGGTCGGTATTCCTTATCTTCGAGTGTTTAGACGCAAAGCATGTATATTTTTCCCTTTTTGCATCAATCTTGTCATAGTATTTTTTTTATGTTTACTGTGTGCAAAAGGTTATGTGTGATATGGACAGTTTGAGCAAAAATTGGTTGGATTGATTTTGAAACGATTTTTAGATCTCAAAAACCTAGTTAGCTGTCATTTTGATTACTGTGAATTTCCGGTCACCTTTTTGGAATAACTTTCAAAATATAAAACGTATTACTTTTTGATACCTTCAATTTGACAGTAAATTAGTAATTTGTGGACAAGAAACGAGTGAGTTATGATCATTTTTGTGGGACTGCTCAAGCTGTAAAATTTCTGTGTCACAAAACCCGTCACCCTCTGTTACTTTGAATTCTGCAACTTATAGGTTGGTTTTCTGGAAATGTTTTAAACATATGATTTGTAGTTGTAGAGGCTCGAAATTCGTAAAATATAATGATAAAAAGATTCAATGTTAAAAGTAGCAGTAGAAGTAAATAATGTTTTCAAAATAACAACTTAATATAATTCAACTAAATAAAAACTGAGTCTGGAATAATAATAATAAGTGCTGAAAATGAGGTCCTCGGGTTCCTACTACTGCCGACCCAAGCTAGCTCACTGGTCCCCGCCCTCGGCCCCGACCTCATCAGTACCTACAATAATCAAGTCTAGTCAGTATAAAGAGTCAGCATGCATATATCGTGAATAACAAGTAAAATATATATCATAAAGTTTCATGCCGTGTAAAGATTTCATATCGTGAAGCGTAACGTGAAAATCGTGTCATGAATAATTATAAATACGTGCATAACTGAAAAACCGTAAGTGAAATGTTTGCTCGATAGAGCCCTGTCATAAAATAGTATATCATAATTTTCTGTTGAGAATATGTTCTACGCAAATGGCCCATAACATGAACTGAATCGTCTGATTAGACTAAAACACAATATACTGTGCGGCAGAGATCAGCACAGACCTTGGACTGGATATCCGTACCCATACATGGACATGAACCGGTCAGTAGTCACCGGATGAAGTAATAATCCCATAAGCTGCAATCCCATGAGTATTAAGTGGCCACAAGACATATCGCATATATCTCAAAAATAAACTTTTATCTTTATGCACGTAATATAATTAAATTCCTGAGTTATTTTACCAATTGGGTTGGATCGTCCCCAGGCTCCCTGTGACCTAATTCTAACATAAAAAACATGCGAATAACTTGACTTGACTATGCAAATAACTTAACTTGACCAAAGCTTCAAAATCGAACTAAAAAAACGAGACTATTACGCCCAACAAACTTAATATTTAACTATGACTTCGTACCAACCCGAACCAACATTGAAACATAATTTAGTCATGATTAAAATACACCTAAAATACTGGAAAATAATTACCAAGGGTTGTAATACATGAAAATTACGCATGGAGGCCAAAACCATGAAACGCTCTTTCGAGAGTCACTTTGGCAACTTGCACCGTAAATTCTCGTACGACCTCTTAACTTAACCAAATCACAAACGGCCAAAATCATGACCTTCCTAACTCAATAAGGCACAGTCCAGTCCAAGGCCATAGGCTAAAAGCCAGCCAAGAACTTAAACGTGCCTCTGAACCGAAGCACAAAGTTGTTGTCAATAAAATTACAGCAGCAGCTGTTGCGCTTCCTTGCGTCGTTTGCAAGGCTAATGGCCATTGGGGCTTGAACCACCAACCAAAGCCTCTTACCAAAATCCTATGGTGTGATTTGAACCATGGCTAAGGGCCCTAGGCTAGCCACAATCCATGCAACACCAGAAACATCACCACGCTTCCACCCGAGAGCCCAACTGTGTGTGCGTGGGGTGTAGCGCTTCTTTTAGTGTCTTGGTCACTCCAATGGCCATATGATCAACCATGTCTTGACCTAGAAATCATGAGGTATTGTGTGAACCATGGATAAGGGCTAAAAAGCCAACCAAGATCCACACCAACCTCAAAACCGAAAACCAACTCACACAGCAGAAATTAAAATTCGAAAACCGATGGGGCACTGTTCTTGTTTGTTTTAAAAACCGATGGGAATGTGAGCCAAGCTATGAAAGGGCATATTGGTCACGTCCTAGATATGTCAAGGAAGGGTTCTAACCATGGTTACAGGCCCAAAAGCCAACCATGATTCGAACCTCCTTGAACAATCAAAAAACAGAATTTTCGAGACTCAACAATTGCAACATGAAGTGTTGCTGTCAAAACTCGTTGCTGGGGGGAGGAGGGACTGGAACCAATGGACTAACACCTTACTAACCCACACTAGATTGTGTCTAAAAGCATCCTTGATCCCCTGGAAATCGAGCCAACCTTGAAACCACAAAATCAACAAAAATCGTGAAGGCACAAGAGGAAGGCCGAAGAATCTGTACATGTTTTTAGAAAGTTGTTGTCCAAAAATCAATTTCGCTTCATGATTCATGCACATGTAATGTTATAAATTATTTATTTTACTTGATTGAAAAGAAAAGAAACGTGTATACATGCCTTAAATAAAAAGATTTGTTTTGAAGAAAACAAAAATGATACGACGACGCGGCGCGGCGGAGACGGAGTGTTCTTTTTTTGTTTTTCTCTCTAATTTTCTTAAATAAATTCTAGGAATGTTTTCTTAATATTAAATTTTATCTCAATACTCCAACTCCAGTCCGGCCTCACTTATTTAACTGAAAAGATAGTAACTAAACTACAGCGTCAAATAATCAAATTTAAAGAAAAGAATTTAAATTCTCATGCATAAAATCATTTTAATTTAAATAATAGTAATTATTCATGGCTTATACGTAGTCTGATTTAATGGGTTCTACAACTCTCCCCCCTTAAAAGAAATTTCGTCCTCGAAATTAAAACTCACTGAATAACTTGGGATAACGACTCCTCATCTCTGATGATTAAGCCATTTGACTTTCACTCACTTCACTAGTTTCCGAAGCTTCTTCTCTTGTCTGTCTAAGATCTGCACTGGTCTCTCCTCATAAGACAGGTTCAGAGTGAGCTGCAACGGCTCAAAGTTCAAGACATGCTAAGGATTTGCCATATACTTCCTCAGCATAGAGACGTGGAACACATTGTGTACGCCGGCCAGATTCGGCGGAAGAGCAACACAATAAGTTAGCGTCCCAAACCTATCAAGGATCTCAAAGGGTCCGATGAATCTCGGACTGAGCTTTCCTTTCTTCCCGAACCTCATGACACCTTTCGTAGGTGCTACCTTCACAAAAACATGGTCGCCCACGGCAAACTCTAGGTCTCTTCTCCTCTGATCCACATAACTCTTCTGTCGACTCTGAGCAGTCCTCATCCTATCACAGATCTTGACTACTACATCGGCAGCCTGCTGAATAATCTCTGGACCCAACTCTGATCTTTCCCCTACTTCATCCCAATGAACAGGCGATCTGCACTTACGACCATACAGTGCTTCAAACGGAGCCATACCTATAGACGACTGGAAGCTGTTGTTATAGGTGAACTCTACCCATGGCAAATTCGACTCCCAACTCCCTGAGAAATTGATGACACAAGCACGGAGAAGATCATCCAAAATCTGGATAACTCTCTCTGACTGCCCATCTGTCTGAGGGTGGAAAGCTGGGTTAAACAACAACTTCATACCCACTGCTGAATGCAGACTCTTCCAAAATGCGGAAGTGAATCTAGGGTCTCAGCCAGACATTATAGAAATGGGAATACCATGAAGTCTGACTATCTCTCGGATATAAAACTCGGCATAATGAATCATGGTGAAAGTCGTCTTAATGGGCAAGACTGATTTGATAAGACGGTCAACAATCACCTAGATAGCATTTGATCCTCTGTCTGACTTCGGCATACCGGTCACGAAGTCCATGCTAATATTCTCCCACTTCCACTCGGGAATAGGAAGAGTATTGAGCAAGCCTGCTGGTCTCTGATGCTCTGCTTTCACTAGCTGACACGTCAGACACTCGGATACAAAAAGTCTGTTATCCTTCTTCATTCCTGGCCACCAATACAACAACTGCAGATCTTTGTACATCTTCGTACTCCCAGGATGAATAGAGTACGGCGACATATGGGCCTCTGATAGAATATCTGCTCGAATAGAATCACTGCTAGGAACCCACATTCTGTCTCGGTATCTCACGATACTGTCGCTAACTGTATACAAGACACTGCCCTTGGCCTCATATCTCTGGTTCCACTTTGCCAACTGCTCATCTGCTGACTGAGTGCTGCGAATACGGTCTAGAAGAGAATACTGAATCGTCAATAGATAGACGGGGAACTCTACCTCGAGGATAAGTCTCTAGGTCAAACCTCTGCATCTCAGACTAAAGAGGCCTCAAAATCCCTAGATGAGCCATCACTGTGACTTTCCTGCTCAAAGCATCCGCAACTACATTAGCTTTACCCGGGTGATAGTTAATGTCACAGTCATAGTCCTTCACTAGCTCCAACCAACGCCTCTGACACATATTCAGCTCTTTCTGCGTAAAGAAGTACTTGAGGCTCTTATGGTCGGTAAAGATCTGGCACTTCTCTCCACACAAATAATGCCTCCAAATCTTCAAGGCAAAAACTACGGCGACCAGCTCTAGATCATGGGTAGGGTAATTCTTCTCATGGACTTTCAACTGACGTGAAGCATACGCTATAACCTTCCCATGATGCATCAACACTGCGCCTAAACCGAGCTTCGAAGCATCGGTATACAAGACAAAATCTCCGGGCCCTGACGGCATGGCCAACACTGGTGCCGAGATAAGAGCTTGCTTCAAAGTATCGAAGCTCTTCTGACACTCGTCGCTCCACACAAATTTAACATTCTTCTTTGTCAACGACGTGAGTGGAACTGCGATAGAGTAGAATCCCTGAATAAACTTCCGATAATATCCTGCTAGCCCAAGGAAACTACGGATCTCGGATGAATTTTGCGGCACAACCCAATCTCTTACTGCTGCAACTTTCGCTGGGTCTACCTCGATACCGCTGCTAGAAACGATGTGGCCTAAGAACGCCACCTTATCTAACCAGAACTTGCACTTACTGAACTTCGCGAATAACTTATGCTTCTGTAGGTTCTGCAGAACTGCGGTCAAATGTCTACTGTGATCCTCTTGATTCTTTGAGTAGACGAGAATGTCTTTTATGAATACTATCACAAACTGATCAAGATACGACTGAAATACGTGATTCATGAGATCCTTGAAGATCGCTGGCGCATTCGTCAAACCGAACGGCATCACAAGGAACTCGAAGTGGCCATATCGAGTCCTAAAAGCAGTCTTGGAAACATCGTTGTCTTTCACCCTCAACTAGTGATAACCAGAACGCAGATCCATATTTGAGAAAACTGAAGCTCCCTGCAACTGATCAAATAAATCCTCAATCCTCGGGAGTGGGTATTTTTTCTTCACTGTAACCCTGTTCAATTCCCGTTAGTCAATGCCAAGCCTCATCGTGCCATACTTCTTCTTCACAAAAAAGACTGGCTCGCCCCATGGTGAAAAACTCGGGCGAATGAACTCCTTGTCGAGAAGTTCTTGAATCTGCTTCTTAAGTTCTGCCATCTCTGTCAGTGCTAATTGGTGCGGTGCTTTTGAGATCGGAGCCGTACCTGGCATAAGTTCAATAGAAAACTCCACCTCTCGATTGAGTGGCATACCAGAGACGTCATCAATAAACACGTCTAGAAATCCCTAACAATTGGGAAATCAGAGGCTGACTGACTGGGTGCCTCGAGAACGGATATAAAATTCGCTAAAAATGCCCGACACCCTCTATGCATGAGCTTCCTAGCCTGGACACAAGATATCAAACTCGGTAAATGAAAGTACCTGTCTGGCTCAAATAAGAACTGCTCCATCCCAGGCGGTCGGACTAGAACGGATCTCCACTGAAAGTCGATCAAAACTCTGTTCCTTAGTAGCCAGTCCATACCCAGAATGATATCAAACTTCGCCATCGGCAAAACCATAAGATCCACATAAACAAGATTGCCAAGAAGCTCGAGGTCTATGTCTCGGATCACATTAGTAGTTGCCATCTCCTCTCCCTAAGGCAATACTACTCAATAGGCTATATCTAGCCCAATGGTCTTGACCTTGAAAAAATTAGCAAAGGTATCCGAAATGAATGAATGAGTAGCCCTTGAATCTATCAAGGCTTTCGTAGCTGAACCCGCTATAAAAATTCTCCCTGAAAGGTTGGAACGTCAAGCTGAACCCAATAATCACAAGAACTAACCTATAGACATGCGAAGGTCAAAGTTATTCTAACCAAATTCCCGAAAGTATCACAGATTAGAGCATGCAATCCTATCACAATTCTAAGTTCAAAATATTAATCCAGATTCCCAAAACATTGAATTTCAAATATTAACTTAAAGTTTTAAGATACCTGACATTATCATGGTGTCAAGGTTCGTCTCCACTGCATGGAGAGCAAAAACCATGCCTTGGGTAGGTAGACTCCCCTGTGGGCACTGCTCCAGCATGGCGACGTGTGCACCTACGACAGACTGGGTGCTCAAAAGTCCTCGGGACTGCGCGTCCCCGCTGCTGCTGCTGTCATCTTTTCTTGGGTGTGCCGTGGAAAGGCCTCTTATTCTGGGGCTGCTGCTGAGGAGGAGGGCGGTGTGGCACTTGGACGTGTCGCTTGCCCTGGCGGTCTCTTTCTATATCCTGCTCTGCAGCTATAGTTCTGGAGACAGCGACATCATAAGTAGTAGGGCCAGCCACCCTAACATCACGGCACAGGCTCGGCCGTAGACCATCCAGAAAGTGTCTCAGCTTTGCTCCGGCATCGTTGGCAATCAAGGGCACAAAATGGCAACCCCTCTCAAACTTACGGATGAACTACGTAACAGTCATATCTCCCTGCCTCAGGGTCATGAACTCCCTGGTCAACCTGGAACGCACCTCGTCAGTAAAATATTTCGAGTAGAATACCTCAATGAAGCGCGTCCAGCTCAGAGTAGCCAAGTTCAGGACTACGGATGCTCCTTCCCACCATAAGCGGGCATCTCCTCCAAATAGATAGGTCGCACAACGGACCCTAACCTCGTCTCTAAGTTCCATGAACTCGAAGATAACATCGAGGGACTTAAACCAGCCCTCGGCGATCATGGGATCTACAGTCCCTGAAAACTCTTTCGGTCTCATCTTCATGAACCGCTCATACGGTAGCCTCAGGCCCTGCCGGCTTGGTTGCCACAGCATTGTTCCCCGCAAACTGTGCGAAGAACTGAGTCATCCCAGCTAACATCTGGGCATTCATGTCTGGTGGAGGTGGAGGTGGTAAATCTCTCTCCTGCCTCTGATTCTCACCGTCCTCCTGGCGAGGCTCATCATCTCTCTTGCGCTCAAAACGGGTCTAGGAGGCATACTGTTCCATACATAACCCATACGTAACTGACATGCATAATCTCTATTATTTCTTTAAATTTAAATAAATACTGCGTAATAAAAATCTGAACGTAAAATATTTCATGAAAACATGCTGTTAAAATATTTCATGCTTTAAAAGAAATGCATAAACGTAAAACTTACAGACCGAAGACGTGACTTTGTGAGCTTCTCGAGGTCAGTAATAGTACAACCCTTTACAAGAACATAGGCTCTGATACCAACTGTAGAGGCCCGAAATTCTTATTTGAAAATTTGCGGAATAATTTAAAATTTTCTCTTTAAATAAATTAAAATGCCTCATTCGTAAAATATACTGATAAAAAGATTCAATGTTTAAAGTAGCAGCGGAAGTAAATAATGTTTTCAAAATAACAACTTAAAATAATTCAACAAAATAAAAATTGAATCTGGAATAAAAATAATAAGTGCTGAAAATGAGGTCCTCGCGGGTTCCTACTACTACTGACCCAAGCTAGCTCACTGGTCCCCGCCCTCGGCCCCGACCTCATCAGTACCTACAACAATCAGGTCTAGTGAGTCTAAAGACTCAGCATGCATATATCGTGAATAACAAGTAAAATATATATCATAAAGTTTCATGCTGTGTAAAGAATTCATATCGTGAAGCGTAACTTGAAAATCGTGTCATGAATAATTATAAATACATGCATAACTTAAAAAGCGTAAGTGAAATGTTTCCTCGATAGAGACCTGTCATAAAATAACATATCATAATTTTCTGCTGAGAATATGTTCTACGCAAGTGGCCATAACATGAACTGAATCGTCTGATCAGACTAAACCATAGTATACTGGGCGGTAGAGATCATCACAGCCCTTGGACTGGATATACGTACCCATACATGAACATGAACCGGTCAGTAGCCACCGGATAAAGTAATAATCCCATAAGCTGCAATCCCATGAGTGTGAAGTGGCCACAAGACATATCGCATATATCTCAAAAATAAACTTTTATATTTATGCACGTAATATAATTAAATTCCTGAATTATTTTACCAATTGGGTTGCATCGTCCGCAGGCTCGCTGCGACCTAATTCAAACATGAAAAACATTAAAATAACTTGACTTGACTATGCAAATAACTTAACTTGACCAACGCTTCAAAATCGAACTAAAAAAACGAGACGATTACGCCCAACAAAGTTAATATTTAACCATGACTTCGTACCAACCCGAACCAACATCGAACCATCATTTAGTCATGATTAAAATACACCTAAAATATTGGAAATTAATTACCAAGGGCTGTAATACACGAAAAGTACACATGGAGGCCAAAATCATGAAACTCTCTTTCGAGAGTCACTTTGGCACCTTGTACCGTAAATTCTCGTACCACCTCTAAACTTAACCAAATCACAAATGACCAAAAACATGACCTTCCTAACTCAATAAGGCACTGTCCAGTCAACTCCATAGGCTAAAAGCCAATAAAGAACTCAAACAAGCCTCTGAACCGAAGCACAAAGTTGTTGTCAAGAAAATTACAGCAGCAGCTGTTGCGCTTTCTTGCATCCTTTACAAGGCTAATGGCCATTGGGGCTTGAACCACCGACCAGAGCCTCTTACCAACATCCTAAGGTGTTATTTGAACCATGGCTAAGGACCCTAGGCCAGCCACAATCCAAGCAACACCAGAAACATTGCCACGCTTCCACCCGAGAACCCAACGGTGCGCGCGTGGGATGTAGCGCTTCTCTTGGTGTCTTGATCACTCCAATGGCCATATGATCGACCATGACTTGACCAAGACATCATGAGGTATTTTTTGAACCATGGCTAAGGGCTAAAAATCCAACCAAGATTCACAACAACCTCAAAACCGAAAACCAACTCACACAGCAGAAATCAGAATTTGAAAACCGATGGGGAACTGTTCTTGTTTGTTTTAAAAACCGATGGGAACATGAGCCAAGCCATGAAAGGGCATCTTGGTCACGTCCTAGACATTTCAAGGAAGGGTTCCAACCATGGTTACACGCCCAAAAGCCAAACAAGATTCGAACCTCCTTGAACAATCCAAAAACAGAATTTTCCAGACTCAACAATTGCAACATGAAGTGTTGCTGTCAAAACTCGTTGCTGGGGGGAGAAGAGACTGGAAACAATGGACTAACACCTTCCTAACCCACCCTAGATTGTGTCTAAAATCATCCTTGAGCCCCTGGAAATCGAGCTAACCCTACAACCACAAAATCAACAAACACCGTGAAGGCACAAGAGGAAGGCCGAAGAATCTGTACATGTTTTTAGAAAGTTGTTGTCCAAAAATCGATTTCGCTTCATGATTCATGCACATGTAATGTTTTAAATTATTTATATAACTTGATTGAAGAGAAAAGAAACGTGTATACATGCCTGAAATTTGTTTTGAAGAAAACAAAAATGATGCGACGACGCGGCTCGGCGGAGACATAGTGTTCTTCTTTTGTTTTTCTCTCTACTTGCCTCTCAAGCCTCACACGATTTTTCTCCACTGAAAATGCTCTGAAATTTTCGAAAATGGAGAGGGAGAGAAGTCTAGGAATAAATGGAAAGGTTGCAAGATAAAAGGAAAAGTTGAATGGCAAAATGAATCTTTTTATCCTAGGGTTTGTTAGATAGGAAATGAGATGTGATTTGATTTGATTTAAATGGAGGGATGGCCGATTTATATCTTTCAAAATACAAGGGAGAAAATTGCTTAATTTTTTAATTATTGGTGATTAAAAGGTGGGGGAATTATCTTCCAAGAAAAGAGTAAGGGAAGAAATAAAATGGTGAGTTGTTAAAAAAATATCAAATATTTTAAATGGGGCCGAAAATTGCTAGATAAAATGGGTAGGAAAATTGCTTAATTAATAATTATTGAGGATTTAAAGTTGAAGGAATTATTCTACCATGAATTAATAAGTATTGAGGATTTAAATTTGAAGGAATTATTCTACCATGAAGGGATAAAGAAAGATATCAAAAATGAAGAGTTGACAAATCAAAGTTAATTCTTTAAGGGGGTGGCCGAATTTTATATGATAATGGGAGGGAAAAATATCTTAAATAATGTATTTTAAATCTTTAGAGTTTTATCTACCCATTAAATATTTTAGTGAATTAATAGATTACTTATTGAACCTAAAAGGACTTATTTACTACTTATCTCAATTACTTAAATAATTTCTTAAACTTTCTTTTTCAATAAAATAACTTATTATTTATCTTAAATAAATTCTAGGAATGTTTTCTTAATATTAAATTTTATCTCAATACTCCAACTCCAGTCCGGCCTCACTTATTTAATTGAAAAGATAGTAACTAAACTACTGCGTAAAATTATCAAATTTAAATCCCCATGCATAAAATCATTTTAATTTAAATAATAGTAATTATGCATGGCTTATACGTAGTCTGATTTAACGGGTTCTATAGTAATACTCTGTGATAAATTCGATTTGATAGCAAATTCGTAATTTTCTTATAAGAAACGAGGGAGATATGATTTTTATTGTAAAATCGCACAAGCTATAAAATTTCTGTGTGACAAAACCCGACACTCTCTGTTATTTTGAATTTTGCGACTTATTGGTTGGTTTTCTGGAATTGTTTCCAACATATGATTTGTGTTAATCTGTTTATCTTCAATTTGATAGCAAATTCATAATATTTTGATAAGAAACGATGGAGATATGATTTTTATAGTTAAATTGCACAAGATGTGAAATTTCTGTATCACAAAACTCGTCACCCTTTGTTATTTTTAATTATGTGACTCATAGTTTGGTTTTCTTGAAATATTTTCAACATATGATTTGTAGTACTCTATGTTATCTTCGATTAGATAGGAAATTCGTAAGTTTCTGATAAGAAATGAGAGTGATATGATTTTTATCGTAAAACCGCTTAAGCTGTGAAAATATTTGCATGTTCTTCATGTTTTCTCAAGTTTTGGTTGCAGGTTTCATTGAGATCTCCTGAATCTTTGCTGGTGTGGTTAGGGTAGCATTTTCAGAGCGTTCCAACGAAGCCCTCGGCGTTTTTAAGTCTGTTCGACGTGCAAAAGAAATTGTTTTATTTTTTAGGTATGCTAAATGTCTGGTGACTGACTATGAACGAGTTTGGAATGCGGAGAACGTGTCTGGGGACCTATCCACCCCGATAAAGTATGATCAGGTTTGATCAAGATTGGAAAGCAGTAAAGTATGACCCGAGACCAATCTACTCAGTAAAGTATGACCGGTGATCTTATGTATGTAGTAGTGGACATCCATGCCAGCCCAGTACTATGATTTAGTCTGGTCAGGTGAATTACGTATGGTCACTTGTTTGAAACATATCTCTAGGAAAAATGATGATGATATGCATGTTTAACTATTTATGATTCAAGTACGTTTATGAATCGATGGCACGTTTTTGTTTATGTAAGTATGTTCAAAGTTAAGATACATATGTGCTACTTTAAAATGTATGTGGTTTTACTATATGTTACTTGCTATTCCCAGTTTATACATGTTGATTCTTTAGACCCACTAGACTTGATCGATCCATGTGAGGACGAGTTTGAGGATACGAGAGTCGGGGATCAGTGAGCTGGCTCGGGCTGTGCGGTGGACTAACCTAAGGATCACTTAGTTTTCAAGGATTTTTATGCATGTTATTTCATTACTCTGATTTTTAAGGAAATTATTTCATGTTGCTTAAAGCACGTACTTTTGCAAGCTCGTTACATTCCAATTATTATGTGAAACGTTTTATTTGTATTGCATTTTGAAAGATGATTACTTATTTAAGAAAATTTTTATTTTTCTGCAAATTTTATGTTGATCAAAATACGGTACGTTACAGTTGGTATCATAGCGGTGTTCTCGTAAAGGTTTATGCCTACTATCAGTTGCGAGAAGTTCACGAAGTCACGCCTCAAGTCTATAAGTTTTAAAGTTTTAAAATTCTTTCATGTAATGAGCATCAAGGTCGTGATTTCAGCATGTCCACGTTTTAACTCAATTTGCGTGCATATGATATGGATATTACATACTTGCATTCTTGCATGTTGGTTTATGTGTTGGGTAAATTTTGGAACAGTATGCCTCCGAGACGTATGTTTGCACGAGGAGCAGGTGAAGAAAACAGATAGGCTCGCGATTAAGAGAGGTCCAATCCTCCTCGCCGGCCGCCAGATATCCACGCATAGATGCTTGCAGGTATGACTCCGTTCTTCGCACAGTTTGCAGAGAATAATGCTGGAGTAGATATAGGGGTGAGTCCCTGACCAAAGGCAGTATATGATAGGTTCAGGAGGATGTACTCAAAAGAGTTCTCGGGGACTACTGACTTGATGATAGCTGAGGGATGAATTAAGTACATTGAGGTTATTTTCGCTTTCATGGAGCTGTAGGATGCAAACAGAGTTAGATGAGCCACCTTTCTGCTGACAGGGGAGGCTAGATTGTGGTGGGAGAGCGCGTCTGTGTCAGTGAACTTGCAGACTCTGTCTTGGGATGGTTTTAATGAGGTCTTCTACTCCACGTATTTCACTGAGGAAGTACGCTCACGTCTTACTAGGAACTTATTACGTTGCGACAAGGAGATAGCAGCATAGCGAATTTTGTGAGGAGGTTTGAGAGGGGTTGTAACTTTGTGCCCCTAATTGATAATGATGCCTGAGAGAAGTTGAGGCCTTTACTTGATGGTTTACGACCGATCTTGCATCGTGATGTCAGAGTTGTTGGTCCTACTACTTATACTTTTGTCGTGTCGAGAGCCTTGGCGGCAGAGCAAGACCAGTAAGACATCGAGAATGACAGGCAGGGCAAGAGGCCCTATCAATCACCCCAGCAGCAGCAGCAGCAATCCAAAAGGCATTTCAAGGGACAGTAGGGAATGAGGTCGTTTCAAGGACCGCCGAAAGGCAAAGGTCCTATACCGCAAGAGAAAGCTCCTTAGAAGCCTGAGTACCCAGTGTGCCCGAAGTAAAACCGTCTGCACATTGGCCAGTGTTTATGGGGTTCTGGCAAATGCTTCAAGTGCAGAGCCAGTGATCATATGTCGAGGGACTTCCTGCGGTGGAGGCAGCCAACCCCGTTAAGAGTGTTCGCCATGCATGTTGAGGAGGCAAACCCAGACACGACTCTTCTGACTAGAAAAACTTTCATAAAAAAAGTAGCCACGAAGGCTTTGTTAGATTCAGGGGCCACTCACTCTTTTATCTCGGATACGTTAGCTAATCAAGTCCATTGGACTCGATGTGAGCTACTCAGTGATAGTCCCATTAGGGGAAGAGTTATCAACTATTAGCGTAGTCAGAGATATATATCTTGAACTACAGGGTCACCTAGTTTATGCCGACCTGAGTTTGTTGCCCATGCCAGAATTTGATTTCATTTTGGGTATGGACTGGCTGACGAAGAACAGATTTCTAATTTATTTTCAGAAAAGATCAGTGTTGGTAAGATCGTTGGGCATGGAGAAATTTCTTTTTGAGCCAGACATGTGGAGAAGTTTCCCTCGCATGATCTCTTGCATGCAGGGACGGAAACTTATACATAAGGGGTGTCAGGCATTCTTGGCCAGTATTATTTCAACATCTGACACTCCCACCCCATCGATATCTGATGTAGCAGTTGTCATAGAATTTACCGATGTCTTCCCCGACGATGTCACAAGCCTTCCACCAGAGAGAGGTGGAGTTCGACATTGACCTTGTGTCAGGCACTGTGCCAATCTCTAAGGCACCTTACCGTTTGGCTCCCGTAGAGATGTTAGAGCTCAACCAGCAAATTCAGGAGCTCCTAGACAAATAATTCATCTGCCCTAGTTTCTCACCATGGGGCGCACAAGTATTCTTCGTGAAGAAAAAATATGGGAGCATGAGGTTGTGCATCGATTACCGAGAATTGAACAAGGTAACGATCAAGAACAAATACCCATTACCAAGGATCAAGGATTTATTCGATCAGTTGCATGGAGCTAAGTATTTTGTGAGATGGATCTATGTTCTTGGTATCATCAGCTGAAGTTAAAAGATGCAGATGTTCATAAGACAGCCTTCAGAAGAAGGTATGGGCATTACGAGTTCTTAGTGTTGCCATTCGTACTGAAGAATGCTCCAGCAATTTTTATGGACCTAATGAACAAAGTATTTCAGTCCTACCTATATCAGTTTTTTAGAGTATTCATTGACGAAATTCTTATATACTCGAAGAGCCGTGAGGAGCACAGTCAGCATTTGGGTACAGTTTGAAAGTCTTGCAGAGTCGCGAGTTGTTTACAAAATTAAGTAAGTGTGAATTTTGGTTGGAGAAAATAGCATTTTTTGGACATATCATTTCTAGCAGTGGAATTGAGGTGGCTCCAGCTAAAGTGGCAGCAGTAAAAGAATGTAACGTCTATGTTTATGTAAGTATGTTCAAAATTAAGATATGTATGTGCTACTTTAAAATGTATGTGGTTTTATTATACCTTACTTGTTATTCTCAGTTTATACATGTTGAGTCTTTAGACTCACTAGACTTGATCGACGCATGTGAGGACGAGTTTGAGGAGACGACAGGGATTGGTGAGCTGACTCGGATTGTGCGGTGGACTAACCCGAGGACCGATTAGTTTCAAGGATTTTTATGCATGTTATTTCATTTACTCTGATTTTTAAGAAAATTATTTCATGTTGCTTAAAGCAAGTAATTTTGCAAGATCGTTACATTCCAAATATTTTGTCAAACATTTTATTTGTATTGCATTTTGAAAGATGATTAATTATTTACGAAAATTTTTATTTTTCCACAAATCTTAAGTAGTTCAAAATGTGGTACGTTACAGTTAGGGTCTAGGTTTAAAAGTTTTGAGGATGACATGAGTTAGGTTTCGATCCTTATAGGTAGAAAATTCAGTAGCTGATTTAGGCTTGTTTAAGGGTTATAATTGGCTTGAATTTGGTTGTCTATGGTATAGTTAGGTGTTATTAAGCTATAACTCAAGTTTGGTTAAGTTTCGAGTCAATACGAGTCAAAGTCGAGATGTACGTCTAAGTTTAAAACAAATTGGGAAATTTATCGAGTAGCGTAAGTTTACGTCTAAGAAATATTTATTGATGTTTTTTAAGGTGTTATGTTAAGTTTGGATGGATTTGGGTCGTCATTTTAAGGTCTAAGGTTAAATTGGGAAAGTTAGGATTTCAAGGGCAAAACGATCATTTTACGCCTGAAAATACTTAGACATCATGTCAGTGCCCTGAATGCTCTAATTAATATTTAAATATTTATTTCAAATGTTTATGGAATTGTATGATGAAACATTAATATTAAAAGACATGTTGCATGTTTGGTTAAAAATGATTTATATATTCATGAATTTTTATAAGTGATGGAAATATGAAAAGTTGAAGGAGATGAATTTATTGTGACTAATACAATGATATATAATGCCAAGGCTTAGTTGACGAGGGAGAGTGTCGCTGATGTCTCTGCCGCCCGGTACCGTGGTAATACGTAGTCGGATCCATCGACCTAAAACTAATAAGAAATCACAATTGGGATCTGAATTCAATAAAAAGGGAAACATATACGTATATGATGAAAGGAAAGAAAATTATATGATGAAAGGAAAATGTTTAAATTTTATATTTGTAGAAAGCTATTTTTAATAAAAGTATTTTCACTGTTGCTTGTAAATGTATACGTATTACTTGCTATCATTGTTAAGGTTTGCAGAGTCAATAGACTCACTAGGTGTGATCGATGCAGGTGAGCATAATATTGATGTTTATGGAGGACTTGATGGTTGAAATAGTTTGATCGAAGTTGCACACGACTCGAGGACCATCGCTAGTTTTCCGCAAATAAAATTAAGTTTATGATTGAAGCTACTTTAAGGATTTTATGACATTTAGTACTTTTATGTTTTTGAGGAATTCTGAGAGATTAGGATATTTATGCTTTAATTTGAAAATCGTTAAATTTAGGTTTAGTTGACGATTTACTATTTCATATTTTGAATGATTTCTTTTGGATTTTCAAATAATTAGTGGGTGGGTTATTTTAAATGGTGTGAAACTATATATACATATGTATAGTGTCGGCCAAATCTTTGTAAAAAAATAAAAAAAAATCAAGTACATTTTAAAAAAAAAACGAGTAGTGGATGTTTCAGTTGGTATCATAGCAATGTTCTTGCAAAGGTTTGTGTCACCGCCAATTCCGGAAAGATCAATCATCAAGCCGTCCGTTAGATTTTAAATCCGACTTCAGTACTGTGTTACTATCAACGCAGGCTACAACTGGACGTAAGTTTTACTACGTTTTGACATGTTTAGAAATTATGATGTTGTTAGAAATGAATACACGTCATATATGTTATTCTTGACATGTTAGACAGCGTAGAAACGAAGTCAGATTAAGAAACGGACTGAATATGGAATTGTTATGATTTCAGAATGAAATTGACTAGAATTGATATCAGATTTGTACGGTGGTTGATTGTAAATTATTGGAATTTGTATAGACTGATATGGTATTATCAGTATCGCCAGTTTTGTACTGTTGTACTGTCAGAATTTGATAAAACAGAGATATTGTGATTTGATTAGAATATTGATACAGAATATTGGTATTGTCATTGCCAGATTGAACAGTGATAGACTTTGAATCAAGACTTTGATTGTATCAGATCGACAGCAAGAAAGGTATAAATAAATGTTGATTCGGGATTGCACAACTCGAGTTAGGTTTGACTTGAGTTTCCCTAAATCACATACTTTACTTTATTGCATTGATATTTGCAGATTATCAGATTGATAGGTAATCTATTGACTTAGAACAGAGTCAGAGTCCGAGTCTAGGGCAGATCAGCCTAGCTAGGGCAGAACCGCCGAGTCTTTCTCAGAACCGATAAGACTCTAGACTTACGGTGTATCGAAGAGCTTTAGATGTAGATCGACGTCTATCTCAGACACTCGATACAGCATACCAAAGTCTAAATTAGATTGAGATCCCTAGAATTGAGAGAAGATAAGATTAGATCACTAGTCATTGATTCATGTAGTCAGACTAGATACATGTTTTGATATTTGTTTATGCTTTTATATATGTTTTATATGATTGCATTTAATACATTGTTTATACTGGGATATTTATATCTCACCGGAGTTATCCGGCTGTTGTCTTGTTTGTATGTGTGCATGACAACAGGTGGGACAAGTACAGGGTCACAGAGGTGAAGGCAGACCGAGATTAGAGTGGTGATACCGGACTTGGACTAGAGCTAGGGTTTGAACACTTGATAGTAGTTGTTGAACCTGAGTATGTATGATTGTATATTTTATCAGATTTATACTTTTATACTGATATGTATAGGAGTTTGATTCCATTACCTTCCGCGTTTAAAAATAAAAAATTTAGAACCTGATTATTATAATTGATTTATTCCCAATGACGATTAAGAACATGATTAGCGTCCGGGTCCCCACAACAGGTGGTATCAGAGCGATAGATCCTTTAGATTGAGATAGAAGAGGCTAGTGAGCGGGGTAGATTGAGGTTTTCTTTCCTGCTTTTGAATGCTAGCATGTCTTACTCTTTAATACATGTTACTTGTTTATCTGATTTGATATAGTAATATGTTATATTGAGATTGGATCAGTACTGATTCTAAATCAGCAGTAAGATGATCAGAGGAGGATTGCAACAGAATTGTGGTATTTGTGTTAATCTATTTGATTCTCAGATATGCCTCCGAGACGAGTACCAGAACAGGGAAGTACATTAAATCCTCCAATGGATGTCACACCGACTCCAATGGAAACGTTACTGAAACGATTTCAGTCATTTCATCCGCCGACTTTGAAAGGAACAGAGAACGCTGTGGAATGCGAGGCTCGATGATATATAGATGTTGTTTGAATCCTTGGAGTATACGGATGAGAAGAGAGTGAAAGTGATTGGACATCAGCTGCACGATGTTGCCAAGGACTGGTGGATTACGAGAAAGAGAGCCATGGAGCATAGAGGTACGAATATTACCTGGAATATATTTAGAACTGAATTTTATCAAAGATTCTTTCCAGTGTCGTACCGGAAGGATAAGGGGGCGGAGTTTGCCAATCTAAAGCAAGGACAAATGAACATAGAGGAGTACGTGTCAAAATTCTCCTCCTTGCTGAAATTTGCTCCACATGTGGCTGACAGCGAAGAAGCTACAGCTGACCAGTTCATCAATGGCCTGAACCCCGACATTTTCACATTGGTGAACACAGGGCGACCGGATAATTTTACTGACGCCCTGAACAGAGCCAAGGGAGCAGAAGACGGTCTGATGAGACAGAAAGGGGCTTCATTTGTGCCTCCAGCACCGAGACCACAGCAACCACCTCCCAGATTTGAGGGTGGCAGCAGTAGTGGAGGAAAGAAAGAATTTTTGAAAGCCAGGGGTAAGCAATTCAAGAAATCTGGCAGCAGTTCTTCCAGCTCCGGTGGTTCCAGACAGAGCCAGAGTTACACTGGAGTTTATTGCAAGACTTGCGGAGGAAGACATGCTACCGAGCAATGCTAGGGAGTGACTGGTAGTTGCAATTTCTGTAAACAGCCGGGACACTTTGCTAAAGTGTTTCCACAGAGAGGTTCGCAGAGAACTCAGGGGGCCGAGTCATCAGGATCAGCAGCACAGACTGAGAGACGATCAACTGCTGTTCACACATTTCAGCCAGCGCCAGCTCAGTCACAGCAGAGGCCAGGAGGAAGCCAAACAGTTGGTCAGCCTCCTAGACAGCAGGCCAGAGTCTTCGCTTTGACAGAGGAGCAGGCCCAGGAAGCACCAGATGACGTTGTAGCAGGTAACTGTTCTTTATATGGTTACTCTGCTTATGTACTGATTGATACTGGTGCTTCACACACATTTATTTCTGAACGATTTGCATTGAGTCATGCATTGCCTGTAGAGTCGTTAGCTACTGTAGTGTCTCTCTCTTCTCCGTTGGGGATGGGTTTGATATCCGTAAATTCGATTAACCATTGTGTACTACAGTATGACGGGCATGAGATTGAGTTAGATTGCATCGTACTTGGGTTGTCTGACTTTGATTGTATTATCGGTATTGATATGCTGACCAAGTACAGAGCGACAGTTGATTGTTTCCACAAGATAGTGAGATTTAGACCAGATATGGCTGAAGGGTGGAAATTTTACGGTAAGGGTTCTAGATCGAGAATTCCTTTAATATCCGTATTATCTATGACTCGATTGTTACAGAAAGGAGCAGAAGGGTTCCTTGTATATTCAGTAGATTTACTGAAGTCGTGTCCAGCATTGGCAGATCTGCCAGTGGTACGTGAGTTTGCTGATGTCTTCCCAGATGATATCCCGGGATTACCTCCAGTCCGAGAGATAGACTTCAGCATTGAACTGATGCCAGGTACAGTACCGATTTCTAGAGCTCCGTACAGAATGGAACCAGTTGAACTAAAAGAATTGAAAGATCAGCTGGAAGACTTACTGGCCAAGGGGTACATCAGACCGAGTGTTTCTCCTTGGGGTGCTCCAGTACTGTTTGTAAGAAAAAAAGATGGTTCGATGAGACTCTGCATCGACTATCGGCAACTGAACAAGGCAACGGTAAAGAATAAATATCCTTTGCCTCGTATAGATGATTTATTCGATCAGTTGCAGGGTTCTTCAGTATATTCCAAGATCGATTTGAGATCGGGATATCATCAGCTGAGAGTCAGAGATTCTGATATCTCAAAGACGGCATTCAGAACCAGGTATGGACACTATGAATTTATTGTCATGCCGTTTGGTCTGACGAATGCTCCAGCTGTATTCATGGGATTGATGAACCGTGTATTCCCGAAATATCTCGATGATTTTGTGATTATTTTCATCGATGATATTTTGATTTATTCAAAGAATATGAGTGAGCATGCTGAGCATTTAAGAACTGTGTTGCGAATTTTAAGAGCTGAGAAGTTATATGCTAAACTGTCGAAATGTGAGTTTTGGCTAAGACAAATACTATTTCTGGGTCATATTATATCTGGAGATGGTATATCAGTTGATCCCAGTAAAGTGGAAGCCGTGATTTCTTGGCCAAGACCGACGTCAGTACCCGAAATTCGCAGTTTCATGGGTTTAGCGGGATATTACCGTCGTTTCATTAAAGATTTCTCGAGTATAGCTAAACCAATTACTCAGCTGACTCAGAAGAATGCTCCATTTGTTTGGTCTGAAGAATGTGAGACCAGTTTTCTTGAGTTAAAGAAGAGGTTGACCAGTGCTCCGGTATTGACTATCCCATCCGGTACTGGTGATATTGTGGTTTATTGCGACGCTTCTCACAGAGGATTGGGATGTGTGCTGATGCAACGCTGGCATGTTATCGCTTATGCCTCAAGACAGCTTAAATCACATGAGACCCGTTATCCAATTCATGATCTAGAATTGGCAGCCATTGTCTTTGCATTAAAGATATGGCGACACTATCTTTACGGGGAGAATTTTGAGATATATTCTGATCATAAGAGTTTGAAATATCTGTTTTCACAATCTGAATTGAATATGAGACAGCGAAGATGGCTTGATTTGCTTAAAGATTTTGATTGTGAAATCAAATACTATCCAGGAAAGTCTAATACAGCAGCTGATGCACTAAGTCGAAAGGTATGTTCTTTATCCTTATCGACGATTGGTGTTTCAAATTTGATAGAAGACTGCTGTTTGTCTGGATTAGAATTTGAAACAGATTATAGACCGTTAAGACTTTATACGGTGCAAGTAGAACCTGAACTGATTTTAAGAATTAAGGCAGCTCAGAAAGTTGATCAGAATGTACAGAAATCAGTATCGATGGCTAGAGCAGGACATCGATCAGAGTATCAGGTACGTGATAACGTCTTGTATGTGAATAATCGTCTGGTTGTGCCGAATATTTCAGATTTGAGACGACAGATATTGTCAGAAGCGCACAACAGTCGCTTTAGTATTCATCCTGGTGGCAGAAAGATGTACAACGATTTGAAAAGACAGTTCTGGTGGAACCAAATGAAGACTGATATTTCCGAATTTGTGTCCAAATGTCTGAATTGCCAGCAGGTAAAAGCAGAAAAAAAGAAACCAGGAGGATTATTACAGAGTTTGTCCATTCCTGAATGGAAATGGGATCATATTTCCATGGACTTTGTAACGCAGCTGCCGCGTTCCTCCAAAGGTTGTGATGCGATTTGGGTCGTAATAGACAGATTGACCAAATCCGCATGTTTTATTCCGTACAAGATGAAGTATAGATTTGACCAGATGGCAGAGATCTATGTCAGAGAAGTGGTCAGATTACATGGAGTGCCGAAGTCGATTGTATCAGATCGTGATCCTCGATTTACTTCGCACTTCTGGCAGAGTTTGCACTAGGCTCTCGGTACGAAGTTACATCTGAGTACCGCATATCATCAACAGACCGACGGACAGTCAGAGCGGACTATCCAGACACTGGAGGATATGCTGAGAGCAGTAGTGCTAGATTTCAGCACCAATTGGCAAGATGCATTGCCGCTTTGTGAATTTTCGTACAACAATAGCTATCAGACGAGTATTGAGATGGCATCTTTTGAAGCATTGTACGGAAAGAAGTGTCGATCCCCGTTATATTGGGATGATATCTCTGATGTTCCTGAAATTGGACCAGATATGATCAGATATATGACAGAGAAAGTAAAGCTAATTCGACAAAAAATGAAGACAGCGCAAGACAGACATGCCAAATATGTCAATGTTCGACGTAGACCGTTGGTATTTGAGGCAGGAGATCGAGTATTTTTGAAAATTTCACCTTCCAGAGTAGTTGTCAGATTTGGCAAGAAAGGGAAACTGTCTCCACGATACATTGGGCCTTATGAGATTCTCGAGAAGATAGGAGATCGTGCCTATTGACTCGCCTTACCGCCTTCATTATCCGGGATACATGATGTTTTTCATGTATCACTATTAAGGAAGTACCTTCCTGATGCTTCACATGCTATTCAACCAGACGAGGTCGAACTAGATGAGATGTTGAGCTAGAAAAACCGATTCAGATTATTGATCGTAAAGAAAAACAGCTCAGAACCAAGACAATTCCACTTGTAAAAGTTCAATGGACTCGTCATGGTACTGAAGAAGCAACCTGGGAAACTGAATCAGATATGAGACAAGAATTCCCAGAGTTATTTAGATGATGTAAAATTTTTATACGGTTGTATATATACTCTTTGTTGATACAAATGAAATGCTTGTGATTTCGAGGACGAATTCGTATCTTAGGGGGGGAGAAATGTAATGCCCGAGATTTTACGTCGTGTTAAATTATGATTATAGATTTTTAATCAAGACGATTACGAAAGGGCTAACCGAAACATGAGAGGATATCATGTGTGAAAATTGATGTGCGAGGACAGTAGCATCGGCGCACATGCGCGAGTATACGTGCGCACATGCGCGAGAGGTCCCGAGGGGTTGGCGCACATGCGCGACTGAATGCGCTCACATGCGCCAAACAGGCAGAAGACCTCGCGCATATGCGCGGAAGATGTCGCGCATATGCGCGAGCTATGCAAGTGATGTCCAGAAGACATCGCGCATATGCGCGGAACTAAGTCGCGCATATGCGCGAGTTGCCAAGATCGAGACCAGTAGGTCTCGCGCATATGCGCCAGAAATGTCGCGCATATGCGCAGAACTAAGTCGCGCATATGCGTGAGTTGCCAAGATCGAGACCAGTAGGTCTCGCGCATATGCGCCAGAAATGTCGCGCATATGCGCGAGACATGCAGAAGGGAAAATCAACATTTGGATATATATATATATATATAAATATATATATATATATATATATATATATATATATACAAACGTAAATCTGAAGAAGGAAACAAAATCGAAATTGAGAGAAACTTTTGATCCTTGATTCTAGAATTTGATTTACGATCAATCCGTCCGTTAGATTTTAAATCCGAATTCAGTACTGTGTTCCTATCAACGCAGGCTACAACTGGACGTAAGTTTTCCTACGTTTTGACATGTTTAGAAATTATGATGTTGTTAGAATTGAATACACGTCATATATGTTATTCTTGACATGTTAGACAGCGTAGAAACGACGTCAGATTAAGAAACGGACTGAATATGGAATTGTTATGATTTCAGAATGAAATTGACTAGAATTGATATCAGATTTGTACGGTGGTTGATTGTAAATTATTGGAATTTGTATAGACTGATATGGTATTATCAGTATCGCCAGATTGTACTGTTGTACTGTCAGAATTTGATAAAACAGAGATGTTGTGATTTGATTAGAATATTGATACAGAATATTGGTATTGTCATTGTTAGATTGAACAGTGACAGACTTTGAATCAAGACTTTGATTGTATCAGATCGACAGCAAGAAAGATATAAATAAATGTTGATTCGGTATTGCACAACTCGAGTTAGGTTTGACTTGAGTTTCCCTAAATCACATACTTTACTTTATTGCATTGATATTTGCAGATTATCAGATTGATAGGTAATCTATTGACTTAGAACAGAGTCAGAGTCCGAGTCTAGGGCAGATCAGCCTAGCTAGGGCAGAACCGCCAAGTCTTTCTCAGAACCGATAAGACTCTAGACTTACGGTGTATCGAAGAGGTTTAGATGTAGATCGACGTATCTCAGACACTCGATACAGCATACCAAAGTCTAAATTAGATTGGGATCCCTAGAATTGAGATAAGATAAGATTAGATCATGAGTCATTGATTCATGTAGTCAGACTAGATACATGTTTTGATATTTGTTTATGCTTTTATATATGTTTTATATGATTGCATTTAATACATTGTTTATACTGAGATATTTATATCTCACCGGAGTTATCCGGCTGTTGTCTTGTTTGTATGTGTGCATGACAACAGGTGGGACAGGTACAGGGTCACAGAGGTGAAGACAGACCGAGATTAGAGTGGTGATACCGACATAGACTAGAGCTAGGGTTTGAACACTTGATAGTAGTTGTTGAACCTGAGTATGTATGAATGTATATTTTATCAGATTTATACTTTTATACTGATATGTATAGGAGTTTGATTCCATTACCTTCCGCGTTTTAAAAAAAAATATTTAGACCTGATTATTATAATTGATTTAGTCCCAATGACGATTAAGAACATGATTAGCGTCCGGGTCCCCACAATTTACGGGACCTCCGAAAGATCAAGAGCAACAAAAGCCCCAAGGACAATGGAAGAAGTAGGGGCAATAGAAGCCACCACATCCTGGAGCACCAAAACCTGAAGAGAGATCATTATAAAAAGAATGCAATAACATACACTATGGCAAGTGCATGTGGGGATCATATAGGTGGTTCATATGCAAGGAAGAATGACATAAAGCTACTGATTGCCCAAAGAAGAATGGACCAATTGTGGGCAGAGCCTATGTGATGCATGATGAAGAAGCCGGGAAGGAGCAAGAAACGACTTTAATAATTGGTAACCTAGTTATTTAACTTTTTATATTGTTTTTATTGCATGAAATGTTAAATTGGTTACAAGAACTGATTGGGATAATGAAGAACCTAGAAGAAATTGGGTTGCATGACCTATAATAATTGTATTTAAGGGATGACATTGAAAACTGTAACGCCCCTGATTCGACGACTGTCTTCACTGTATCAAGACGGGTCTTTCCAGCGTGCTTATGTCCTCACTCACACGCACCTTGGGAAACTTCCCAGGAGGTCAACCATCCCAAAATTGCCCCAAGTCAAGCACGCTTAACTTTGAAATTCTTATGTGATGAGCTACCGAAAAGAAAATGCACCTTCGTGATATGAGTAGTACAAATCAAATCTTTTAAGCCCTCTTCAACTGTACAATCCATTACATTGAACAGTCTCGGAATCCCTCTCTCTCCCGTGTGGGTCGGTTCATTCATGTTCCCTCCACCTAGAAGCCTACCAGGAGCCGCTCATTGTCCTTGCAACTGATGGCACCGGCGATCACCCTCCGCCCTCTTTGACCCCGGGCCTCACATGCCCACCAGCTTCCGCCTGGTTCGCCCCCGAAACACACCGTACTAAGAGAGGTTGGCTCTGATACCACTTGTAATGCCCCAGATTTGATGACTGTCCTCACTGTATCAAGACGGGTCTTTCCAGCGTGCTTATGTCCTCACTCACACGCACCCTGGGAAACTTCTTAGGAGGTCACCCATCCCAAAATTGCCCCAAGTAAAGCACGCTTAACTTTGGAGTTCTTATGTGATGAGCTACAAAAAGAAGATGCATCTTCCTGATATGAGTAGTACAAATCAAATATTTTAAGCCCTCTTCAACTGTACAGTCCATTACATTGAACAGTCTGATGCACCTGGGCTATCCCGATTGGGCTTAAGTCCCCTCACGGTTATCCCATTACCCATTACTCATAGAACTTCTCCAGCCCAGGCACTGGAGCTTTTGCCTTCCCAGGATTAGAACCCAAGACCTCCTGGACTTATATAGATCTTGACAGCAATCCTGGTACCAGCTTTTTTTGTAAGGCACATGCGCTGTTCCTGATTGGGCTTAAGTCCCCTCACGGTTATCCCATTACCCATTACTCATAGAACTTCTCCAGCCCAAGCACTGGATCTTTTACCTTCCCAGGATTAGAACCCAAGACCTCCTGGACTTATATAGATCTTGACAGCAATCCTGGTACTAATTGAGCAAGTAGATCAGCTGGTACTAGGATTGCTGCCAAGATCTATATAAGTCCAGGAGGTCTTGGGTTCTAATCTTGGGAAGGCAAAAGCTCCAGTGCCTGGGCTGGAGAAGTTCTATGAGTAATGGGTAATGGGATAACCGTGAGGGGACTTAAGCCCAATCAGGAACAGCCCATGTGCATTACAAAAACTATAAAAATTTAACCTAAAAAATATAAGCCTTAATAATGGGAAGGAATGAATTGAACCAAAATATGAATTTTAAAGCTTCAAATTGGAACAATCGGAAACCTTGGAAAATTATTTCATAAATTTGAAAACATAGGATCTAAAGTGCAAAAAACGAAAGTTTAAGGGCTAAATTGCATAGGACCGAAAGTTTAAGGGCTAAACCAAAATTTTCAAGAGTACAAGGACTGAATCGAAGAGGGACGAAAATTATTGGGGAAATCTGGTATTTCCAAAAAATTCAGGGATTAATGGCAATTTTCGAAAAAAACTTAGGGACTTAAAAGAAGAGAATTCAAAACTTTAAGGGGTACCAATGCAATTTTCAAAAATTACTTGGGAAAAAAGTGCAATTATCGAGAAAATTATGGGAAAATAATGATAGAAATTCCTTAAGCTTCAAGATGAATAGATTTAATGGTATATTTTTCGCAGATAGGATATTCATTTTAGGTGTAGCAACCTACGCATTTCTAGATTCGTGAGCTACACACTCATTTGTATCCGAGACATTCGTCAACCGACGAAAGATTATACCCGAGGATATGGGATTGGGCTTCAAAGTTTATATACCTTCTGGTGATCAAATGGTCACTTCAAGCATTATGAGGAACCTGGAGCTTCGTTTGCAAAAAGATGTGGTTCGGGAAGATCTTATCGTACTCCCAATGCCTGAATTCGACTTCGTACTTGGCATGGATTGGCTATCATTGAATTGAGCTTCGATAGATTTTCGGCAGAGGTCAATGTCTATTTGACCGCCCAGCGGGAAATCATTTATCTTTGAGACAGCTAGGAACAAGCAAATGTCGCACATAATCTCCTGCATCAATTCGAGGATACTTATCAAGCAAGGCTGTCAAGCTTTTCTAGCATGTGTTACTTCAGCACATGTTCCTGTCAGTTAGAAGCAAGAGGATGTTGAGGTCTTCAGTGACTTTTCAAGTGCCTTTCCTGAGGACGTTTCTAGCATTCCACCGGACAGAGAGGTGGAATTTTCTATTGAGTTGATGTCGGGCACTGTGCCAATTTCAAAGGCACTCTATCGTCTCGCACCCGTTGAAATGAAAGAGCTGAAGGATCAAATTCAAGAATTATTGGACAAGTGTTTTATTCACCCTAGTTTTTCTCCGTGGGACGCACCGGTATTATTTGTGAAAAAAAAAAGATGGTAATATGCGACTCTACATTGATTATCCAGAGTTGAATGGAGTCACTATCAAGAAAAAGTATCCCTTGCCTAGAATCAAAAACTTATTTGATCAATTGTAAGGAGCATCGATTTTCTCGAAGATAGATCTTTGTTCGGGATACCATCAGCTGAAGGTGAAGGAGTCGATGTTCATAAGACGGCTTTTAGGACTCGATATGGGCACTATGAGTTCATGGTCATGCCATTTGGGTTTACCAATGCGCCAACAATCTTCATGGATCTCATGAATTGCGTATTTCAGTCGTATTTTTATCAATTCGTCATAGTCTTCATAGATGACATTCTGATTTAATCGAAGAGCCAAAACGAGCATAGTCAGTACTTGAAAACGACGCTACAAATATTGCAAGATAGGAAGTTATTTGCTAAGTTCAGCAAGTGGGAGTTTTGGCTCGAAAGAGTGGCATTCTTAGGCCAAATCATTTCTAGAGATGGAGCTGAGGTTGATTAAAGAAAAGTCGAGGAAGTTAAAGAATGGCTAGTACCGAAGAGCGTAACCGAGATCCGTAGTTTCTTAGGTCTAGATGGCTACTACCGAAAGTTCATTCCAAGATTTTTATATATCGCGGTGCCCTTGATCGCTTTGACGAAGAAAAATGCAAAATTTATTTGGGGATCCAAATGTCCAGAGAGTTTTGAGAAGTTGAAGCGAGCCTTGACTTCAGCGACAGTTCTGTCGATGCCATAAAGGCAAGAAGAGTATGTCCTTTATACAGACGCTTTGAATCTTGGTTTAGGCGCAGTCTTGATTCAAAACGACTGAGTTATAGCTTATGCAACTAGACAGCTGAAGGTTCATAAGAATAATTACCCGACTCATGACCTCCAGCTTGCAGCGATAGTATTTGCATTGATGATTTGGAGAGGTTACTTATAGGAGAGAAGTGCAAGATTTTCACCGACCATAAGAGCTTAAAGTACATCTTCACCCAAAAAGAGTTAAACATGAGGCAACGAGGATGGCTAGAATTGGTAAAGGACTATGACTGTGATATTATCTACCATCAGGGGAAGGCTAATGTAGTAGCGGACTCATTGTGTCAAAAGACAGCGGTCATTACTAAATTATCACTTCAAAGACCACCACATTCCACGATTCAGCGATTCGATCTTGCAATATATGCTAGGATCGAGGGTCCCAATCTTGCTACTACGATAGTTCAGTCGACTCTGAGGGATATAATTCGAGAACGTCAGTTTTCTGAGGAGAAATAACCAAAGTGGAGACTAGGAGATGAAGCTAAGGGACGGAAGATGTATTTTGAGGAGGATGACATAGTTCGATATCGAGATCGACTCACTACAAAAAAAAAGACTAAAGACAACGGTGAAAAATCGTTGTTGTATGTCTTGAAAAACAGTTGCTAAAGCCCCTGTTGTTAAAGGGTACGCTCAAAGACAACGGTGAAAAACCGTTGTCGTAGACATCAAATACAACGGTGGAAAACCGTTGTGGTATGTCTTGAAAAACCGTTGTTAAAGCCCCTGTGGTTAAAGATTACGCTCAAAGACAACGGTGAAAAACCGTTGTCGAAGATGCTCAAAGACAACGGTGAAAAACCGTTGTCGTATGTCTTAAAAAACCGTTGTTAAAGCCCCTGTGATTAAAAGGTGTGCTCAAAGACATCGGTGGAAAACCGTTGTAGTAGACGTCAACGACAACGGTGAAAAACCGTTGTAAAATGATATTTGCGACGAACTTCATAAAAAAACCCGTTGCAATTAGCAACGGTTTTGTAACCGTGGATAAAATTAGCGACGGTTATTAATAACCATCGCTAACGTAGCGACTGTTTATCATTAACTGTCGCTAAATATAGCGACGGTATTCATGTAAAATACCGTCGCTACTTAGCGACGGTTAATACATGCATTCCGTCACTAATATTATCGTTAAAATAAAAAAAAATTTAATAATTTAATAAATTTGTTTTGTTAATTGGTACAATTGTGTAAGAGATAAAAAAAAATTTAAGTGTCGTGAAGTGATAAAATCGTGTAAGAGATAAAAATTTTAAGTGTTGTAAAGTGGTAAAATCGTGTAAGAGATAAAAATTTTAAGCCTTGTGAAATTGTAAAATCGTGTAAGTGATGAAAATGGAGCGAATTTGCATGTATTTATAGAGAGGGTGGAAGAAAATGGAGGGGAAATTGGGCGGGATCAAATTTTTGAAATTGGCGACGGTATTTCTTAAACGGTCGCTAATATTCGCGACGGTTATATATTTTGCGTCGCTAATAATTGCGACGGTTAAATATAAAGCGTCGCTAATTTCAAATTAGCAACGGGTGCACTTGATTCTGTTGCTTACTTTAGCGACGGTTTTAATGTAACCGTCGCAAATATGAATGTAGCGATGTTTATCTATTACCGTCGCTAATATTAGCGACGGTTTTTAGTAAACCGTCGCTAAATACCGTTGTGTTTGATTTTTAACCCTGGCCAATCGACAACGGTTTTTCCAAAACCGTTGTCGATTGTCCAAAAAACACGCTAATAGACAACGATTTATGAAACCGTTGTCATAAACTTTCAAAGACAACGGTTCTGTAACCGTTGTTATGGACCCTAAAAACCGTTGTCTTTGACCCCCATAAGACAACGGTTTTAGAAAAACCGTTGTCGATTGTCCAAAAAACACGCTAATAGACAATGGTTTATGAAACCGTTGTCATAAACGTTCAAAGACAACGGTTCTGTAACCCTTGTCATTGACCCTAAAAATCGTTGTCTTTGACCCCTAAAAGACAACGGTTTTTCTAAAACCGTTGTGGATTATCCAAAAAAACACGCTAATAGACAACGGTTCATGAAACCGTTGTCATAAACATTCAAAGACAACGGTTTTACAGAACCGTTGTCATTGAACCTAAAAACCGTTGTCTTTGATCCCAAAAAGACAACGGTTGTATAAAAACCGTTGTCGTTTGCTTAAAAAATTATCTACGACAACGGTTTTAGCTAAAATCGTTGTTAAAAAGTTTTTTTGACAACAGTTTTAGCTAAAACCGTTGTCGTATGTGTGTTGTTGATTCTGAAAATTCTTGTAGGGACTATGGGTTCCTAGTGGCGATTCACTTCGAGAAGTTATTGTGAAAAAAGCTCACAATACTTCGTTCTCCATTCATCCTGGAAGCACGAAAATGTACAAGGATATACAGTTGTTGTATTGGTGGTCGGGCATGAAGCAGACATCTTGTGTTTTGTGTCCGAGTATTTTACATGCCAACAAGTTAAGGCTGAGCATCAAAGGCCAGCCGGAAAGCTTAAGCTACTTCATATTCCTGAGTGGAAATGGGAAACTATTACTATGGATTTTATTGTGGGATTTCCAAGGACTATTAAAGATTCAATGCCATTTGGGTGATAGTTGACCGTCTTACGAAATCAGCTCGTTTTCTACCTTTCAAGACGACATTCACCATGATGCAGTATGTAGAGCTGTATATTCAAGAGATAGTCCAACTGCATGGGATTCTAGTGTCTATCACCTCATCTTTCTGGAAGAGCCTACATGCAACGATGGGGACAAAGTTGTTAAATATAGCATTTCATCATCAAACCGATGGTCAGTCCGAAATAGTGATTCAAATTTTGGAGGATCTACTCCGAGCTTGTGATAGATTTCCAAGGAAGTTGGGAATCGAATTTATCTCTAGTGGAGTTCACCTATAAAATAGCTACCAATCGTCCATAGGAATGGCTCCTTACGAGGCGGTTTATGGAAGGAAACGTAGATCACCTATACATAGGGACGAGGTTGCTGAAACATGAGAATTTGGTTTGGACATAATCGAGCAAACAACGGATCTAGTAGTCAAAACCTGAGATAGGATGAAGAATGCGCAAATCCGACAAAAGAGCTATGCCGACAAGAGACAAGGAGAACTAGAGTTTACAGTAGACGGCCATGTATTTGTGAAAATTGCATATGTGAAGAGTGTTATGCGATTTGGAAAGAAAGGCAAACTCAGTTCGAGGTTCATAGGAGAATTTGAGATTTTGGAGAAGATTGGAACATTAGCATATAGAGCGGCGTTGCCACTGATGCTAGCGAGAGTACACAATATGTTCCATATCTCGATGTTGGGAAAGTACATGTCGAACCCCTCACACGTACTAAATCTTGAGCCTCTGCAGTTGACTCAGAATATGCCATATGAGGAAAGACCTATACCAAATTCTGGATATGCAAGGAAGAAGACTCCGAACACGGTTCTACAAATGGTCAAAGTTAAGTGGCTGAACCACTCGGATGAAAAAGCTACTTGGGAAACCGAGAGGGACATGAGGAGTCGCTACCCGGAGTTATTCGGTAAGTTTTAATTTCGAGGACGAATTGCCTTTTAAAGAAGGGAGGAATTGTAAGGTTCATAATGCGATAACGTAATGCAACTGCATGCAAATCTAGGGAAAATAGAAATAACTAATTACATGGTTTTAATGGCATTAATTAAATATGGTGTGCATGTTTACTTGTTTAAAATAAGGTTTTCTGTTAGGTTGCATAAAACTGTGTTTCAAAGGTTATTTTAGACACGATCGAGTAATGTAGACCGGGGACCATATGAGGGAAAATATTTTTATTATATAATTATTTTTAATTGTTTAATGTGTGGTGTATTTTAATGAAATTTTTGAAAATAAGGTGTTTTGATATGTTTTTATATGCCTAGTCGTATTTTAAATAGGTAATCGATTTCCGATAAAAAAAGTTAGGAACTTTTGAGAACTCGGATATTATTTTCACAAAATTTCCTAAAAAAAATACTTTAAATAATAACTAATGGGCTTAATGGGCCTATTATACAAGGTTAATGAGCCTAAGCTTGCATCATGTGTTTTAATTAAAATAAAAAGCCAACAAACCCTCACAAACACACACTTAACTCACACCCCACCCCTCTAAGCAACAAGGATTATTCATCAGCATTGAAACCACACACATCACATGATATTTTGGAGTTGAAATTGCTTAACGTTTTGATGATTATTTTTAAAATTTTGAAAGTTTTTACGTAAATATGAACGTGTTATGATTTCCAACGAGTACGCTGCAAACATAGGATGTTTTATGAATATAACATGGACGATTTAAGTTTGTAATGAGGGCTTGAGTCAAGCTTGGCAAAGGAGAGTCGAACCTAGGGCTTCCTTGAGAGATAAGGCTTAGCCATGGAGGAGTTTGAGTGAGGGGTCGTATGTAAGGGTTAGGGCCGGTCAAGGCTAGCTCATCAGGATCTGGTGCAGCTGAGGAAGCGTGCATGGAGGGCTGGACCAGCCTGTTGCAGGAGATGCGAGAGTCCACAAATCCTAGGACTCTCCACATGTGCGCGCGAGGCTAGGTCCAGGAGAGGGGAGGCTTGCAGCTAGTCTAGGGGTCTAGGCTAGTCCAATAGGGTCTAGGGAAGAGGGCTCGATGTCGGGTCAGGTCTTGGTGCAGCCAGGGTTATGGTGGCTTGAGTAAGGTTTGGGTCGCGACATGGAGAAGAGAGTAGAGGGCTCGTGTGTTGGCTTAGAACTTGGAATGGCTCGACGCTGGTCAGGAGGCGTTCAGTAGAGTCCAGGAGGGTCTTGTCATGGTTAGGTCTAGGTGGTCCGGTGGTGGCTCGAGACAATAGCAGGCGAATGGCTCTAGGGAAGTAAAGGGTTCGGATGTGGTGATGGCTGGGCTAGGGGTTAGATGAGATGGTCTAGGATGGTTCAGTGTGGTCTAGGAGGGGCTGGACGTGGTTCAGTCTTAGGTCGCTCGAGGATGGTTCGAAGTTTTTAGGAATAAAATGTGACATAGAACTATTAGGGTTCAAAATTGGTTAGGAAAGGAAAAAGGGTTCGAACCATGGTCCAAGGGGGAATATTAAAGTTTGAAATAATTCGGAAATCAAATGCTCTTCGAATTAGTAATTAAAGAATTAAAACTAAAGCCTCGAATTTAAGCCAAATAAAAATATTAAAAATTTAATTTAAGTTTAAATAATTATTTGAGATGGTCCAGAGTCAACGAAAGTAAGAATAAACCAAAAATGAGAAATTTTGATCCCAAAGGCAGTAAGGCTCGAGAATTATCAGTTATCATTGATGTTAGATTTGAAGAGGTAAGAATGCATGACATAAAAATGAGAATTTTTGAAGGAAAGGCCGAAGCTAGACCGCACCCGCGCCCAGGAGTGGACCGCACCCGCGGTGCATAGACAGAAAGTTGGCAATTTATTCGTAGCATCACCGCACCCGCGGTATTGTATGGCACCGCGCCCGCGGTTGTTCATTTGAGAAAATAATGGGGTTGCCGAAGCATGAGCGCACCCGCGGTGTAAGAGGACCGCACCCGCGGTGCTGCATGCGAAAATGCCACCTTTGCTTTTCGTAATGACACTTGGCATGTTATATATATACTTTGAAATGACACTACATTCTTCACCTTCAGCATAAGAGAACCGAGAGATGCTCCATGGAAATCCCTTCAAGCTTTTAGACTAGTAACAAAGATTATGCAACAACTAGCCATTCGATTTTAGTTTCGAGTCCGGATTTGTGATCCTGGCATCATTGACTACAAGAGGATGTAAGTATTGTTCATTTCCAGCATGTATCGAAATATATGTGTTGGAAAAGTTATGATTTTATTGAAGAGAGGTGTTCTTGAGATTATGAGCATTGTATATTTGATATCAGGTCGAATTTCAGATACCGTATGCGATTGTGATGATTTTTCCAGCATGTATATTTAGTTAAGATGGGGTATATTCAGTATGATATTATGCTTTGATGAGATTATAAGTTGAGGATATGTTGCTATATTGATTTGGTGAGATTGAGTTGACCAGTACCGAGAACTACGTCGTTATGCCGTCAAATTCGTACCGAGACTGATTATTGATTGGTACAAGATTTGATGTGAGTTGCTTTGAGTTGTGTATTGATAGAATATATTGTTGCATTGTCATTTCAGATTTTGAATTGACAGAGTTGCCATTCTACTTCGAGATCTTGACCGAGTTCTACGACAAGAAAGGTATAATTCATGTGGTCACGGGATTGCACAACTCGATTCATATTTGATACGAGTTTCCCTATATCACATACTAGATTGTTATTACATTTGATTATGTAATGTCTGGTTTATTGATTTATATTCGAGTCCTGAGATAGGAGATATTGGCAGATTGGCCAAAACTAGACGTTTCGGTGTATCGACGCATAGGAGCAGATTTACTCTATGTGTAGACCCTCGATACAGAGTTGACCGAAGTCTAGGAATAAGACGTACCGTCACCCCGAGTGGTTGGGTAGGTGACAGACCGTCTTATTCACACCGGGATCCCTAGAGTAGAAATGAATCGAGTCAAGAATTAGAGGTTGAATACAGATTTGTATTCCTTTACATGTCTTAGATTATAATTCATGTTAATTGATATATGCTATGCTTTTGTACTTGATTTAATTACATTGCATGCATCCATGTTTTATACTGGGATTTGTTCTCACCGGAGTTATCTGGCTGTTGTCGTGTCTGTATGTGTGCATGGCAACAGGTGGGGCAGGATCTGGGTCTCGAGCTAATGAGAGATTGATGATAGCGTGGAGATCTCGGGCGTTGAAGATTTCTAGTGTCTTCTGACTAGACATGTTCTACTTATGTTTGTAGTTGGTATTTGAACACTAGTGTATGTTTGTACTAAACAGATTTGTATGTACATTATGTCATTAATTATTATGGAGATATATTATGTTTTAATCACACCTTTGAATTAATGTTAAAAGCAAAATTTTGACCCACATTTTCGAGCAAAGATCCAATAAATCCCAAAAGAAATGAGTTAGAGCCCGGGTCCCCACAACAGGTGGTATCAGAGCTGTAGGTTCTGTAGATTGAGATAGAATAGAATGAGCGGGGTAGATCGAGTTATCTTCCTTGCTTTTGATGTGCTAGCATGATTTATTGCTTTTCCTATTATATGTTGTTGCATTATCTGAATTGATTTACAGCATATACTTGTCAAGCCTGAATCAGAACCGATTCTCGATCAGAGTTTATGATCAGAGGAGGGCTGAGACAGATGATATCGATTCTGTACTAATCAGTTTGATAATCAGATTTATGCCGCCTAGACGTATACCACAGCCAGAGCAGGGTAGCACATCCGGTGCACAGATGGATGTCACCGCTACGCCGATGGAGACCTTACTGAAGAGATTTCAGTCTTTCCATCCGCCTACCTTGAAGGGCACAGAGAGTGCAATAGAGTGCGAGAGCTGGCTTGATGATATCGAGATGTTGTTTGAGTCTTTGGCATATACTGATGAGCGACGTGTGAAATTGATAGGGCATCAGCTGCAAGAGGTTGCAAAGAGCTGGTGGTTGACTGCGAAGAGAGCCTTGGAGCACCGAGGCATTGATATCACGTGGAAAGTCTTCAAGGATGAGTTCTATCAGCGCTTCTTCCCTGTCTCCTACCGAAAAGATAAAGGAGCTGAATTTGCGAATCTGAGGCAGGGACAGTGGAACATCGAGGAGTATGTTGCTAAATTTTCTGCATTGCTACGATTTGCACCTCATGTGGCAGGGAGCGACGAGGCAGTGGCCGATCAGTTCATCAATGGTTTGAATCCAGATGTCTTTACTTTGGTGAACACGGACGGCCTAATACTTTTTCAGAGGCACTGAACAGAGCTAAGGGAGCAGAGGCTGGCTTGATCAGGCAGCGAGGCGCTTCTTACAGTGTTCAGGGGCAGAGACAGCCACAGCCTACCGCCGTTCAGTTTCCACCACCTCCTCCTCGCTTCGATAGTGGATCTAGTAGTAGTGGTAAGAAGGAATTTCTGAAGGCTAAGGGCAAACAGTTTAAGAGATCTGGGAGTAGTTCATCGAGTTCGAGTGGATCTGGACAGAGAGGTCAGGGTTCAGATTATAGTGGCACATATTGTAGTTCGTGTAGAGGGCGACATGCCACAGAGCAGTGTCAAGGAGTTATGGGACGCTGCAACGTCTGTAGGCAACAGGGACACTTTGCCAGAGTTTGTCCCCAGAGAGGTGCACAACGATTCCAGAGTACAGGGTCATCAGCACCAGCGCCACAGATGGAGAGACATGCATCCTCTGTACACTCCTTCCAGCCACCATCTACACAGACCCAGCAGAGACCAGGAGGTAGTCAGACAGTGAGTCAACCTCCCAGACAGCAAACTAGGGTATTTGCGCTGACAGAGGAGCAGGCGCAGGAGGCACCAGATGACGTCATTGCAGGTAACTGTTTTCTTTGCGGTTATCCTGCAGATGTGTTGATAGACACAGGTGCATCCCATACATTCATATCTGAGCATTTTGCATTGAGACATTCATTGCCTGTTGAGTCTTTGTCGACGGTAGTGTCTATAGCTTCTCCGTTGGAAGTGGTTTGATATCTGTGACTACTGTTAGACACTGTATGCTTCAGTTTGAGGGGCATGAGATTGATCTAGATTGTGTAGTACCTGGTTTAGCTGATTTTGATTGTATAGTTGGCATAGATATGTTAACCAAGTACCGGGCCACTGTAGATTGTTTCCACAAGATTGTCAGATTCAGACCCGAGATGACAGGTGAGTGGAAATTCTACGGAAAGGGTTCCAGATCTCGGATTCCCTTAGTATCTTCTCTGACTATGAGTAGATTGCTTCAGAGAGGAGCAGAGGGCTTTCTCGTATATTCAGTAGATCTACTGAAGTCGAGCCCAGCATTGGCAGATCTGCCAGTGGTTTGCGAGTTTGCATATGTGTTCCCTGATGAGATTCCAGGGTTGCCTCCGGTTCGAGAGGTTGACTTCAGCATAGATCTTATGCCCGGTTCTGTTCCGATTTCGAGAGCTCCGTATAGGATGGCGCCTATCGAGCTGAAAGAGTTGAAAGCACAGTTGGAGGATCTTTTGTCCAAGGGATATATCAGACCTAGTGTATCTCCTTGGGGTGCTCCGGTGCTTTTCGTTCGAAAGAAAGATGGCTCGATGCGATTGTGTATTGATTACAGGCAGTTGAATAAGGCAACAGTGAAGAACAAGTATCCTTTGCCTCGCATCGACGACTTGTTTGATCAGTTACAGGGATCTTCTGTATACTCGAAAATTGATTTGAGATCAGGGTATCATCAGCTCAGAGTTAGAGACGTTGATATTCCGAAGACTGCATTCCGAACCAGGTATGGGCACTACGAGTTTATTGTTATGCCTTTTGGTTTAACCAATGCACCAGCGGTATTTATGAGTTTGATGAACCGCATCTTTCAGATATATTTAGATGATTTTGTGATTGTGTTCATTGATGATATTTTGGTATATTCGAAGAGTCTGACTGAGCATGCAGATCATCTGAGAATTGTATTGAAGACTTTAAAAATGAGCAGTTGTATGCCAAACTGTCCAAGTGCGAATTCTGGCTGAAACAGGTTGTCTTTTTGGGTCACATTATATCTGGAGATGGTATTGCAGTGGATCCGAGTAAAGTTGAAGCTGTGATCAGTTGGCCGAGACCGACTTCTGTGCCTGAGATACGTAGTTTCATGGGTCTAGCCGGGTATTATTGTCATTTTATCTGAGATTTCTCCAGTATAGCGAAGCCTATCACCCAGTTGACACAAAAGAACATGCCATTTGTGTGGTCCAAAGATTGTGAAGCCAGTTTTGTAGAGTTGAAGAAGAGACTGACTAGTGCGCCTGTCTTGAAGATTCCTTCAGGTACAAGTGAGTTTGTTGTATATTGTGACGCATCTCACAGAGGGTTAGGATGTGTTCTTATGCAGCGAGGGCACGTGATAGCGTACGCCTCTAGACAGCTGAAGCCGCACGAGACCCGTTATCCGATTCATGATCTTGAATTGGCGGCGATTGTCTTTGCCTTGAAGATCTGGCGCCATTATCTGTATGGCGAGAAATTTGAGATCTATTCCGATCATAAAAGCCTGAAGTACCTCTTTTCTCAGTCAGAGTTGAACATGAGGCAGCGACGATGGCTTGATCTGCTGAAAGATTTTGATTGCGAGATCAAGTACCATCCAGGGAAGTCAAATGCAGCGGCAGACGCCTTGAGTCGAAAGGTATGTGCTCTTTCCTTGTCGACAGTAGGTGTATCAAATTTAGTAGCGAATTGTTGCTTGTCTGGGTTGACATTTGATACAGAAAGTAGACCGTTGCGACTTGCTGCGATCCAGATTGAGTCAGATCTGATTTTGAGAGTCAAAGAAGCGCAGAGAACTGATCCGAGCGTTCAGAAATCGATTGATATGGTCAGAGCTGGTCATATATCAGAGTATCAGGTTAGAGATTCTGTTCTATATGTGAATAACCGTCTAGTAGTGCCAGAGGTTCCAGATTTGAGACGACAGATCATGTCAGAGGCACACTGTAGTCGGTTCAGCATTCATCCTGGTGGCAGGAAGATGTACAATGATTTGAAGACGCAATTTTGGTGGAAGCAGATGAAGACAGATATTGCAGAATTTGTGTCTAAGTGCATGAATTGCCAGCAGGTGAAGGCAGAAAGAAAGAAGCCCGGAGGTTTACTTCAGAATTTGTCTATTCCTGAATGGAAATGGGATCACATTTCCATGGATTTCGTGACGAAGTTACCTTGATCTTCGCGGGGCTGTGACGCGATTTGGGTCATCATTGATAGACTGACCAAATCTGCCTGTTTCATTCCATACAGAATAACATATCGATATGATCAGATGGCAGAGTTATATGTCAGAGAGGTCGTCAGATTGCACGGTGTGCCGAAGTCGATCGTATCAGATCGTGATCCACGATTCACTTCTCACTTTTGGCACAGCTTGCAGCAGGCTCTAGGTACGACTTTACACCTGAGCACTGCTTATCATCCTCAGACAGACGGACAGTCAGAGCGGACTATCCAGACTTTAGAGGACATGCTGAGAGCTGTGGTACTAGACTTTGGTACTGGTTGGCAAGATTCATTGCCGTTGTGTGAGTTTTCATACAACAACAGCTATCAGACAAGCATTGAGATGGCACCGTTTGAAGCTTTATACGAAAAGAAGTGCAGATATCCGTTGTACTGGGATGATATCTCCGAGGTACCAGAGTTGGGACCTGATATGATTCGTGAGATGACCGAGAAAGTGAAGATCATTAAGAAGCGAATGAAGACGGCACAGGATAGGCAAGCGAAATACGCCAATGTCAGACGCAGACCGTTGATATTTGATCAGGGAGACAGAGTATTTTTGAAGATTTCACCTTTCAGAGGCGTTGTCAGATTTGGCAAGCGTGGAAAGTTGTCTCCTAGATACGTCGGTCCGTATGAGATCCTTGAGAAGATTGGCGATCGAGCTTACAGACTTGCTCTTCCTCCTTCTTTGTCAGGGATACATGAAGTATTTCATGTATCGATGTTTCGTAGATATATGCCAGATGATTCTCATGTCATTCAGCCTGACGAAGCCGAGTTAGATCAGACTTTGAGCTATGTTGAACAGCCGATACAGATTCTTGATCGGAAGGAGAAACAACTTAGAACCAAGACCATTCCGCTTGTGAAGGTTCAGTGGAGTCGTCATGGCATTGAGGAAGCAACTTGGGAGACAGAGTCTGATACGAGACAGAGACACCCCGGGTTATTCATATGATGTGAGTCTTCCTTTCAGTTTTGGTTATACTGTTTCATACATACTTGCATAATTATTTGCTTACGAGTTCGAGGACGAACTCCTGTCTAAGAGGGAGAGAAATGTAAGGCTCGATAATTATCAGTTGTCATTGATGTTAGATTTGAAGAGGTAAGAATGCATGACACAAAAATAAGAATTTTTGAAGGAAAGGCCGAAGCCAGACCGCACCCGCGCCCAGGAGTGGACCGCACCCGCGGTGCATAGACAGAAAGTTGGCAATTTATTCGTAGCATCACCGCACCCGCGGTCTTGTATGGCACCGCACCCGCGGTCATTCATTTGAGAAAATAATGGGGTTGCCGAAGCATGAGCGCACCCGCGGTGTAAGAGGACCGCACCCGCGGTGCTGCATGCGAAAATGCCACCTTTGCTTTTCGTAATGACACTTGGCATGTTATATATATACTTTGAAATGACACTACATTCTTCACCTTCAGCATAAGAGAACCGAGAGATGCTCCATGGAAATCCCTTCAAGCTTTTAGACTAGTAACAAAGATTATGCAACAACTAGCCATTCGATTTTAGTTTCGAGTCCGGATTTGTGATCCTGGCATCATTGACTACAAGAGGATGTAAGTATTGTTCATTTCCAGCATGTATCGAAATATATGTGTTGGAAAAGTTATGATTTTATTGAAGAGAGGTGTTCTTGAGATTATGAGCATTGTATATTTGATATCAGGTCGAATTTCAGATACCGTATGCGATTGTGATGATTTTTCCAGCATGTATATTTAGTTAAGATGGGGTATATTCAGTATGATATTATGCTTTGATGAGATTATAAGTTGAGGATATGTTGCTATATTGATTTGGTGAGATTGAGTTGACCAGTACCGAGAACTACGTCGTTATGCCGTCAAATTCGTACCGAGACTGATTATTGATTGGTACAAGATTTGATGTGAGTTGCTTTGAGTTGTGTATTGATAGAATATATTGTTGCATTGTCATTTCAGATTTTGAATTGACAGAGTTGCCATTCTACTTCGAGATCTTGACCGAGTTCTACGACAAGAAAGGTATAATTCATGTGGTCACGGGATTGCACAACTCGATTCATATTTGATACGAGTTTCCCTATATCACATACTAGATTGTTATTACATTTGATTATGTAATGTCTGGTTTATTGATTTATATTCGAGTCCTGAGATAGGAGATATTGGCAGATTGGCCAAAACTAGACGTTTCGGTGTATCGACGCATAGGAGCAGATTTACTCTATGTGTAGACCCTCGATACAGAGTTGACCGAAGTCTAGGAATAAGACGTACCGTCACCCCGAGTGGTTGGGTAGGTGACAGACCGTCTTATTCACACCGGGATCCCTAGAGTAGAAATGAATCGAGTCAAGAATTAGAGGTTGAATACAGATTTGTATTCCTTTACATGTCTTAGATTATAATTCATGTTAATTGATATATGCTATGCTTTTGTACTTGATTTAATTACATTGCATGCATCCATGTTTTATACTGGGATTTGTTCTCACCGGAGTTATCCGGCTGTTGTCGTGTCTGTATGTGTGCATGGCAACAGGTGGGGCAGGATCTGGGTCTCGAGCTAATGAGAGATTGATGATAGCGTGGAGATCTCGGGCGTTGAAGATTTCTAGTGTCTTCTGACTAGACTTGTTCTACTTATGTTTGTAGTTGGTATTTGAACACTAGTGTATGTTTGTACTAAACAGATTTATATGTACATTATGTCGTTAATTATTATGGAGATATATTATGTTTTAATCACACCTTTGAATTAATGTTAAAAGCAAAATTTTGACCCACATTTTCGAACAAAGATCCAATAAATCCCAAAAGAAATGAGTTAGAGCCCGTGTCCCCACAAAGGCAAAAGGGACATTTTACACCTGGGTGGTACGAAAAGGCTTGGCAGCGTTCTGAAGGGCCATAACACATCTTAAATTATATATTATGATGAATTTTATGAAAATATTGAATTTTGTTATTTAAGGTAATTTGTGCAATTTTAACTGTAAAAATGTTATTTTTTGAAAGTTATGATATCTTATGAAATAAAAAAAGGAAAAATGTTTTGAAAAATGTGAATTGACTGTGACAAAAGAGGATATATGATTTTTGGAGATATCGTGAGGAAAAAATCCCAAGAGGGAGCCCATTTACGAGACAAGACCCTAGAGGGAGCCCAACGATCGTATTTCTATTATTTTTACGTCGGTTCCTAGTTCCTATTCCCATGCGTAATGATGAGCTAAGACTGATCAATTGACCAGAGGATAAAAGGCTAGTCACTTCCAAGGATCAAAATTTACCCAAAATGAAAAATGACTGACAGCCTTACGATTCTATGATTTTACGATTTATGATCTATTGATGATAAAAAGGCTATTTTAAATATAAGTATGTTTTAATTCATGTGCTTGTATATGTATTTTTTGCTAGTCATGTTTAGGACGTGCTGAGTCATTAGACTCGCTAAGTTTTAATGCTGCAGGTGATGGTGTTAGTGAGGGAAGCGTTGACGCTTGAGTGGATCGAGGCAGACAGTACACTCCCGAGGGACATTTATTTTCCGCATTAGCTTGATAGTTAAAACATTTTTGTTAATGATTTATTAAAGATATTCTTTTATGCGTTATTTTGATGTTAGTTGATCTTGTTAAAGGTCGATGTAGGATTTTTGGTTAATTGACGATTTAGAAGATTTTTTGTATTTGAGATTTTAATATGTTAAAATATTTGATTTATGGAAATGTTAAATTTAAATAGTGGATTTTTTAAATCATGCTTATATATATAAAAAATAAGAATTAGTAGAATTTAAATGAAAAATCGAGGGTTGTTTCACATGTCATCAAGTTACGTCGTTCGAATTTCTAGACCTTACATTTTCTTATCAAAAAATTCACTCAAACCCTAGCCTACCTCCCCCGCCCCTCCCTCTCGGCCGCTTACCTCAATTTTCAGCAGGTTGTCACGTTTTCTTCCAAGAAAAATCACTAGGGTTGTGATGTCTTCCCTCCGGTCTTTGTCCCTCGCTCCGTAGTTTGAGTTTTCAAATATTTCATCACCAAGGCACGCTCGAAAACCTTTGTTCCATCATCTTTCATATCATATTACATTTTTGAATTACCTTGCATAGCATGTTATAGATTTACTGATATAAAATTGTTCCACATGGTTTATACATGAAAATATTGGATTTTCTCCACTTGCATCTCACGTTTCTTTGACATGGTTTAAAGGCTGTCAGATTTGTCGGTTAGGGATGATCTACAGCTGGTTCATCATGGAATTAGGAGGAATATCTGGTCTGGAACAAGTCATGATAAGGGGGACCGATCCGGTCATGTGTTAGAGGAAATTTTGGGTTCGATCGGATAAGAAAAAGGAGGACAACGTGCATGGACCATTTTGAGTCATGGTTCAGACCCTGATGGGTCTGGGTGGAGGCTCGAAATGGACGCCTAGTTGTAGCTGGTGGCTTGTATCAAACGCGATAAGGCGTGCAATGGTCATGAGGGTGTCTTCAGGTGAACCAGCACGCAAGGGCTGGTAGACTAGGGCTAGGTCTGTCCAAGGGGTTCGGTCTTGTCCTAGGTGGGGCTGGTTTGGGTCTAGTCCAAGTTGGTTTGGGCTAGGGTCGAGAGTTTGAGGCCAGGGCAATGCTAGGGTTTCGGCCCTTTAAGTGAAGAAAATTACATCAACTTCCAGGTGCATTTTGAGGGTCTTAAAATGTTTGGTCTAGTTGGTTAAAGGTCTTGTAGGGCGTGGTTAAGTCATTGTTTAAGTTTGGGAAATTTTAGTTGCGCTTCGGTTAGATTCGGATTAAAACCGAGACTCTGATCCAAGTTTTAAAACGAATTATAGAATTTAATGCATGTGCTTGAGTTTAGGTCTAAGAAATGATTGTAAGTATGTTTTGAGGTGTTTTAAATAGTTTGGATGGATTTGGGTAAGGTTCAGGGGTAAAATGATCAAATTAGGGTTGTAGGGGCAAAACGGTCATTTTGAACCCGAGTTGAGATAGCAGCCTTGGTAGTGTCCTGACAACTGAAAGTATATTTTTAAAATTTTTATTTTATATGAATATGGAATTTTCATTAAACTGTTGAAAATACGTTGCATGCTTGTTTTCAAGAAAATTTATGTATATGCGTGAAATTTTATTAAGAGATGAATATGATGACATGTATGAAGGATGTGACTTGGTTGTGACTAACACGAACACAAAACATGTAAGTCCAAGGCTCAATTGATGAGTGATAGTGTCGTTGATGTCCCCGCCGCCTGGTACCATGATTATACGTAAATAGATCCATCGAACAACAACTGATACGAAAGTCACAACTATTGACATGAATTCAATAAAGGAAAAATGAATATGTTTATGATGACATGATTGGAATATTTTTATGTTTATTTCATCGTCATGTATATGGACATGCTTTAGAAATATCATGAAAGTTATTTTAATTACAGTACTTTTCACTAATATTTGACATGTATATGTACTTTGTTATAAAGGTTCAATTGTGACTGATTCTTTAGACTCACTAGTTGTGATTAATAAGGTAATCATTTTGTTAATGAGGAGATTGGAGGTGCTGAGGAATGAGTGAATTGGGCTAGTGGCGCACTGAAAGCCCGAGGACCTTGCGTTACTTCCGCATTTCATGATATTAAGAGGACATGTTCAAACAATTTTGAAAGGTTGAGGATTTTAGTGTGTTGAGTGTTTTTGGCAAATTTTATTATGCTTAGCAATTTACGTATAGCAGTAACGTTTCAGTTGATTACACTTTTAGACTTTTTAACCGCAATTATTTTATTCAGTAGTTAGGTTGTTTGGTAAATCGAGTGGGACGAATTTATATATATAAATATTACAACATATAAATTTCTCGCCACGGTCTCCGTCGCTTCAGAATTGGTCATTAATTTGTCCAACATCCTGTTCAACATCTTCACAGGCATGGTGAAGAAGGAAACTCAGTCCCAAGGATTTTCTATTCATATTTTCTATCTCTTGGTGCAGATGAAAGCAAAGGTCGTAGATGTTGTGAAGCTCCACAAGGTAAAATTGTTTAACCGTTTTCAGACACGGATTCCAAAAACGCCAGGGAAAAGATTCCCCGGACACTGGTATTTTCAAGAAAGAAGAAACGAGCAGACAAGCCCAAAGCAAAGAAGATCTAATTGATAAATCATGTGTCCGAGCCGTTGGTACAAACACCAATCTCAGTCGTTCCCAATTTTAGTTTAAAGGGTATTAGGTTGGTTGAACCTAAAATCGGCACCAGCCGGTTTGGACTGCCTTTTTTTGACCCAAAGTCGAAAGAAAAGGCCATTTGAGTCAAAGAGCTAAAATTTTCAAATGTCTAAGCCGTTGTAAACTTAACTATGGAAAGGGTCAATGAAATTGTCAAGTAAAGAATGGAGAACTTTGACAAATGGGTAAACTACAGCACAATTGTTCTTTTTGACACAATTTGGCAGACCAAGACTTTGAAAGCAGTGTTGTTCTTGAATTAAAGATGCTTAAGTGGGAGGAAAAAAATGTAATCTATGAATCTCTTCAGCGGTGAGATTTTATTGAACTGAATTCAACAGAAAAGGGACAATTTTGTCTCTAATTTTTGCGCAGCACAATAAGACGCCTTTTGATAAGACAACTAAAAATTGATGCAATGTCAATATCCATGATGGTAAAAGTCAAGAGGTAGGATTTTAAGTTTCCGGCAGTTGAAAATGAGAATGCTGCTTCAATCTTTGACTTAGGATAAAGTAAGACTGGTAATAATCCAGCCGCTGAGACAGCTCCAGCTATCACTAAGGAAATTAAGGCTGCTACTAAGGTAGCTCAAGTTGTTGTTGAAAAAGGTCAAGCTGAAACATAGGCAGTTCCTCATGTTGCTCAAACTGACACTAAGATGACTGAGCAGAACCCATCTGGTAGCTTAGAAGCTCAACGTGATCTTGAAACCATCTTTCAACAACAAATTCAAGCCGAATACTTTGAAAAATAGGGAGAATCAACTACACTTGCTTCTCATCAATCTCAAACTCATGAAGATCTCCCACAGATTCCCCTGATCTCTGTGGATGAAGTTGTCCGCTCTCTGTCCCATTTTGAGCTTTGACTTTTTAGGTATAAAATTTTTTCAAATTAATGCACTTGTGGCATTGTCATTGCATTATATCAATGAAATACAATTTTTTCTTAAACTTTTCTGATCATACATATTTTTTTTACTGGTTGAATAATTCTGCATGTTTGTTTTTTTGTCACCGAAATTAGGGATATTGTTAGAAAATTTGTATTTCCTTTAAGTTTTGGTGATTACAAAATAAACATCATAAAATTGTTTCAGGATCCAGCCGCTCACTTTATTGTAAAGCATGTTTTTAAGACAGTTGGATTATTTCAAGCCCTATAGGATTTCAAGTTGTTTGTCTAGAAATAAAATCATTGTACTTTTTTCAACTCCATGTGCAAGACATCCTCTGACAAATGACAAGTCAAAAATATTAAATAAAGTGAACGAGTTCAAACCATTGTTTTCCAACCGCACTGTGGAAAGGTCAGCATTGAGGATTCCAAAAAATATGAAACATTTGAAGCCGTCCAGTTGAAAGCTCAATATAGAAATATTACACAGTATCCTACCATCTCTTGAAATGATAGAAAGCTGCTTTATTCGGATGTAGTGTGTCAGCTTTATCAAAAGCATTGACTTAAAATCAAGAGATCATTTATGAGAATTTAATGATAAGTATAGAGTATGCCTATATTGTCGAAAAATCGTACAAATGATCATTGAAAATAAATTTCGACCATTGAGAATTCAACTATAAATATGTAGTGCATTTCAAAGAAAAAAGCTATCGAAGAATTTTTCAAATTGCTGAAGTTTTCGAAAAATAGAGTCTGCATATTTCCAAGATTGTTGAGCACACTTAAGAGTCCTTCTTTCTGACTGATCAACTAAAGCACATGCTTATCCAAAATATATCAGATCTTCAATTATAAATCAATGTTATCTCAACCAAGTCAAGTCGTTAAAAAGCTGACCGTTGGGTCATTTTTATTTTTTGTGTTATCTGGTTAACTGATTGTTTTTATACATCTAGTGTAAATTCGTTGGTTTTGTATATAGCATTATATTGCAAAAGTTTTGACATGAAGTTGTGTATATTTGGTGTGCAACTCACGTTTTTGTTGAAAGGTTGCAAGGGGACTGCCAATTTGTGGTTTTCTAGGGGCGATCTTGTTGTGTCTAAGGCGAGATGATGAAGGGAGTCTAGGGAACACTCGGCTAGGTGAAAGCTGATGGGTTCATGCGTGTGGCCAGGGTCTCGCATGACTTGTGTGTAGAGTTGGGGTGAGTTCCGTCGGGCAGAGGCTGAACCACTCCGAGTCTCGATCCAATAGGGTACGATCGAGGCTAGGGGAGGTCCACCACCTGATGTTCTAGTCCTTAGAACGCCTGGAGTCGGGGGTAACGGGGTTGGCCGCGGGTGTGCTTGTTGGGTGATTAGTAAGTGTGTGTGCTCCTCAGTGACCATGGGGCTATGGCCGTGGGTTTAACAGGTCTAGAATAGCTCTAGGGTGGTCAAGGTGAGGCTGGTCTTAGGCTGGTTGGCGAGTATTAGGTCTAGGATTGGCAACCTACGAATTAAGGCGGCTAGGGTTTGAGGGTACAAGTGCAGAATTATTTTCAAGCAACTTCAAGGGGCTGTTCGTATGGCTTATTGGGTTGCTGTGTGAGTTTTAGTGGTGGTTAGATGGTGGTTAAGATGTGGCAAAGACCTGGGAAAAATTTGGTTAAGATTCCGTTCGATTCGGATTAAAATTAGGACTCCGGTCCAAGTTTTAAAACAAATCAATTTTTGTAACGGGCTCGAGTCTACGTCTAAGAAACACTTCTAAATATGTTTTGGGATGTTTTAAGGAGTTTGGTAAGCTTTGGGTCGAAATTAAAAATTCCAGGGGTAAAACGGTCATTTTGGGTTTCTAGGGGCAAAATGTTCATTTTGCACCCGTGATGAATTTTGGTCCTGGCAGTGCCCTGAGCACAATATTATCATTTTTTTAATTGTTTATGCATCATGTTTACGATTTTTACAAAAATATGATAAATACATTGCATGCTTGGTTTGAAGGAAAAATTATGTATATGCATGCTTTTATTTAAATGGTGAATATGATGACACGTTTTTGAAGGATGGGAGTTGGTTGTGACTGACACAATGAGATGATGACACAAAAGGTTGGGGCTCAGGGGACGGGTAATGCCGTCGCTGATGCCTTCGTCGTCAGGTACCTCGGTTACACGTAGAAGGATCCATCGAATAACATGATAATACGAAAGTCACAGCTGATTAAACGGAAAAAATAAGAAAATTAACATGTATATGTTGATATGATGATACATGCTATGATTGTTAACATTTTTTGACAGGTCATGTTTATGCATACGATTTTACCATGAACATGAAATGTATATTGATTACGATATTTTTCACTGCTACATGTTATGTATATGTATCTGTTATCACGGTAAATGTGTGTTGAGTATTTAGACTCAGTAGATGTGAATAATGTGGGTGAGCAGGTTATTGAAGGGATTGGAGGTATCGAACTCTGAGTAGGCAGGACTGGATGTACGCACGACCCGAGGACCATACTTTTCCGCACATCACGATTTTAGGAGAGATGAGAGTACATGGATATTTTATACACTGGTTTCGATATATTTTTTATCTCTAGTGTCTCTAATTGTTCACGTTTTCGATTTCATACTCGGTTTAGTTTGATCATTTTAAACTACAGTATTTTTAAATGTCAAATGTTTATGATTATGTTTAAATGGTATTTTTATTTCGTAGGGTTGCATGCATGCAAATTATTTAAGTATTTATTTATGTTCAAACTGTGAGCTTTGAAAAAAAAAATTGCAAAATTTTAAAATAGTAGACGTCATAGTTAGTATCAGAGCAAGAGTCCTGCATAGGGTTGTGCCAGCTTCTGCCGCTCAGTCTTCAAGCCTCAAGTCTGTAAGCTTTTGTGTTTAAAATTTTTTAGATGATTTACTACTATCACCTGCATATTCACATGATTATTGTTTTACAATGATTTTCAGTATCTGTTTTACCGCTTTTATGATTTACGGGCTTAATATTTTGAAAACTAGATTAATTGCATGATGGGTTATGATTAAAAATTTAGAGTGTATTCAGATATCATGCCTCCCCCTCGCGCTCCCGGTACAGAGAAGCAGGATGATATTCTTGAAGACGGCAGAGGCCCTCCTCCACCACCACCACCGCTACGGACACAACTACCCGAGTACTTGAATTTAGACGGTTCAACCCGAAAGAGTTCGAGGGTACCACTTATCCATTCTTGGTAGAAGGATAGATTAGGTCACTGGAACTACACTTTGACTACCTGCAGATGAGAGATGATGATCGAGTCAGGTGCGCCATATATATACTGAGGGATGATGCGTCCCTATGGTGGGAGGGAGCTGCCCATGCTGTCGACTTGGCTACTCTCATCTGGGACATGTTTAAGAAGATGTTCTATGGCAAGTTCTTCCCAGCTGATGTCAGGGGTCTCCTGAATAGGGAGTTTACGAGTCTCCGTCAGGGGGACTCGTCTGTGGCAGACTTTATTCGGAAGTTTGACAGGGCTGCCATTTCATGCCCATTATCGCCTGGGATTCCGACCAGAAGCTGAGGAATTTCATGGACGGACTGAAACCCACCCTTCACCGGGATGTTATGCTGATGAGGTCGACGGGACTGCAGGACATAGACTTCGAGATGCAGAGAAAGCGGCATCAGGCCTAGTCCAGTTCTCAGCCACAGAAGAAGCAGTTTACGGGGCCACCGAGACAGCAGGGGTAGCGGAAGACCCAGGGACAGTATAGGGGGCCAAGACAGCAGCGGCCACCTCAGGCACCAGGGGCTCCGAGGCCGAAGGGAGGACCTTCATGCAAGAAGTGCAACAAATATCACTATGGAAAATGCATGTGGGGCACCTTCAGATGGTTCGTATGGAAACAGGAGGGGCACAAGGCGGCAGATTGCCCTCAGGGCATATGTGATGCATGCCGAGGATACTGAGGCGGAGCCCGATACTACTTTGATCACCAATAAATTTTATGCTTAAGTTTTATTTGTTTACCGTTTTGATTGCACTGGATGATTTGATTATTATGAGAATTAAATTAAGGGATTGAAAACATAGAAGAATTAGGATGCATGCTCTAACTAGTTGAAATTAATTATTAAATTGCATGAATTGAAAATTATAGGTGCTAAATTCGAAAATTATGAAGGGCCAAAGTGTGATTTTCGAAACTTTAGTGGCTAAAATGAAAATTGCAAGAATTTTTTGGGGTTAATCCGGTGAATTTTTGAGGATTTTGCGATAATTGTTGGTAAGGAATTTCTTAAGTTTCATCGTGATCATACTTGATGTTATTTTTTGTCGCAGGAAGCATATCTATTTTAGGTGTAGCTACGCATGCATTACTAGATTCAGGAGCTACACATTCGTTTATATATGAATCTTTTATAAAGCGACTAGGAATCATACCAGTGGTGATGGATTAAGGATTCAGAGTACCGATTCCATCAGGAAATCAAATTTTTACCTCCCTGATAGTGAGGAAATTGGAGCTTCGACTAGAGAAGCATACGATGTAGGCAGACTTGATAATGCTACCGTTGCCCGAGTTCGACATTATTCTGGGCATGGACTGACTCTCTTCTAATGGAGCAGTCATAGACTTTTGACAGAGGTCAGTGTATGTCTGACCGCCCAGCGGTAATCCATTTGTATTCGAGGCAGCCAGACATCAGTAGATTCCTCTGTGTGAGGAAGCTTATGAAGAGAGGCTACCAGGCATTTCTAGCCAGTATTGTATCAGTGTCTGAGTCAGTCAGTCAGAGGCTAGAGGACGTGGATGTGTTCAGTGAGTTCTCCAATGTTTTCCCTGACGATGTTTCAGGCATTCCACCAGACAGAGAGGTGGAATTCTCTATTGAGCTCATGACAGGGACTGTGATGATATCTAAGGAACCCTACCGTCTAGCACCTACAGAGATGAAAGAACTGAAGGATCAGATACAGGATTTTCTAACTAAGGGTTTCGCTCCAGTTATGTTTGTAAAGAAGGAAGATGGCAACATGCGACTGTGCATTGACTACCGAGAACTGAACAGGGTCACGGTCAAGAACAAATATCCGTTGCCGAGGATCCAGGATTTGTTCGATCAGCTTCAGGGAGCCTCAGAGTTCTCAAAGATAGACCTCCGATCCGGATACCATCAGCTGAAGGTGAGAGAGTCTGATGTGCATAATACAGCTTTCAGGACGCTTTATGGGAACTATGAATTTATGGTGATGCCCTTCGGTTTGACTAACGCGCCAACGATCTTCATGGAACTCATGAATCGCGTGTTTCAGCCTTACTTGGATCAGTTCATCATAATTTTCATTGACGATATCCTTATCTATTCGAGGAGCAAAGAGGAGCACAGTCATCATCTGACGACCATACTGCAGACTTTACAGGATAAACAGTTGTATTCCAAGTTCAGTAAGTGTGAGTTCTGACTTGACAGAGTGGCGTTCTTGGGCCACATTGTATCTCAGTATAGTATTGAGGTCGACCCTAGTAAGGTTGGTGAAGTCAGAGATTGGCCAGTCCCTAAGAGCGTGACAGAGATCTGTAGCTCTTGGGATTAGCTGGTTACTACAGGAAATTCATTCAGTGCTTCTCTTCTATCGCGGTGCCTATGGCCGCCTTGACGAATAAGAATGCCAAGTTTATCTAAGGATCTGATTGTCAGGAGAGCTTCGACAGATTGAAGCTAGCATTGACTACAACAGTAGTTCTAGCTATGCCATCAGGGCAGGGAGAGTTTGTGGTGTATATAGATGCATCGAAGCTCGGTTTGGGCGCGGTTCTGATGTAGCATGATAGAGTTATAGCATACGCGTCCACACAGCTGAAGGTTCATGAGAAGAATTATCTGACTCATTACCTCGAGCTAGCAGCTGTGGCATTTGCCCTGAAGATTTTGAGACACTATCTGTATGGGGAGAAGTGCAGGATTTTACTAATCACAAGAGCATGAAGTACTTCTTCACGCAGAAAGAGCTGAATATGAGACAGAGGAGATGGCTAGAGCTAGTGAAGGATTATGACCGTGACACTAGCTACCACCCGAGAAAGGCTAATGTGGCTGCAGATGCTCTGGGCTGGAAGCATGCAGTGGTTGCCCATATGTCGATACAGAGACTACTGCAGGCGGAGATTCAGAGATTTGAGCTTGCAGTTTATGTCAGGGGCGATGCCCCTAATTTTGCTACTCTACGAGTACAACCGACATTTAGAGACAGAATCCGGGCAGGGCAGACTTCTGACGAGTAGATGCAGAAGTGGAGACAGAGGGACGAGACTAAGGGCCAGAGACTGTTTGCAATTGTGGACGTCATAGTCAGATATAGGGACCGCCTATGGGTTCCTGACAGTGATTCCCTGAGATCATATATCTTGAGTGAGGCCCACGGCACCTCGTACTCCATCCATCCAAGGAGTACGAAGATGTATAATGACCTTCAAACTCTTTATTGGTGGCCGGGCATGAATAGAGATACTCTGCGATTAGTTTCCAGGTGTTTGACTTGTCAGCAGGTCAAGGCAGAGCATCAGAGACTTGCAGGGAAGCTGAGACCACTCTATATTCCCAAGTTGAAATGGGAGAACATCACCATGGGCTTTGTTATAGGGCTTCGGAGGACTACTGGAGGATATATTGCCATTTGGGTGATTGTTGATCTCACAAAATCGCCGCATTTTCTACCGATCAGGAAGACTTTCACCATGTCAGAAAGGGATCCGATATGAAAGAGCTATACATCAGAGAGATAAACAGACTGCACGGGATTCCAGTGTCCATCGTGTCAGAAAGGGATCCGAGATTCACGTCTGTGTTCTAGAAGAGTCTTCACCAGGCATTGGGTACTAAGCTGCTATTCAGTACTGCTTTCCATCCTTAGACAGACGGACAGTCAGAGAGGGTGATTCAAATTCTGGAGGACCTAATCCGAGCTTGCATTATCGACTTACAGGGTAGCTGGAGCCGAAGTTACCTCATGTGGAGTTCTCATACAACAACAGTCATCAGGCATCGATTGGTATGGCTCCATACAAGGCACTGTACGGGAGGAAGTGTAGGTCGCCAGTGTACTGGGATGAGGTAAGAGAGAGAGCATAGTTGGGTCTGCATATTGTCAGACAGACAGCAGAGTTAGTGGGCATGATTCGAGACATGATGAGAACCGCTAAAAGCCGTCAGAAATGTTATACAAATCAGAGGCGTAGAGAGCTCGAGTTCGCATTGGGGGGCATCATGTTTTTGTGAAGGTCGTACCGATGAATGGTGTGATGAGGTTCGTAAGAAGGCCAAGCTTAGCCCTAGATTCATCGGACCATTCAAGATCCTAGAGAGAGTCGGGACACTTGCGTACAGAATTGCATTACCGTCGAACCTAGCGGGAGTAATGTGTTCCACGTCTCTATGCTACGGAATAACATGTCAAATCCTTCGCATGTGCTGAACTATGAGCCACTTCAGTTCACATTGCACTTGTCATTCGAGGAGAAACCCACTTAGATACTGGAAAGGCAAGAGAAGAGGCTCCGGAACAAGGTGATCCACATGGTAAAAGTAAAGTGGCTGAATCACTCAGAGGAAGAGGCTACTTGTGATACTGAGACCGAGATGAGCATTCGCTACTCGGAGTTATTCGGTACGTATTAAATTTCGAGGATAAAATTTTGTTTTAATGGGGGAGAGTTGTAAGGTCCAGGAGATTAATTCACGTAACCTGAATGCATGCAATCTATGATTTAATATAAATGATGTGTTTATTTAGTTTTATGAATTTAATGCATAATTATTGTATAATAGGATTCATTGCACGATTATTTTAAAAGTTCATGCATTATTGTTTCTATATGCTTTTCGCTCTCGATCGAGCAACGTAGACCGGGAATTTATTAGAAAAATATTTTTATTAAGGGATTAATTTTTATTAATCAATATGGAGTGTTTTTAAGTGTATTTTTCAAAGATGGGCTTTATCAGGTATTTTTACCGGCGGGATTTTATTATTATCCGGTACGCAAATTTTCATCGAAACGAGAGACTTTTTGAGGGTTCAGGCAATATTTTCAAAAACTCACCTAAACGGTTTATTTTTCAGGAGTGCATTTGAACTTGATGGACTTATTTTTAATGTTAATGGGCTCAAAACCCTTTTAATTCTCTTTAAATCCCAATTAGGACCCATTATTACTTGATTACTTAATTATTGTATTATTTGCAACCTTAAACCTAATTGCATGCATCAGCCGCCCACCTCCCCCACTCAACAGATTTTCATGTGAAAAATAGCAACCTCCATCGGCCATAGCCTTTTTCTTTCAAGAAATTAATTCCTCTGGCGCTTCCCTACGCTCGTTTCTTCAACGTTCTTGCGTAAAATACATCAAAGCACACCTAGTATCATCCTTTTCTCATCATTTACACCATGATATATGCTGTCATTTTCGATTATTGCATGTAAATTTCGTTGGTCTTGTATATCATCATATTGCAAAAGGTTTTACATGAACTTGTGTATATTTTGTGTTCAACTCACGTTTTTGTTGACAGGTTGCAAGGGGACTGCCGATTTGTGGTTGTCTAGGGGCGATGTTACTTGATAATACAAAAGTCGCAGCTGAAGAACGTAATTAAAATTAAGAAAATGAACACGTATATGTCGATATGATGATACATGCTATGATTATTAACATGTTTTGACAGGTCACGTTTATGCATACGATTTTACCACGAACATGAAATGTATGTTGATTACGATATTTTTCACTTCTACATGTTATGTATATGTATCTGTTATCATGGTACAAGTGTGTTGAGTCTTTAAACTCACTAGGTGTGAATGATGCAACTGAGTAGTTTATTGAGGAGACTGGAGGTGCAGAACTCTGAGCAGGCAGGCCTAGATGTGCGCACGACCTGAGGACCATACTTTTCTGCACATCAAGATTTTAGGAGAGATGAGAGAACATGGATATTTTATACACTGGTTTAGATATACTGTTGATCGCTAGTGTCTCTAATTGTTCACGTTTTCGATTTCATACTTGGTTGAGTTTGATCATTTTAAACTATAGTATTTTTAAATGTCAAATGTTTACGATTATGTTTAAATGGTATTTTTCTTTAGTAGGATTGCATGCATGCAAATTATTCAAGTGTTTATGTTCAAAATGTGAGCTTTGCAAAAAATAAAAATAAAAATAAAAATAGCAGAATTTTAAAATTATAGATGTGACATCTAGTCTTTGTAAAGCTATTGATATAGGTGGATTTTACTTGTTTTTCATGTCATTTTTTGTCTCATTGTGTTGCATTTATAGTTTAGATTGCATGAATTTTGTCTCATTTTAGTTTATATTATGTTTTATTATTAATCATATGTCTCGGTGTGAAAATGCAGAAGATTCATGAAAAAAATGAAGAAAAAAAGAATTAGTTGCGAAGGACTTCCGCTCGGGCGCAAATTCACATCCGCCAGGGCGCTTGAGAGCTGGAAATAAAAGAAATTTTCGCGACAATCATCCGCCCGGGCGGACACTTATGTCCGCCCGGGCGCACCAAAGAAGAAAGAAAAGAGATTCATTCAGACTTCATAGGAGCAGCCGCGCAAGCTTTGGAGAGGATTGTTGCGCTTGGATTGAAGATTCGAAGCTTTTCGGGCGTCGTTCTTTGCAATTTCCGTCAATTCTAGTATTTCTAATTTAGTTTTTATCTCTTAAACATTGTTGTGTTTATTTCCACTATGAATTATAGTAGCTAACTTTATTATTTTTTGGATTTAAGGGGATCCTACCCCAAAACATCGATCTAATTATTTTATATTTCGATTGTTGCGTTATTCTTGATTACACTACTTTTATATCGTGTTGTTAGAGCGTAGCTAACTTTAACAACGATTTTATATTGCGAGTGAGTTCGAGAGAATAACTTGTGATAGGAACGAGTAGTATAATCTGTGGATCTACAATTTGCATATAAATATGAAGTGGTTACCAAGCGATAGTCATATCCTAAGGGTCTAAAAACTAGGGGATTTCAGAAATAGACTGCAATCACTATTGATAAAATAATTAAACACATTTAATTACTCATTAGTAGAATTAGTTTGCATCTTGAGAAGAAGGTATCAGCAACAACTGGTTTAGCGGGACAGCTCATGTGTTCATACGATCATTTATGCGCCTCTGCCTCTAGCATTGGTAGACCTCATACATAACTGTACTAGCTCTACCATATCTTTGGTTTCATGTCTTCTGCATCAATCAAAAACACTTTTTGATTATGGTCTATACCAGAAAATTCAATGGAATTTCAGCATTCAAGTGTATTCTTGATAATTCATTTTTCAATTATTCAACCATTCATTTTACCAAGTTCAATGTTAGCCAGATTAGTCAACATTTATATGTTGCGATGACAACAACAAGACGTTATTTGTAACAAGTAGTTTTGTTGGTTGGTTAATTGGTCACATTTTTCAGTTGAATAGGAAATCCTGTCGGAAGCATACAATAATTATCGAACGAATTAATTAATTAACGAGGGGTAGGTGAACCGATATTCCCAACAAATTCATTTCTCATTGAATTTTAATCAACTAATTTAGATATTATATTTCATTATCTAAAACTTGAATCAGTTTATTTGCATGTTTATTTGATTATAGTAGCAATAAAACGATCATTCAAATTTCCGTTGCTAAAGATTTAATAACTGAAAATTATAATTGTCAAGTACAGTCTCCATTGGAACGATACTCGTACTCACGTACATTGTACTATTACTTGACATCGTGCACTTGCGATTAATTTTTGAGCATACAAAATCATATTTTTATTGAGGATTCCACAGTGCAAGATTTGCTCGATCAAGTTTTTGGTGCCGTTGCCGGGGACTGTTAATTCACAATTTTATTTTTAGTTATTTTCTTTAGTATTGTTTCATTTTTATTAAATTAACACTCCATATTCTGTTACAGATATCTCGTCCAGTGCATGCCAAAGTCACTTGACGTGGAGCTTGAGTAGTTCGACCCTGAAATTGAAAGAACTTTCCGCAGGAGAAGACAACAGCAGAGACTGAAAGAACTGATGGAGAGGCACGAGAACGATCTGAGGGGGAACATCGTGAAGAAAGACATGTTGAGACGTCGCGCCGCATACCAATGCTGGAGTATGCCCAACCCTCTTTGGATGGAGCACGCCCCAGCATTGTGAGGCCTATTGTGCGGGCAAACCAATTCGAAATCAAACAAGCTATAATTCAGATGATTCAGAACATAGTCGATTTTGTAGGATCTGCAGTAGATGACCCAAACACGCACATCGCATATTTTCTCGAAATTTGCGATACTTTTAAATTTAACGGAGTTTCTGATGATGTTGTTAGACTGCTTTTATTTCCTTTCTCCTTACGTGATAAAGCTAAAGCATGGTTAAATTATTTGCCTGTAGGTTCGATCACCACATGGGAGGATATGGCGAAGGTATTTCTCATCAAATACTTTCATCCGTCTAAGACCATGAAGTTGCGGGCAGACATAACCACTTTTGCTCAGTTTGACCAGGAGTCTTTATATGAGGCATGTGAGCGCTTTAAAGATCTATTGCAAAGATCCCCTCATCACGAACTGCCACTTGGGTTAGTCGTTCAAACCTTTAATTATGGCTTTCTTACTCCTAATCGTACTATGATAGATGCTGTTGCATGTGGAAACCTATTGAGGAAGACTGCTAAAGAGGGATATGAGCTGTTGGAGGAGACGGTTGCTAGCAGCTACCATCCTCAATCTGAAAGAAACAAACAGCGGAGAAGTGCAGGAGTCCACCAGGTAACTGACCTTTCTGCTATCACTGCACAACTTGATGTTTTGAACAGGAAACTAGATGGCTTGAACATCTGTGGCACAGCTATTCGTCTTCAAGAGATATTTTGTGAAAAGTGTGGAGGTGAACATTTTGTGAAGGACTGTCAAGATTCCAATCCATTCTATGTGCAAAATGAGACACCGGTGAATCAAGTGGGAGTCCACAACCGTCCGAGGAATGATCCATATTCGAACACATATAACCCTGGATGGAGGCAACGTCACAACTTCTCATGGGGTGGTCAAAACAGTGAGAATAGACCGCAAGGTTGACAACCATATGGGAAACAACCGATATACAGGTCTCACCCTCTTAGAGAAGAGAAAATCAATTTGGAGCAGATGATGTCTAAGTTCATCTCATCTACCGAGACTAGACTACAGAATCAGAATGCATCGATAAAGGGGCTAGAAAATAAGATTGGGAAATTAGCAAAGATGATAGCAAATAGAGAGCCGGGCACCTTGCCAAGTAACACTGAAACCAATCCAAAAGAGCAAGAGAAGGCCATTGAGTTGAAGAAAGGAAAAATTTTAGAGTCAAGAGAAAAAGAGAAAGAAAAAAATCAAGTGCCGGATGAACTGACTGAGACATCTAAAGGTAAGTCTTCTAACTCTACACCAGCACCCACTACACAATCTAAAATTGTTATACCCCCCCCCCCCCCCCCCCCCTTTTTCCTGCAGAAATGAAAAAAGCAAAGCTTGATGCACAATTCGGTAAGTTTCTTGAGGTATTTAAAAAATTGCATATAAATATTCCTTTTGCCGATGCTTTGATGCAAATGCCTAGTTATGCTAAATTTTTGAAAGATATATTAGTTAATAAGAAGAAGTTGGAGGATCACATGACATTAAACTTAACTGAAAATTTCTCTGCTTTGGTGCAAAATAAAATCCCTCCGAAGCTAAAAGATCCAGGGAGTTTTTCTATTCCTTGCGGGATTGGGGATGTTGTTTTTCACAAAGCTTTGTGTGATCTTGGTGCAAGTATTAATCTTATGCCCTGATTTGTATTTAGAAAGCTCGGATTAGGAGAATCTAAACCAACAAGGATGTCCTTGCAACTAGCAGACAGATCTGTCAAATACCCGCAAGGGGTCATAGAGGACATCTTGGTAAAGATGGAAAAATTCATATTTCCTGCAGATTTTGGGGTACTTGATATGGAGGAGGATGTGGAGATGCCCTTGATTTTGGGGAGACCATTCCTTGAGACCGGCAGGCCCTGATTGATGTTCAAGAAGGGAAGTTGAGATTGAGAGTGGGCGAGGAAGAGATTACTTTTGATGTTTTTAATGCACTTAAGCACACACTGCATTCTGATAGTTGTTATAGAATTGATGCTTTTGATGCTTTTGTGTCTAACTATGTGCAGGATGCTCTTAGGGACCTGTTGGAAGCAACTCTCACTACTGAATTTAGAGAAGATGCATTGGATGCAGAGAAAGCCGAAATAGTGGCATACCTCAATGTCAACCAACCATGGAAGAGGCCAATAAGGATGAGATTAGAGGACGTGGGATATCGAAGAGACTTGACCCCACAGAAGTCAAGCCTGGAGGAGCCACCAACACTCGAACTAAAACCATTGCCCCCACACCTAAAGTACGTATACCTAGATGAGAATAACACTTTACCTGTCATTATTTCTGCTGCTTTGACAGATTTGATGGAGGACAAACTGTTGGAAGTTTTGAAAGCACACAAGAGTGATTTTGCGTCGAAGGTGGAGGATATCAAAGGAATCAATCCATCAGTCTGCATGCACAAAATCTTGATGGAAGATAAGTACTCACCTCTTGTGAAACATCAGAGAAGATTAAACCCAAAGATGCAAGAGGTAGTAAAAGCAGAAACTATCAAACTCCTTGATGCAGTTATTATCTATCCTATATCTGATAGTGCATGGGTAAGTCATGTTCAGTGTGTGCCGAAAAAAGGTGGGATGACTATGATAACAAATGAAAAAAATGAATTAATACCCACTAGGACAATTACGGGATGGCATGTGTGCATTGATTATAGGAAATGAAATGATGCTACCCGTAAAGATCACCTTCCACTGCCCTTCATTGATCAAATGCTTGAGAGGTTAGCGGGTCATGAGTTCTATTGTTTTTTAGATGGGTATTCAGGGTATAACCAAATTATGATTGCGCCGGAGGACCAAGTGAAAACCACTTTCACTTGTCCTTATGGCACTTTTGCTTTTAGACGGAAGCCCTTTGGTTTGTGCAATGCCCCTGCTACATTTCAGCGCTGCATGACTGCTATATTCCATGATATGATGGAAACTTTTCTTGACATTTTTATGGATGACTTCTCGATTTTTGGCTCTTATTTTGATGACTGTTTGCAGAACTTGAAGGTGGTATTGATGAGATGTGAGGAGACGAATTTGGTACTGAATTGGGAGAAGTGTCATTTTATGGTACAAGAAGGCATATTTTTGGGGCACAAGATATCAGGGCATGGAGAAGAGGTGAATAAGGCAAAGGTCGAAGTTATCAAGAACTTACCACTTCCGGCATCCATAAAGTGAGTTAGAAGTTTTCTAGGCCACGTCGATTTTTATCGGTGGTTTATCAAAGATTTTTCTAAAATTGCAAAACCTCTATCTTCCTCACTTATGAAAGATGTGCCCTTTGACTTTAATTCTCACTGTTTACAGGCATACGAGGATTTGAAGGAGCGCGGGGTGACGGCTCCTGTCTTGGTGGCACCAGATTAGGATCTACCGTTCGAGGTCATGTGCGATGCAAGTGATACTGTGGTGGGAGCTGTGCTTGGCCAGCGGCAAAACAAGGTATTTCACACAATTTACTACGCAAGTAAGACCATAGATGAGGATCAATTGAATTATGCGACAACTGAAAAGGAATTACTTGCAGTAGTATTTGCTCTTGACAAATTTCACTCATATCTTGTTTTGTCCAAAGTCATTGTTTACACCGACCACTCTACACTTATGTATTTACTTGCCAAGAAAGATGCAAAGCCACGCATACTTCGGTGGATTTTATTATTACAAGAATTTGATTTAGAAATAAAGGATAAGAAAGGTGTCGAGAATGTGGTAGCGGATCACTTGTCTAGGTTGGAGCTGATTAGTAATGACTGTGTAGATCAAGCAATAAATGATTGGTTTCCTGACGAGCAGCTATTTGAGGTGAGACACTGCCTTTGGTATGCAAACTTCGCTAACTTTCTTGTCACAGGCACACCACCACAACATCTATCGTTTCAGCAACGAAAGAAATTATTTTCTGACGTGAAATACTATTTTTGTGAGGAATTGTTTAAGATTTGTGCAGATTCCATGATAAGAAGGTGTGTTGCAGAGGAGGAGTTTGGTCAATTCCTTAACCATTGCCATGACCGTGAGGTAGGTGGCCATTTTGGACCAACCAAGACGGCATCCAAGGTACTTGAATGTGGCTTTAATTGGCCAAACCTCTTTAAGGATGCTCGTTCTTATGTGCTTACCTGTGATAAATTCCAGCGGACAGGTAACATCTCTAACCGTCATGAAATGCCTTTGAATAATATTATTGAGTGTGAGGTTTTTGATGTGTGGGGAATAGACTTCATGGGACCGTTTCCCAGCTCTTTCACAAAAAAATATATTTTGGTGGCGGTCGACCATGTGTCTAAGTGGGTAGAGGCAGAAGCATATGCCACTAATGATGCTCAAGTGGTCCTGAAATTTTTAAAGAAAAATATTTTTAACAGGTTTGGGACACCACGAGCAATCATTAGTGATGGTGGCACCCATTTTTGAAACAAACTCTTTGAAAAACTTTTGAGTAAATATGGTGTTGCACATAAGATATCTAGTCCCTATCACCCCCAGACGATTGGTCAAGTGGAAGTGTCTAACCGGGAGATCAAGCGGATTCTGGAAAAAGTGGTAGGTGTTAGTAAGAAAGACTGGTCAGTGAGGTTAGACGATTCTCTTTGGGCATATAGGACTGCTTTTAAAACACCTATAGGCACTACAACATATAGGTTACTGTTTGGTAAAGCATGTCATCTACCTATAGAGTTAGAGCATCGTGCATATTGGGCTACAAAAGCATTAAACTTTAACTTTACTGATGCAGGTGAACGACGTCTCCTTCAACTGGATCAGTTGGAGGAATTTTGGAATCTGGCATATGATCTTGCACTGTCATAGAAAGAAAAGACAAAGAAAGCTCATGATAGACGGATCATCGAAAGATAATTCAAATAAGGTGACAATATCTTGCTTTACAATCCCGGTTGCGACTATTTTCCAGAAAATTCAAGTCGCGGTGATCTGGTCCATTCGTGATTTTTAAAGTTTACCCATCGGGAGCTGTAGAATTGCATGACAGAAAGGACGGGACATTTACGGTCTATGCCCAGCGACTGAAGCACCACATGGGTGGCACAGTTGAGCCACAACTTGGAATCACCTGGTTCCAAGACAATCCGAATTAAAACTGACCGACAGTCCAGCTCTCGACTATAAATTGAGAACTATCTCTCTCCCCTTTAACTTGCATTTAATTCGATTTTTGGTTTATGTTCTTTTTGTTTAGATTTATTTAAAAAAAAAGAGAAGGAGGGTAAAAGCCGTGAAGCTTCCGCCCGGGCGGACATTTACATCCGCTCGGGCGCATCCTTTTTCAACCAAATTTTTTAAAAAAATGCCGTGAGTTTTCCGCCCAGGCAGATTTTTATGTCTGCCCGGGCGCGTTCCTTTTCAAAATTTTTTTTTTCAAAAAGCCGTGAGCTTTCCACCCGGGCGCGCCCCTTTAGAAAAAATTTTAAGGCCGAGAGTTATCCGCCCGGGCGAAAATTTATGTCTGCCCGGGTGGATTGCGCAGATTTAAAAATCTGCACACTTCTATTCTTCTCCCCATTCGAACCCTACTCCTCCTCCTTCTCAATTTCCGCCGCCTCTTCCCCAAATCTTCTCTCAATCTCACTCAATTCACCTCTTTTGTGCAAATTTCAGGTTCAAGCTTGTCTCTACACCTGCACCAAACATCGAGAAGTGATTTTTCCGGTCAAAAATTTAACTTTCCGGCCACCTCTACAAATTCCGGCCACCTCTGAAATTTTCGGCCGCCGTCTCCGAGTTCCAGTGACCATTCTCTCGGCGACACACCCTCCTACTCCGGGCTTATTGTCTTTAGAAATCATCGTCAAAGATGGCACCAAAAAAGGCTCGGGTAAGTCACACCGCCTCTTCGTCTTCATCACGTGATTCTCAGTTATTTGTTAATGATACCGCTAGGGAACGCTACGAAAATGAAAAAATACATAGAGCTCCGCTTCGCGAACATGGTTTCCATCTTGAGCAATACATATTTATTATAAATCAAAATTTAGAATAGAAGTTGGCGAAAATTTGGTCACCAACCGCAAGCCGCGGTGGTACCAGTGGTGAGGGAATTCTATGCCTGCAGCTGAGAGGAGCGATTGTAAGGCATTTGTGAGATGAAAGTTGGTCGACTTTAGTTCAGCGGAGATTAATAGGGTGCTTGAGACACCGGCGGTGGATGACTCGATGTATGTGGCATGGGCAGCGGAACCCAACTTGGACTTAATGATGCAGAGAATCTGCTATTCGGGGTCTCCGTAGAAGACACCTGGCTCGCGCACTTGTTTTGCAGAGAAATATTTGCTTCTCCCGGCTGCTATGTGGTATGCATTTGTGGCCACACGTTTGATGCCAGTCGGGCACACTAGTTAAGTCCAAAGGGAAAGGGTCTGCTGCTTCATGCATTGATCACTCACATGCCACTCAATGTGGGCAGGATAATCCATTCGCAGGTCCAGCTGAGCATTCATAATCCGAATGTAGCATTGTTCTTCCCCCACATTATCACAGAGCTATGTGCGGGCGCTGGGGTCATTTTTCAGGATGACGATGAGTGGTTGCCACCGACCAAGGCCATCGATGACGCTAGCTAGATACAGAAAATAGCAGTGCGGCAGAAGGCTTTACCGCAGTTTGGCCCCATCTGAGACGGTTTTATTTTGATCCCGTGCCATAGCAGCCCCACTACCGGCCCCGCGACCTCGACGTAACCTTCTTCAGGACCGGATGGACGAATTTGCTGCCTTTGCAGACCATCAGTTACAGTGTCAGGCTGTGAGTCAGACGTATCAGACGGCTACTGATGCCATGCTTCGCCTATCCCTGAGCCACAGTGGTATCGACTCAGCCCTTCTCCCACCAACTATGCCATCTTTCCCGCCACTGTATCAGTTCCACTATGCCGATGCCCCAGAGTCGGATGCTGGTGTCATTCCCCCAGAGGCACACGAGGAGGATAATCTTTGAGAGGGGAGTCACTTATGTCCCTTCCTTTTATTTCGTGCATTTAGTTTAGATCATTTTGTTTATTTCTATTTCTGTGGCATGTTTAGGTCATATTGCATCTGTTTTTTTATGCACTATCTGTCTCTTTTCTATCGTCTGTTGCATTGGGGACACTGCTCGACTTTAGTATTGGGGGTGGATGGGTGTTGTTTTATGTGTTCGTTTTGGTGTTTTGTTGGTTATGTTTATTGGCATTTAGTGTTCGTCTTTTTTTTACATTGGTATGTATCAGCCGACAGTGTTTGAAGTAGTACTTGTTAGCCAAGGATTATTAGGAAGTGATGAGACATGCTCTTTCTGTCATTTATTCGCACACCTTTAGCACATACTGTGGTACATACATGAAGTTTTATTTAAAACATTGAATTCTCTTTGCACAAAATTTAGAACTAGAAGCATGCATGATAAGATGGTGAAAATTTAAAACTAAAGTGGGGAACGAAGATGCTTAAAGGTGTGAATTGAGCTTGGCTATATTCTCTCGAATCGAAGTAGTTATCAGCAACGAAAAAAAAAAGGAATAAAAAAGATAGATGGAGATGTAAGGTGTAAGGGATCCGAATAAAGGAATGAAATCCTATTCCTGGCTAAAGTTGGAGATGTAAGGTGTTGAAGAGCCGAATAAAGGAATGAAATCCTATTCCTGACTAAAAACCTAAAACACGTGGATTTGAATCTGAGATAAAAGTTTTAATATAGTCCTTTTGTTACTGTATTCCAATTCAATCAAAAAAAATGATAGAAAAATGGGCGTTGCTGGTGATTAATGAGTGCAAAGGAATAAAGGAGAGTACGATTTACACTAACAGACTGATTTAAATATCTGACAATGGTTGAGAATGGACCCCTCTGTCATTTATGATGCTAGGACTAACGACACACACATACACGTTCAGGTTTTATTTGAAACAATGTCTAGAACAAGGGAAGTGCGAAGAATTGTGCGTTTACATTGATCAACAAGGGATTATGTTGAGTTTCGCTGAGGTGAGTGGATGACTATGAATTCACTGTCGAGCTACTTTGTGTCGTGTTCTATTTTTTTTTGTCATTTGTTTTGCTCGAGGGCGAGCAAAATGTTAGTATTGGGGGGTTGATATAGGTGGATTTTACTTGTTTTTCAAGTCATGTTTTGTCCCATTGTATTGCATTTATAGTTTAGATTGCATGCATTTTGTCACATTTTAGTTTATATTATGTTTTATTATTAATCATATGTCTCCGTGTGAAAATGCAGGAGATTCATGAAATAAATGAAGAAAAAAAGAATTAGTTGCGAAGGACTTCCGCCCGAGCGCAAATTCACATCCGCCCAGGCGCTTGAGAGTTGGGAATAAAAGAAAATTTTGCGAGAATCATCCACCCGAGCGGACAGTTATGTCCGCCCGGGCGCGCCAAAGAAGAAAGAAATCTGCGGAAACCATCCGCTCGGGTGGTAACTTATGTCCCCGGGGCGCGTCTGTATTTTTGGAAAAAATTGTGGATGATTCCTTACCTTAATTCTGAATGGAGAGGATATGGAAGGGGGAAGGCACGAAAAGAGATTCATTTAGACTTCATAGGACCAACCGCACAAGCTTTGGAGAGGATTGTTGCGCTTGGATTGAAGATTCGAAGCTTTCCGGGCGTCGTTCTTCGCAATTTCCGTCAATTCTAGTATTTCTAATTTATTTTTTATCTCTTAAACATTGTTTTGTTTATTTCCACTATGAATTCTAGTAGCTAACTTTATTATTTGTTGGGATTTAAGGGGATCCTACCCCAAAAATTCGATCTAATTAATTTATATTTCGATTGTTGCGTTATTCTTGATTACACTATTGTTATATCATGTTGTTAGAGCGTAGCTAACTTTAACAACGATTTTATATTGCGAGTGAGTTCGAGAGAATAACTTGTGATAGGAACAATTAGTATAATACGTGGATCTACAATTTTCATAGACATATGAAAGTGGATATGCGCCGATAGTCATAGTCCTAAGGGTCAAAAATTAGGGTATTTCATAAATCAACATGCAATTCACTCTTGATAAATAATTAGAGACATTTAATTACTTCATTGAGTAGAATTAGTTTTGGCATAGCTTGAGAGAGTGTGTTCAATTGAATAGAAAATCCTGTCGGAAGCATACAATAATTATCGAACGAATTAATTAATTAACGAGGGGTAGGTGAACCGATATTCCCAACAAATTCATTTCTCATTGAATTTTAATCAACTATTTTAGATATTATATTTCATTATCTAAAACTTGAATCAGTTTATTTGCATGTTTATTTGATTATAGTAGCAATAAAACGATCATTCAAATTTTCGTTGCTAAAGATTTAATAACTGAAAATTATAATTTTCAAGTACAGTCTCCAGTGGAACGATACTCGTACTCACGTACATTGTACTATTACTTGACATCGTGCACTTGCGATTAATTTTTGAGCATACAAAATCATATTGTTATTGAGGATTCCACAGTGCAAATTTTGCTCGATCAGCTATCACTAAGTATTTCATTTTAGACAGTGTGATAAGTTCTAACTGAAGCAGGCTGTTATAAAACGTTAAAAAACCAAAGTCTTTTGGTGGAAATCTTCCTTTTTGGAAGAAGGGGTCAACTTAGGAATTTTATCTTCGAGTATCCATAAATATTTTGTGTTCTTTACCTATGCAATTTCACATTCTTGCACACTCAAATTTTCAGACCACTTTTTGTTAAATTACCAGTCTTCTTGTTTATCAGTTTCCTAACCGAAATGTTTTTGCACTTGTTTTACATTCATAGTGGCCTAGTAAATCTAGTTGTTCAATAACATTTCTTAACAGACTGTTAAAAAAAAACTTTAAATTCTTCAAATATTTTAAAATAATTTATTCACCCTCATCTAAACTTTAACTGTATCATAAAAATTTCTTATTATTTATATTTACTATTTTTAATTTTATTAATATCTAACCAAATTAAAAGAGTGAACCTGACATCTTACGTTTACGTGTCAAAATGGATTGCTGCGGTGGGCTGGCCCACAACCCACTCATTTTAAATTTCGGGATGGGCCAACATGAAACAGCTAGCCAATTTTATAAGTAAACCATCAAGAGGGATTGAGCTGTCCGGCCCGCCATTTTGGCGGATTAAGAAATTGTCAACCCAATATTTCTATTTTAAATGACATATGGATCAACCCGACAAACCTTGCTTCTTTTTACACCTCTAATAATGATTTTTCCAAAACCCAATGGAGATTCCGGTAACCAACCCGAATTGATGAGGTATGAAGAGATTTTTCTGACCCGATTAAATAAATAGGTAATCGAGTATGCTCGGAGATGGAGGCGGGTCTAGTAGCATCCTACTCATACATAACCTGAATGCTCACCTTTATATATACAACTTTTATATGTTTCTCGCATCCAATAGGTGAGTGTCACCTAATTGGTTGGTACGGTTGGTGTGGGGACCCGGACGCTAATCATCTTCTTAATCGTCATTGGGACTAATTTTATCAATTATAATAAAAAGGGTCTAATTTTTTTTTTTTTAAAGTACATTAACAAAGGCGGAACGTAATGGCATACATCTTAATATACATGTCAGTATTAAAAGTACAAGTCTTGCACTATATACAATCAGTCTCACTAAGGTTTAACAAATATATAGCCAGTGTTTAAACCCTATCTCTAGTCCAAGTCCGTAGTCTCCACTCTAATCTCGATCTTTCTTCATCTCTGTGACCCTGAACCTGTCCCACCTGTTGCCATGCACACATACAAACACGACAACAGCCGGATAACTCCGTTGAGAATAAAATCCCAGTATAAACAATATATCAATGCAATCATATAAAGCATATATAAAAGCACAAAAAAACATCAAAACATGTATCCAATCTGACTACATGAATCAATACAAATCTGTATTTAAATCAATGACTCATTATCTCATCTCAAGTCATTTTTAATCTAGGGATCTCGATCTAATTTAGACTTTGGCATTCTATATCGAATATCTACAATAGAAGTCGATCTACTTCTAAGCTCATCGATATACCACAAGTCTAGGGTCTTAGCGGTTCTGCCAAAGACTTGGCGGTTCTGCCCTAGCTAGGCTGATCTGTCCTAGACTCGAACTCTTGCTCAACTATAATTCGATAGACTAAACATATCAATCTGATAATTTTCAAATATCAATGCAATGAAATAAAGTATGTGATTTTGGGAAACTCATGTCAAATCTCACTCGAGTTGTGCAATCCCGAATCAACATTTATTTATACCTTTCGTTCTGTCGCTCTGATACAATCGAAGTCTCGACTCAAATTCAGTAAATGTTCAATCTGGCAATAACAATACAAATACCTTCTATAAATATTCAATTCAAATCAGGACATTCTTATCAAATTGTGATGGTACAACAGTACAATCTTGCGATACCGGTAATACCACATCAGTATATACCAATTCCAATAAATCATAATCAATAACGATACAAATCTGATATCACATCTCATTCAATTTAACTCTGAAATTCATAACAATTCCATAATCAATCTGTTTCTTAATCAGACTTCGATTCTATGATGTCTACTATGTCAAGAACACCATATATGAATCGTATCTAATTCTGGACATAGCACAATTTCAACTCTTAACAAAACTTACGTCATGTTGTAGCTGTCTTTGCTAGGAACACGGTGTCCTACTCGGATTCAAATTTGGACGGGCGGATCGTTCGTAAATAAAATTCTGAAATCAAAGAGCAATTCCTCCCTAACCTCTCATTTTCCTCTTCTTTCTTTCTTTAAATCGATTGTGATATATATGTATATATATCCTGCATGTTTGAGGCGAGGTGGCGCATCTCTTCACAAAACACGTCTCGCGCATATGCGCGACCCTTCTCGGCACATATGCGCTAGACACTATGTCTCGGCTCGTACACTTCAAGCACTCCCGCATATGCGCGACCTATCTCCGCGCATATGCTCGAGGTCCTCTGCCATGTTCGCGCACATGCGCGCAGTATTGTGCGCGACACTCTCTGGACTTGACAATCTCAAGTGCACACACTCGCGCATATGCGGGCACATTCTTGGCGCATAGCGCGAGGTTCTCTGCCCATCTCGCGAATATGCGCCTGGTCTGGTCGCGCATATGTGCGAGGACTTATTCCTCGCACATTCAAAACTCATCACGCAATTTTATTCCGTGTCTCAGTTAGCCCTATAATAATCGTCTCGGTTAAAATCACTAATCGTAATTTACACGATGTAAAATCTTGAGCATTACATTTCTCCCCCCCTAAGATACGATTTCGTCCCCGAAATCACAGGCATTCAATCATATCAATAGGGAGTATATACAGAAACTGTATAAGAAATTTACATTATCGAAATAACTCTGGGAACTCTTCTCTCATATCTGATTCAGTTTCCCAGGTTGCTTCTTCAGTGCCATGACGAGTCAATTGAACTTTCACAAGTGGAATTGTCTTCGTTCTGAGCTGTTTTTCTTTACGATCGATAATCTGAATCGGTTTTTCAACATAGCTCAGTGCCTCATCCAGTTCGGTCTCGTCTGGCTAAATAGCATGTGAAGCATCCGGAAGATATTTCCTTAATAACGATACATGAAAGACATCGTGTATCCTAGATAATGAAGGCGGTAAGGCGAGTCGATAGGCACGATCTCCTATCTTTTCCAGAATCTAATAAGGCCCAATGTATCGTGGAGACCGTTTCCCTTTCTTTCCAAATCTGACAACTCTTCTGAAATGTGAAATCTTTAAAAATACTTGGTCTCCTACCTCAAATACCAACGGTCTACGTCGAACTTTGGCATATTTGGCTTGTCGGTCTTGAGCTGCCTTCATTCTTTTCTGAATCAGCTTCACTTTTTCTGTCATTTCTCTGATCATGTCAGGTCCAATCTCAGGAACTTTAGAGATATCATCCCAATAGAGAGGGGATCGACATTTCTTTCCGTACAACGCTTCAAATGGTGCCATCTCAATACTCGTCTGATAGCTGTTGTTATACTAAAACTCACAAAGTGGCAATGCATCTTGCCAATTAGAGCTAAAATCAAGCACTACTGCTCTCAGCATATCCTCCAGTGTCTGGATAGTCTGCTCTGATTGTCCGTCGGTCTGTCAATGATATGCGGTACTCAGATGTAACTTCGTACCGAGAGCCTGCTGCAAACTCTGCCAGAAGTGCGAAGTAAATCGAGGATCATGATCTGATACAATTTACTTCGGCACTCCGTGAAATCTGACCACTTCTCTGACATAAATCTCTGCCATCTGGTCAAATCTGTACGTCTTCTTGTACGGAATAAAACATGCGGATTTGGTCAATCTATCAATCACGACCCAAATCGCATCACAACCTCTGGAGGAACGTGGCAATTGTGTCAAAAAAATCCATGGAAATGTGATCCCATTTCCATTCAGGAATGGACAAACTCTGTAATAAACCTCCTGGTTTCTTTCTTTCTACTTTCACCTGCTGGAAATTCAAACATTTGGAAACAAATTCGGCAATGTCAGTCTTCATTTTTTTCCACCAGAACTGTCTTTTCAAATCATTATACATCTTTCTGCCACCAGGATGAATACTGAATCGACTGTTGTGCGCTTCTGACAATATATGTCGTCTCAAATCTGAAACATTTGGCACAACCAGACGATTATTCACATACAAGACGTTATCACGTACATGATACTCCGATCGATGTCCTGCTCTGACCATCGATATTGATCTCTGTACATTCTGATCAACTTGTTGAGTTGCTTTAGTCCTTAAGATCGGCTCGGGTTCGACTTGTAGCGTATAGAGTCTCAACGGTCTATAATCTGTTTCAAATTATAATCCAGAAAAACAGCAGTCTTCTATCAAATTTGAAACACCAATCGTCGATAAGGATAAAGAACATACCTTTCGACTCAGTGCGTCTGCTGCTGCATTAGACTTTCTTGGATAGTATTTGATTTCACAATCAAAGTCTTTAAGCAAATCCAGCCATCTTCGCTGTCTCATATTCAATTCAGATTGTGAAAACAGATATTTCAAACTCTTATGATCATAATATATCTCAAACTTCTCACCGTAAAGATAGTGTCACCATATCTTTAATGTAAAGACAATGGCTGCCAATTCAAGATCATAAATTGGATAACGGGTCTCATGTGGTTTAAGCTTTCTTGAGGCATAAGCAATAACATGCCCTCGATGCATCAGATCTCATCCCAACCCTCTGTGAGAAGCCTCGCAATAACCCACAAAATCACCAGTACCGGATGGGATAGTCAACATCGGAGCACTGGTCAATATCTTTTTCAATTCCAGAAAACTGGTCTCACATTCTTCAGACCAAACAAATGGAGCATTCTTCTGAGTCAGCTAAGTATTTGGTTTAGCTATACTTGAGAAATCTTTAATGAAACGGCGGTAATATCCTGCTAAACCCATAAAACTGCGAATTTCGGGTACTGATGTCGGTCTTGGCCAAGAAATCACGGCTTCAACCTTACTGGGATCAACTGATATACCATCTCCGGATATAATATGACCTAGAAATACTACTTGTCTCAACCAAAACTTACATTTCGACAGCTTAGCATATAATTTCTCAATCCTCAAAATTCGCAACACAGTTCTTAAATGCTCAGCATGCTCACTCATATTCTTTGAATAAATCAAAATATCATCAATGAATATAATCACAAATTCATCGAGATATTTCTGGAATACACGGTTCATCAATCCCATAAATACAGCTGTAGCATTCGTCAAACCAAACGGCATGACAATAAATTCATAGTGTCCATACCTTGTTCTGAATACTGTCTTTCAGATATCAGAATCTCTAACTCTCAGTTGATGATATTCAGATCTCAAATCGATCTTGTAATATACTGAAGAACCCTGCAACTGATCAAATAAATCATCTATACGAGGCAAAGGGTATTTATTCTTCATCGTCGCCTTGTTCAGTTGCCGGTAGTCAATGCAAAGTCTCATTGAACCGTCTTTCTTCCTTACAAACAATACTGGAGCACCCCAAGGAGAAACACTCGGTCTGATGTACCCCTTGGCCAGTAAATCTTCTAGTTGATCCTTCAATTCTTTCAATTCGATTGGTGCCATTCTGTACGGAGCTCTAGAAATCATAACTGTACCTGGCATCAATTCAATGCTGAAGTCTATCTCTCTGAATGGAGGTAATCCCGGGATCTCATCTGGGAAGACGTCAGCAAACTCACGCACTACTGGCAAGTCAGCAAATGATGGACTCGACTTCAATAAATCTACTGAATAGACAAGGAATCCCTCTGCTCCTTTCTGTAACAATCGAGTCATAGATAATACGGATATTAAAGGAATTCTCGATCTAGAATCCTTACGGTAAAATTTCCACTCTTCAGTCATATCTGGTCTGAATCTCACAATCTTGTGGAAACAATCAACAGTCGCTCTGTACTTGGTCATCATATCAATACCGATAATACAATTAAAATCGGACAACCCAAGTACGATGCAATCTAATTCAATCTCATGCACGTCATACTTTAGTACACAATGTTTTACAGAATTTACGGATATCAAACATGTCCCCAAAGTAGAAGAGACAGACACTACAGTAGCTAAAGACTCTACAGGCAATGCATGACTTAATGCAAAGCGTTCAGAAATAAATGTATGTGAAGCACCGATATCAATCAATACATAAGCAGGGTAACCACATAACGAATAGTTACCTGCCACAATGTCATCTGGTGCTTCCTGGGCCTGCTCCTCTGTCAAAGCAAATACTCTGGCATGCTGTCTAGGAGGCTGGCTAACAGTCTGGCTACGTCCTGGCCTCTGCTGTGACTGAGCTGGCGCTGGCTGGAATGTGTGAACAGTAGCTGATCGTCTCTGAGTCTGTGCTGATGATCCCGATGACTCGGCTCTCTGAGATCTTTGGGAACTTCTCTGTGGACATACTTTAGCAAAGTGTCCCGGCTGTTTACAGATGTTGCAACTACCAGTCACTCCCTGGCATTGCTCAGTTGCATGTCTTCCTCCACAAGTTCTACAATAAACTCCAATGTAACTCTGGCTCTGTCGGGAACCACCGGAGCTAGAAGAACTGCTGCCAGATTTCTTAAATTGCTTCCCTCTAGCTTTCAAAAATTCCTTCTTCCCTCCACTGCTGCTACCACCCTCAAATCTGGGAGGTGGTTGTTGTGGTTTCGGTGCTGGAGGCACAAATGAAGCTCCTTTCTGTCTCATCAGACCGGCTTCTGCTCCCTTAGCTCTGTTCAGGGCGTCGGTAAAATTATTCGGTCGCCCTGTGTTCACCAACGTAAAAATCTCGGGGTTCAATCCATTGATGAACTGATCAGCTGTAGAACCCGTAACTTAGACTACGTATAAGCCATGCATAATTCTAGTATTTTAAATGATTTTATTTCATGAGTATTTAAATGATTTTCCTTAAGTTAATTATTTCATGCAGCAGTTTGATTTTTTTATCAGTTCAGTTAATTCAGTGAGGCCGGACTGGAGTTGGAGTTTAGAGATAAAATTTAAGATTCAGAAAACATTTCCAGAATTTATTTTAGCTAGCAAGTAAGTTTATTTTAGTTAATAAGGAGGTTAGAGGATTTAATTTAATTACTTGAGGTGAGTAGGAAATAAGTTCATTTAAGTTCCAATAATTAAAGGATTAATTCACTAAATTAATTCAAGGATTGGTGAGGCTTTTAAAGGTTATAAATTTACTAGTTAGAAAATAAATTCCCTTCATTGTTATTGAAGAATTCGGCCACCCCCCTTGGTAGATTAAACAAGGACTTGCCAACTCACCTTTGACCCATTCTTTGTTGAGTTAGAATACTAATCTTTTTAATTCTTGATCCATATTAATTAATTAATTATTGAGCATTATCCTAGTCTAGAAAGCATGAGGATTTCGGTCACCACCTTCTAGAGTCATCTAACAACTCATTTGATATCAAACAAGAATTCAAATTTCAAAAAGGGGAGACTTGGTCTTGCATGCATCCCACCTATATTGCACACATCTCCCTCACTCCCCTAACCATTTCCCCCTCTCCCTTAATCTCGAAATTCAGAGTGTTTTGGAGAGAAAAATCGTGGCTAACACTAGGGGAAACAAGAGAGAAAATTTAGTAGAAGCAAGAACAAGAAGATCACTCCGTCTCCTCCGCGCCGCGTCGTTGCGTTTTTCTTCGTTTTCATTTCAAAACGAAACCAGGCATGTATATGTTTTCTTTTGATCTTCAATCAAGCCATATAGGTATTTTTAAACCTCACTTGTACAGGAATTTATTTCAAGAAAACCGAAACTTATGAGGTACATTATCGAAAATGCATGTGCAGAATTTCTGTTTTCTTTCATGCTTCACGGGTTGCATTGTTTTGATGGTTTCAGGTATTGATTCGATTCCAAGCTCCCAAGGCGGCTCCTAGACATGTAATAGAATGGTTTAGGACCATTTTGATCCATTAGTTCAGTCCCCATGCTGGCTGGAAATCGAAAGGACAGCAACTATCCCAAACATGCCCCAAATTGCATTCGGTTTCCTTGTTTGATGTCAAAGGTTGATGGATCTGATCATAGCTGCCCTAAGGGCCTATATCCATGGTTAGAACACTTCCTTATCATGTCTAAGATGTGAATAAGTCGCCCTTTTGGTGTCTCGGTCCATTGTGAATCGGTTTTCAATTTAAAACATCAAGATCGGCCCTTTCCCTTTCGGCCTTCATTTTTTTCAGCATGTGTGTTTCGAAATTTTGGTGGAGTGGTGTGGATCTTGGTTGGCCTATGGCCCTTAGCCATGGTTCATACCATACCCCTAGATGCCTAGATTGTGTCATGGTCAATGAAATGGCCATTGGAACGATTCGTGACATCCAAAAAAAAGCAATGCATCCTACGTGCAGAATTTGTTCTCGGTTGGAACGTTCGATTGTTTGCTGGTGTGGTTCGAATTGTGGCTGGCCTAGAGCCCTTAGCCATGGTTCAAATCATTTCTTAGGATGTTGGTAAGAGGTTCTGGTCGGTGGTTCAAGCCCCAATGGCCATTAGCCTCGCAAACGACGCAAGGAAACCAAAGCACAATTGCTGTATTTTTGGACAGCAACTTGCTGTGATGGTTCAGTGGCTCGTTCGGGTTCTTGGTTGGCTTTTAGCCAATTGTCTTGGACTGTATAGTGCCTCATTGAGTTAGGAAGGTCATGTTTTTTACCGTTTGTAATTCGGTTCATTTTTGAGGTCGTACGAGAATTTACGGTGCGATGTGCCAAATTGACTCTCGAAAGAGCGTTTCATGTTTTGGCCTCCATCCACCTAGATTTCGGCCCTAACTATTTTAGGGGCATTAATTCATCATTTTAATCGTATTTTAATCATGACTATATGATGTTTCAGTGTTGGTTCAGGTTGGTTCGGAGTCAAGATTTAATACGAAGTCATTAGGCGCATTTGTCTCAGTTTTTGGATTTAATTCCATAGTTTGGTCAAGTAAAAGCCATTGCATATTTTTCATGGCATATTTAGGTTGCAGCGAGCCTGAGAGCGATCCAATCCATCAATAAAATTATTACAGGATATTTAATTGTGGGAATTAATTATATTACGTGCAAAAATATTCATTTTGAGATTTATGCGATATTGCTTGTGGTCACTTTACTATCATGATTAAATCCATTCCCCAGTTACCGGTCCGGTCACCAGTTACCGGTCAGTTCAGTTGTTCCACCCAGTATACTGTGGCAGTAGTATGATCAGACGTAAATCCGGTCACCAGTTACCGGTCCGGTCCCCAGTATCGGTCAGCTCAGTTCAGGGACCACTTGCGTAGACCATAATCTCACAAGAAAATTATTACAAGCTATTTCAGTACAGGGCTCCAAGGAGCAAACATTTTTTTTCTATGATTTTTCATTTCAGTTATGCACGTATTATAATTTCTCATGACAAGTTATCTTCACGTATGCCTCATGACATGATATTTTTATCCCATGCAAATTTTACTATATTATTTACTTGTTATTTACGATATATGCATGTTGAGTCTTTAGACTCACTAGACTTGATTGTTGTAGGTACTGATGATGCCGGGATCGAGGACGGGGACCAGTGAGCTAGCTTGGGTCGGCAGTAGTGGCACCCAAGGACCACAGTTTCAGCACTTGCCATTTTAGTTTTGATGCTCAAATATTTTATCAGTTGTTGAATACTTTAACTTGTTATTTTGGCAAGTAATAATTTCTTCCGCTGCTATTTTGAACGTTAAACATTTTATAAATTTTTGGTATGAATGAGGCACTCCATTTGTTTTAAAAGAAAATTTTTAAATTTCCCGCAAATTTTCAAAGTAAGGATTTTTAGGCCTTTATAGATGGTATCAGAGCAATGGTTCTGTAAAGGGTTGCACTATTACTGACCACGAGAAGCTCATGAAGTCACGTCTTCGGTCTGTAAGTTTTACATTTACGCATTTTATTTAAAGCGTGAATTATTTAACAGCATGTTTTGGTGAAATGTTTTACGTCTGGATTTATCTTATTGTTCAGTATTTAAATTTAAATAAATTATGGAATTATGCATGTTAGTTACGTATGGGTTATGTATGGAACAGTATGCCCCCTAGACGCATTCTAGAGCGCACTAGAAATGAGGAGCCTTGCCAGGAGGACAGGGAGGAGCAGAGACAGGAGAGAGATTTACCACCTCCACGCCCACCGGACATGAATGCCCAGATGCTGGCTGGGATGACTCAGTTTTTGGCACAGTTTGCGAGGAACAATGTTGTGGCGACCAGGCCGACAAGGCCCGAGGCTGTATATGAGAGATTCATGAGGATGCGTCCAAAGGAGTTTTCAGGGACGTCGTACCCCATGATTGCCGAGGGCAGGATCAAGTCCCTCGAGGTTATCTTCGAGTTTATGGAACTTGAGGATGAAGATCGAGTTTGTTGTGCCTCTTATCTGTTCTGAGGAGATGTCCGCTTATGGTGGGAAGGAGCATCGATAGCCCTGAATTTGGCTACACTGTCTTGGGTGCGCTTCACGGAGGTATTCTACTCCAAATATTTTACTGAGGAATTGCGCACCAGGTTGACTACTGAGTTCATGAGCCTGAGACAAGGAGATCTGACAGTTACGGAGTTCATCCGTAAGTTTGAGAGGGGTTGTCATTTCGTGCCCCTGATCGCGAATGATGCTAAATCCAAGTTGATGCATTTCTTGGTGGGTCTACGGCCGATCTTGCGCCGTGATGTTAGGGTGTCTGACCCTACTTCTTATGAGGTCGTTGTCTCCAAAGCTCTAGCCGCAGAGCAGGATCAGCGTGATATAGAGAGAGACCGCCAGAGCAAGCGCCCAATCCAGGTACCACACCGCCCTCCTCCTCAGCAGCATCAGCCTCAGCACAAGAGGCCGTATCATGGCCCGGCCAGAAACAGAGGACGACCTCAGCAGCAGCAGCAGCAGCAGCAGGGACGTGTCATCCCGAGGACCTTTGAGCACCCAGTCTGTCCCAAGTGCTCACACCGTCATCCTGGAGCATGCATGTATGGCTCAGGGAAATGTTTTAAGTGTGGTAGCACAGACCACGTGCTTCGGCAGTGCCCCTGGAAGAATCTGCCTACCCAAGGCAGAGTTTTTGCTCTCCATGCTGCGGATAAGAACCCCGATACCATGTTAATGACAGGTACTTTACAGCTTTAAGTTTACATTTGCATTCCAATGTTTTGGGAATCGAGATTAAGATTTTGAACTTAGAATTGCGATAGGATTGCATGCTCTACTCAGTATTATTTTCGGAATTTAGTTAGGAGAACTGTGACCTTTGCATGTCTATAAGCTTAGCTCTTGTGATTATTTGGGTTCAGCTTATTGTTCCGAACTTTCAGGGAGAATTTTCTTAGCTGACTCAGCTACCAAAGCCCTGATAGATTCAGGGGCTACCCATTCATTTATTTCAGTGGTCTTTGCGAACTTTCTCAAGGTTAAGACCATCGGGCTAGATGTAGCCTATTCAGTATCATTGCCTTCCGGAGAAGAGATCACAGTCACCAATGTGATCCGAGACATAGACCTTGAGTTGCATGGAAATCTTGTTTATGCGGATCTTATCTTATTGCCGATGCCAGAGTTTGACATCATTCTGGGGATGGACTGGCTATTGCGGAACAGAGTTTTGATCGACTTTCAGCGGAGATCTATTCTAGTCCGACCGGCTGGAATGACTCAGATCTTATTGGAGCCGGACATGTACTTTCCTTTACCGCGCATTATTCCTTATATCCAGGCTAGGAAGATCATGCATAGAGGGTGTCGGGCATTTTTAGCCACTTTTATATCTGTCCCCGAGGAGCCCAGTCAGTCAACCTCAGATGTTCCGATTGTTAGAGACTTCTTAGACATTTTTCCTGAGGACTTCTCTAGTATGCCACCTGAGAGAGAGCTGGAGTTTTCCATCGAGCTTATGCCAGGTATGGCTCCGATCCCAAAAGCACCGTACCGACTTGCACCGACAGAGATGGCAGAGCTTAAGAAGCAGATTCAGGAACTTCTTGACAAGGAGTTCATTCGCCCTAGCTTCTCACCTTGGGGCGCGCCAGTCTAGTTTCTTAAGAAGAAAGATGGCACGATGAGGATTTGTATTGACTATCGGGAGTTGAACAGGGTTACAGTGAAGAATATATACCCACTTCCGAGGATTGAGGATCTGTTTGACCAGTTGCAGGGAGCTTCGATTTTCTCCAAGATTGATCTGCGTTCCGGTTATCACTAGTTGAGGGTGAGAGATGCTGATGTTTCCAAGACTGCTTACAGGACTCGTTATGGCCACTACAAGTTCCTTGTGATGTCGTTCGGTTTGACGAATGCGCCAGCGATCTTCATGGATCTCATGAATCGCGTATTTCAGCCGTACCTCGACCAGTTTGTGATAGTGTTCATAGATGACGTTCTCATCTACTCCAAGAATCGGGAGGATCACAGCAGGCATCTGACCACAGTGTTGCAGACATTGCAGAAACACAAATTATTCGCAAAGTTCAGTAAATGCGAATTCTGGTTAGAGAAGGTGGCATTCTTAGGCCACATTGTTTCCAGCTGTCGCATTGAGGTAGACCAGTGAAAGTTGCAGCAGCCAGAGATTGAGTTGTGCCGCATAATGCATCAGAGATCCACAGTTTTCTTGGCTTAGCCGGATATTATCGGAAATTCATTAAGGGATTCTCCTCAATTGCAGTTCCACTCAAAGCACTGACCAAGAAGAATGTGAAATTTGCTTGGAGCGAGGAGTGTCAGAAGAGCTTCGATACTTTGAAGCAAGCTCTTACCTCAGCACCAGTTTTGGCCATGCCGTCAGGACCTGTGAGTTTGTTCTGTATACCGATGCTTCGAAGCTCGGTCTTGGCGCAGTATTGATGCAGCATGGGAAGGTGATAGCATATGCTTCTAGACAGTTGAAGACTCATGAGAAGAACTACCCTACCCATGATCTAGAGTTGGCCGCAGTAGTTTTTGCCTTGAAGATTTGGAGGCATTATCTGTATGGTGAGAAGTGTCAGATTTTTACCGACCACAAGAGCCTCAAGTATTTCTTTACGTAGAAGGAGCTGAATATGCGTCAGAGGCGTTGGTTGGAGCTTGTTAAGGACTATGATTGTGATATTAGCTACCACCCAGGTAAAGCTAATGTAGTTGTGGATGCATTGAGTAGAAAAGTCGCAGTGATGGCTCATTTGACGATTCAGAGACCTCTTCAGACTGAGATGTAGAGGTTTGATCTAGAGACTTATCCTCGAGGTAGAGTTCCCCGTCTATCTACCTTGACCATTCAGTCTTCCCTTCTGGACCGTATTCGCAGTGGTCAGTCATCAGATGAGCAGTTGGCCAAGTGGAAGCAGAGAGATGAAGCCAAGGGCAGTGTCTTGTATTCAGTCAGCGATGGTTTTGTGAGATACCGAGACAGGATATGGGTTCCTAGCAGTGATTCTATCCGAGCAGATATTCTATCAGAAGCCCACATGTCCCCGTACTCTATTCATCCAGAGAGTACGAAGATGTACCGAGATCTGCAGTCGTTGTATTGGTGGCCAGTGATGAAAAAGGATATCAGACGATTTGTATCCGAGTGCCTGACTTGTCAGTTAGTGAAGGCCGAGCATCAGAGACCAGCAGGTTTGCTCAAGCCTCTCCCTATTCCCGAGTGGAAGTGGGAGAATGTTACCATGGACTTTGTGACTGGATTGCCGAGGTCAGCCAGAGGATCGAATGCCATCTGGGTGATTTTTTATCGTCTTACCAAATCAGCGCATTTCTTGCCTATTAAGACGACTTTCACCATGATTAAGTACGCAGAGTTGTACATCCGGGAGATAGTCCGACTCCATGGTATTCCAGTTTCTATCGTATTTGACAGAGATCCCAGATTTACTTCCTCATTTTGGAAGAGTTTGCATTCGACTATGGGTACGAAGTTGCTGTTTAGCACAACTTTCCATCCGCAGACAGATGGGCAGTCAGAGCGAGTCATTCAGATTTTGGAGGATCTTCTATGTGCTTGCGTCATTGTTTTCTCTGGGAGTTGGGAGTCGAACTTACCATTGGTTGAGTTCACCTTCCAGTCCTCTATAGGTATGGCTCCGTATGAAGCACTGTATGGCCGCAAGTGCAGATCTCCTGTTCATTTGGATGAAGTAGGAGAGAGAGGAGAGTTGGGTCCAGAGATTATTCAGCAGGCTGCAGATGTAGTAGTCAAGATCCGTGATAGGATGAGGACTGCTCAGAGTCGCAGAAGAGTTATGCCGATCATCGGAGGAGAGATTTAGAGTTTGCAGTGGCAATCATGTTTTTGTGAAGGTGGCACCTATGAAGGGTGTCATGCGATTTGGGAAGAAAGGGAAGCTCAGTCCGAGATTTATTGGACCATTTGAGATCCTTGACAGAGTTGGGACGCTAGACAAAGTGAAGGTGGCACCTATCTTATGAGGAGAGACCAGTGCAGATCTTAGACAGGCAGGAGAAGAAGCTTCGGAACAAGCTGGTTAAGCGAGTCAAAGTCAAATGGCTTAACCATTCTGAGGAGGAAGCTACATGGAGTCTGAGCCGGAGATGAGAGATCGTAGTTATTCGGTGAGTTTTAATTTCGAAGACGAAATTTCTTTTAAGGGGGGAAGGATTGTAGAACCCGTAACTTAGACTACGTATAAGCCATGCATAATTGTAGTATTTTAAATGATTTTATTTCATGAGTATTTAAATGATTTTCCTTAAGTTAATTATTTCATGCAGCAGTTTGATTTTTTTATCAGTTCAGTTAATTCAGTGAGGCCGGACTGGAGTTGGAGTTTAGAGATAAAATTTAAGATTCAGAAAACATTTCCAGAATTTATTTTAGCTAGCAAGTAAGTTGATTTAAGTTAATAAGGAGGTTTGAGGTTTTAATTTAATTACTTGAGGTGAGTAGGAAATAAGTTCATTTAAGTTCCAATAATTAAGGGATTATTTCACTAAATTAATTAAAGGATTAGTGAGACTTTTAAGGGTTATAAATTTACTAGATAGAAAATAAATTCCCTTCATTTTTATTGAAGAATTCGGCCACCCCCCTTAGTAGATTAAACAAGGACTTGCCAACTCACCTTTGACCCATTCTTTGTTGAGTTAGCATATTAATCTTTTTAATTCTTGATCCACCTTAATTAATTAATTATTGAGCATTATCCTAGTCTAGAAAGCATGAGGATTTCAGTCACCACCTTCTAGAGTCATCCAACAACTCATTTGATATCAAACAAGAATTCAAATTTCAAAAAAGGGAGACTTGGTCTTGCATGCATCCCACCTATATTGCACCCATCTCCCTCACTCCCCTAACCATTTCCCCCTCTCCCTTAGTATCGAAATTCAGAGTGTTTTGGAGAGAAAAATCGTGGCTAACACTAGGGGAAACAAGAGAGAAAATTTAGTAGAAGCAAGAACAAGAAGATCACTCCGTCTCCTCCGCGACGCGTCGTTGCGTTTCTTTCGTTTTCGTTTCAAAACGAAATCAGGCATGTATATGTTTTCTTTTGCTCTTCAATCAAGCCATATAGGTATTTTTAAACCTCACTTGTACATGAATTTATTTCAAGAATACGGAAATTTATGAGGGACATTATCGAAAATGCATGTGCAGAATTTCTGTTTTCTTTCATGCTTCACGGGTTGCATTGTTTTGATGGTTTCAGGTATTGGTTCGATTCCAGGATCCCATGGTGGCTCCTAGACATGTAATAGAATGGTTTAGGACCATTTTGATCCATTAGTTCAGCCCCCATGCTTGCTGGAAATCGAAAGGACAGCAACTACCCCAAACATGTCCAAAATTGCATTCGGTTTCCTTGTTTGATGTCAAAGGTTGATGGATCTGATCATGGCTGCCCTAAGGGCCTATAGCCATGGTTAGAACACTTCCTTATCATGTCTAAGTCGCCCTTTTAATGGCTCGGTCATGGTGAATCAGTTTTCAATTTAAAATATCAAGATCGGCCCTTTCCCTTTCGGCCTTCATTTTTTTCAGCATGTGTGTTTCGAGATTTTGGTGGAGTGGTGTGGATATTGGTTGGCCTATGGCTCTTATCCACGGTTCAAACCATACCCCTAGATGTCTAGATTGTGTCATGGTCAATCAAATGGCCATTGGAATGATTCGTGACATCCAAACAAAAGCAATGCATCCTACGTGCAGAATTTGTTCTCGGTTGGAACGTTCGGTTGTTTGCTAGTGTGGTTTGAATTGTGGCTGGCCTAGAGCCCTAAGCCATGGTTCAAATCATTCCTTAGGATTTTGGTAAGAGGTTCTGGTCGGTGGTTCAAGCCCCAATGGCCATTAGCCTCGCAAACGACGCAAGGAAACCAAAGCACAGTTGCTGTATTTTTGGACAGCAACTTGCTGTCACGGTTCAGTGGCTCGTTCGGGTTCTCGTTTGGCTTTTAGCCTATGGACTTGGATTGGACAGTACCCCATTGAGTTAGTAAGGTCATGTTTTTGACCGTTCGTAATTCGGTTCATTTTTGAGGTCGTACGAGAATTTACGGTGCGATATACCAAATTGACTCTCGAAAGAGCGTTTCATGTTTTGGCCTCCATCCACCTAGATTTCAGCCCTAATTATTTTAGGAGCATTAATTCATCATTTTAAGCATATTTTAATCATGAATATATTATGTTTCAGTGTTGGTTCGGGCTGGTTCGGAGTCATGATTAAATACGAAGTCATTAGGCGCATTTGTCTCAGTTTTTGGATTTAATTGCATAGTTTGGTCAAGTAAAAGCCATTGCATATTTTTCATGGCATATTTAGGTTGCAGCGAGCCTGGGAGCGATCCAATCCATCAGTAAAATTATTACAGGATATTTAATTGTGGGAATTAATTATATTACGTGCAAAAATATTCATTTTGAGATTTATGCGATATTGCTTGTGGTCACTTTGCTATCATGATTAAATCCGGTCCCCAGTTACCGGTCCGGTCACCAGTTACCGGTCAGTTCAGTTGTTCCACCCAGTATATTGTGGCAGTAGTCTGATCAGACGTAAATCCGGTCACCAGTTACCGGTCCGGTCCCCAGTATCGGTCAGCTCAGTTCAGTTCAGTTCAGGGACCACTTGCGTAGACCATAATCTCACAAAAAAATTATTACAAGCTATTTCAGTACAGGGCTCCAAGGAGCAAACATTTTTTTTCTATCATTTTTCAGTTCAGTTATGCACGTATTATAATTTCTCATGACAAGTTATCTTCACGTATGCCTCATGACATGATATTTTTATCCCATGCAAATTTTACTATATTATTTACTTGTTATTTACGATATATGCATGTTGAGTCTTTAGACTCACTAGACTTGATTGTTGTAGGTACTGATGATGTCGGGATCGAGGGCGGGGACCAGTGAGCTAGCTGGGGTCGGCAGTAGTGGCACCCGAGGACCTCAGTTTCAGCACTTGCCATTTTATTTTTGATGCCCAAAAATTTTATCAGTTGTTGAATACTTTAACTTGTTATTTTGGCAAGTAATAATTTCTTCCGCTGCTATTTTGAACGTTAAACATTTTATCAATTTTTGGTATGAATGAGGCACTCCATTTATTTTAAAAGAAAATTCTATAAAGGCCTAAAAATCCTTACTTTGAAAAGCTCAACTGGTACCAGGATTGATGCCAAGATCTATATAAGTCCAGGAGGTCTTGGGTTCTAATCCTGGGAAGGCAAAAGCTCCAGTGCCTGGGCTAGGAGAAGTTCTATGAGTAATGGGTAATGGGATAACCGTGAGGAGACTCAAGCCCAATCGGGAACAGCCCATGTGCATTACATCAGCAATCGCTTCCTTGCTTTCAGCCACATGTGGAGCAAATCTCAACAAGGTAGAGAACTTGGACACATACTCTTCTATATTCATCTGCCTTTGTCTCAAATTAGCAAATTCTGCCCCCTTGTCTTTCCTGTACGACTGACCGAAGAATTCGGTTGGGATTAATTCTAGCAAGCGGACTAGGTCAAGTTATAGTAAATGGACGAACAATCCAAGTATCGATCCCACAAAGACTATTATTTAAATACTAAGATTTAGATTATTTAATTTAATCTAGGCAACGATAATAAGTGATTTGAAGATTATTTAAACTAATTAAATCAAACTAATTTATACTGGTCGACGACTAAAATCAAATTTTGCAGAAGAGTTGGAAATTGGGGATTTTCAGATTTAAATAAAATGACCGGGAACACACGACTGTAACAACTTCTGATTTATATCATGCACTGAAATTATTTAACCACAAGTTATTTTGGAGTCACGATGCATTTCCCTAAATTTATTATACATCTATTTCTAGAATTTATAATTCTGCTTTTATCTAACAGTCCAATTATTTCTAATTGAATTTAATTAAACAAAAACGCATGTATCAACGATGGAATCACAGCTTTCGCCTAAAATCGCACACTAAAACCGAATACTATTTCTAGTCGATTTAACCGTGTGTTGATTAATGTTTTTGAAGCTAATTCCAATCAATTCTCTTTCGAGTCAAAATTGAACAACAAACATGCAAATAACTGGCCAGATTACAAACACGAAATTTACGCAAACATTAATCAATAACATAAAATAATTCTATAAATCAAACAATCCAACGAATAAAAAAAATCAGTCGTTTGTCCCTATCGTGGTCCCAATCACAAGAGAAACTACTCCATAAATTCAAAACTAAAATCAATTTTAATGTTTGAATTCATGTCTGAAAATAAGAAAATAAAAGAGAATAAAAATCTCTATGACGGTGCGCGGATCTTGCGTGTAAATTGCGCTGTCTTTTTCTCTCGTTTCTCCCAAGTCTTCGCCGTCTTCAAGAGTCCCGAAGCTCGCGCGTTTTTCCCTCCAAAAGTCGGCTCTCTCGAAAATTCAACCCCCCCATTAATGTCTAGGTTTTCCTCTTTTATTCCTCCCCAAATCACGAGCAAATCGTCACCAGGATCTCGTTCTGATATTACGTACACGGACCCCGTGCTTGCATCAGGGAAAGGGTACGTGTAGACTCTGCCCCATATTTCTTCCGGAACACTGGACACGGACCCCTGTAGAGGTCCGTCTCGGGGTCCATGTACATACTGGATTTTTCTTCTTTCGGATGATGAGGGACTCGGACCCCGTGCAAGGGTCCGTCGCCAGGTCCGTGTAGACTCGGTTTTCCTCTTCTTTGGGGTTGATGTACACGGACCCTTAGACGGGGTCCGTCTCTGGGTCCGGGTGTTCCTTGTAAAGCTTTGCTATTTTGTCGGGTAATTTATGGCATGGCACTGGGACGCTTGACTTCTCTTTCATTTCTTTGGCTTTTACCCTCTTGTGGTCAAACCTGTAGATAGCCATGATGAGACGAAATAAGCGCGAAACTCGGAATGAAAATGCCAGATAAGCACGAATACGACAAAATAAGATCCCTAAAATGCTATATAATTCGTGTTTATCAACTCCCCCACACTTAACCTTTGTTCGTCCTCGAACAAATCAAATAAAAAATAAAGATGAGAAATATCTCAGATTCAGATTTCAAGTACCACAATCAAAACTTCTCAATTTGTCAAACTCTTTCACCCCCATTCAAAAGATCACGCTTCGCATAACACAAGATTCGTTTTCGTCGCAATTCAAGATTCAAACATTCACCCAGTAAGGATCAACAGAACAAGATGTGTGTAGTGTGCAGGTCAGACTCGTACTCATCTCCAGCTACTTGGTTTCATGATTACTTATCTTCATTTGTTATCGAGACGCCCCATATGCTTGACTTTCATACCCCTCTCTACTAAATGTTGAGCGACGATGACTTGGTTAATAGGTCTTTTCAAGCTTATAACGTAAGGCCAAGGTTCACGGTTACAATAGAAGGTATGGGAATCAAAAGTGAGAGGAAATAAAAAGAAATAATCATGCAGCACATTCATCCAACTATTGACTCATCACCTATTGCTGTATTTTCATCATTTTCAGGGCTCATTTGTCTCCTTTTTTTCTCATTTTTCATCAACTTTCACCCACAGATTTTTTTTTCGGGTGCTTTCAATACTATACATTTTCCTCCTTTTTCTTCTTCTTTTCTCTTTCCTTTTTTTTCATGAATAAAAATTCATCGACTCCTTTACACATATTTCTTCAATCCATTAGAGTAATTCAAACATTTCAATGTGCACAGGAGTTTTATTTCTCTCACATGTAGGTAGGAAAAAGTGTATAGGCTAAGATTAAGGTAGTTGATGTGGGACATTGAATAACTGACGAATGGGGGCTAATTGTGTATCATTGACACACACCATTCGATTTTTACAGGCTCAAAAAGGGTTACTAGAGACAAAAAATGATGTATCGGTCGGGCTTGAAAGGCTCAAACGGTCCAAAGATCGTCTAAATCATCCCTAAGTCACGATCGTTCGTATTTTCGCTTCGAGGGCTAATCAGACAAGTTCTATGGATCGTTGTTCGATTTCTCTTTTTTTTTTTTTTAAGTTCACATTTCACCAATTCACTATCAATGAGTAAAAGTTTGACCACGTGCATTGAACAAAATGTTGATACAGAACTGGTTCATGTTAGACTCTTCTCCTTGAAACTACGACTCCTCTCACTCAATACTAGGCATGAAACAATTTTTCCGGGTGATCCGAAATCTAACAAATTAATTCGATTATTAAGTAAAACAAGAGTTCTTTGTCTATCAATAGTCTCATCCTACGTTAAAAGTGTTGTTAAGTGTTTGTGTAACGATGTGAAACATAACTGATCCACCCCCACACTTTGATAACGACACTGCCCTCAGTGTAAAGCAATATAAAATGAACGATGAAGACAGTTTTCAAATGAATGAAAACACTTCCTTGGACAAATGTCGAGCCAGTGGTGAAAATGTGGGACAAATCAGCAAATCCTGAAAGAATGACATCGAATGCACCAAAAACCGTAAAATGTAATAGACAAAAACACGCAAGCACTCCAATACAGTCCAAAAGATAATAAACACAAATAGCATGTCCCAAAACATCAATAACAACGAACAAAATTTCGAAGTTAAATAAAATGAATACAGTCCTCCACACGGTCTAAAATAAAGCTACTCCTCATCGTCTGATCCCACATCCCAATCATCAAGCCCAGATCTGTCACAGGGGACAAAAGTATCGTCTGAAGATGGTTGAATCCCAAGATGTTGCTCGATGCGAGCCAATCTCATGCGCATTTCATCCACCGAATCAAATAACGAGGAGTAAACCTGACGATGACCTCTCGATGCGCACTGTCGTGGGGGGTACATGAGCCTGAGGGCCAGCACGAGTATCGAAAGCTGCCTCTTCTTCTGCACGATCGTCCCAAGCTCGGTCATCGATGGCAGGCGGAGGCACCGACGGGTCTCGGGGATGAGGGGTGATATGGCGACTCCCGGGGTTCCGATACCAAGCTCCCTGTCTGAAAATGAAATACATCCCTTGCATGGCCTGGGGTGACAGCATCTGAGTGGAGGTCGGGAGGCAAGAGGTCGCGCCCGTGAAATCGACACCATGGGCCGCCAAAATGCGAGAAATGATGATCGGAAAAGGGGTGTGTGGTGTCTTGTTCTTCGTGGGATCCACATGGGCTACGGTGAGCATATGAGACAAGATGATGGACGTCACTGGGATTGCAGGAATTTCCCCCAAGCCATTAAGCATCTTATCAATTATGTAAAGGTCCATATGACGCACTTCGTTGTTGCCGGCTTTCCGCGGGATGATGTTCGCTTCGGTGAAGTAACAAATTAAGCGATCAAGCAGCGGGAGTGATGTCGGGAGGACACTGGTTCGGGAGCCGGTAGGAGATGTATAGTAATGGAGCCGGCGCCGGGCTTCCGGGATCCGAAAGGTGATGTCCGAGAAGAAAATGTCTAACTGATTGAATGACACCGGCGGCCCCTCATTTGGGACACTCAAAATCGACGCCAAGTATGTGCTGGTCACCTCAATCGGCACGCCTTTGATGTATGTGCGCAAATGTTGCAGTCCTGTTATGTTCCTCTCTTCAACATTGGCGTAGAATTGCCACACCAGATCGGGATAGTATGGGCGGAGATGTCCAAGAGAGGTCCCCAACAAAACTTATCAAATTTCTCCCTTATTGGCACCTCGGCGTCGATCCTTGGATGAATAGATCGCTCAACGATGACCGAGTTCCCGTGGAGAGCCGAGTACCACTCGAAATTATCTCGGCTAGTGAACTTAGAAGCATCAAATGACATCCTTGCTGACCCAGAGGACGAAGAAGCACCGGTTCGGGCGCGCTTACCAGTAATACGACGAGGAGGCATGACGATAGAGACGGCTAGACTCAAAGAGGCAATCAAAGAAGCACAGCAATCCCAACGTAGAACCACAATCCAAGTGATCCCGAGCAACCAAATTAATACACAAGGCAACACTAACGCAAGGAAAACAACACCCCCAGTCGACGGACAATAATCTCCAATCACAATTCAAGCCCAACTAATCCACAATGACGATATGACAGGCCTCAGACAAGCTAAATCCAACAAACCAACACACGACGAACGAAACCCAAGCAATAATCGAACCAATTCGCAATAAATTTATCTCTTCTACAGTAGCATAAAATTCCCAACACTGATAATCGCCAATTTGAGAAAAGGGGTAGCCACTATTACCATAAACTCGAAGATGATGATGAAAGCACGGCGAAGTGTTGTGGTTCGGCGGTGGTCGGCGACGGGAGGAGGTGGCGACGGGAGAGGTTGTGGAAGTGGAGTGGTGTGTTGCTCAAGATGATGCTAGAGTAGGTTGTGGTGTGAGAGATGGCGACGGGAGAGGCGCGAGGACGGCGGTGTTTGGTGTTTTTCGGGTGGAGGCGGCGGTGATGAGGTAGGAGATTGAGGGATTTAGGGATTTAGTGAGAGGCCATCGCGATGTTATTCAGAGAAGACGCGAAATTAGGAGACACAGACCCCATGGAGGGGTCCGTCCAAAGGTCCGTGTAGGCTCTGTAAATCGGGGGTAAGGAAAAGTGATGGACATGGACCCCGTGTAAAGGTCCGTCCCGTGGTCCGTGTAGACTCGGGAACGTGACATTTTTTTGAAAGTGAAGAACACGGGCCCCGTGTAAGGGTCCGGGGCAGGGTCCGTGTAGACTCTGGAAATCGGCAATTTGGAAGGTTAAGTATACGGACCCCGCGTAGGGGTCCGTGGTAGGGTCCGTGTATTCTCGGGTGAGGTGGAATTTAATATATATATATATATATATATATATATATATATATATTTATTTGAAAAATAAACGAACCAAACTTAAATGTGATGCCATGAACGTACAATTCTATAAATCTATACATGAAATTTGAAATTCAATCAAGCACACAAGATGCAAGAATTTTACAGAAACTCCCCCGATCAATTTGTGGTTTTGAAGCCGATCGCCCTGATAGATTCTCCCACACTTGAGAAATTCCACCGCCAGTAGATAAATTACCGGCACCACCATTCACTGAGATCAACTCACGAACAATGCGAGAAAAACAAAAAGAAAGTAAAATAGAACAAATAAAATAAACTAAAGTATGAAAGAAAAATAAAACTAAACGCTAGGTTGCCTCCCAGTAAGCGCTAAATTTAGAGTCGATAGCCTGACTGTACTCCCTTGATTTAGTTTGGATCCTATAGATCCACTGTGGTCGGCTCATCGGGTATGGCACCACCATGATAAACTTTCAGCCTATGCACATTTACTTTGAAAGCTCCAGTTGTTGCACTAGTGATCTCCACTGTTCCGTAGGGAAAAACTTGTGTGATAGTGTATGGTCCTGACCACCGTGAACGCAACTTACCTGTCATCAATTTCAGACGAGAATTATATAGCAGGACCAGTTGTCCTACCACAAATTCTCGATGGACGATGTTTTGATCATGCCAACGTTTGGTTTTCTCTTTGTAAAGCTTGGCATTCTCGTAGGCCTCCAAACTAAACTCGTCCAATTCATTCAGCTGCAGAACTCTATTGTCACCTGTAGTTTTAGTATCCAAATTTAAAAATTTAGTAGCCCAATAAGCCTTGTGCTCAAGTTCAAGAGGGAGGTGGCATGATTTCCCATACAAAAATTTAAAAGGAGACATGCCAATGGGGGTTTTAAAAGCAGTGCGATAAGCCCAAAGTGCATCGTCAAGTTTGCTAGACCATTCTTTCCTTGAAGCACCGACAGTCTTCTCAAGAATGCGCTTAATCTCTCGATTTGATACCTCGACTTGGCCAATAGTCTGAGGATGGTAAGGTGTATCCACCTTATGTCGGACCCCATACTTTGCCAACAGACTGTCGAATTGACGATTGCAAAAACGAGTACCACCATCGCTAATAATGGCTCTAGGTGTTCCAAAACGTGAAAAAATATTTTTCTTTAGAAATTGAACAACCACCTTAGAGTCATTAGTCTTGCATGCAAGTGCCTCCACCCACTTAGACACATAATCAACGGCTACCAAAATATACTTGTTCCCAAAAGAGATCGGGAAAGGACCCATAAAATCTATACACCACACATCGAATAATTCACATACAAGAATATTATTGAGAGGTAATTCATGTCTCTTGGAGATATTACTTGTGCGCTGATAGTTTGAACATTTTGTGACATATTCATGTGCATCCTTAAAAAGAGTAGGCCAATAAAAACAGGACTGGAGGACTTTGGATGTAGTTCTAGTTGCCTCAAAGTGGCCTCCAGCCGGACCAGCATGACAATGAAACAAAATTTCACTTACCTCTTCCTGGGGTACACATCTACGGATTATACCGTCTGCACATAGCCTAAACAAATAAGGATCCTCCCACAAATAATATTTCAAATCGGAGAAAAATTTCTTCTTTTGTTGGTAAGTCAAGTGGGGAAAAATGAACTTACTTGAAAGATAGTTAACAAAATCAGCATACCACGGTAAATTGGTGATCTCAAAGAGTTGCTCATCTGGAAAATTGTCTCGAATAATGTCATTGCTTTGAATTGGGTTTTCCAAACGAGAAAGATTGTCTGCAACTTGATTCTCTATGACCTTCCTATCGATTATTTCCAAGTCAAATTCCTGCAACAGAAGAATCCAGCGAATTAGTCTTGGTTTTGCATCCTTCTTGGACATCAGATATTTCAATGCTGAATGGTCGGTGTGCACGACAACTTTGCTCCCTATCAAATATGAACGAAAATTGTCCAAAGCAAACACCACGGCTAGGAGCTCTTTTTCTGTAGTGGCATAGTTCAGTTGGGCAGCTTACAGTGTCATGCTAGCGTAGTACATGACATGGATGCATTTTTCTCTCTTTTGTCCCAACACTGCTCCTAACGCTGTGTCGCTTGCATCACACATCACCTCAAATGGCGACCCCCAGTCAGGTGCTATCATCATAGGTGTTGTGATCAATTTCTCTTTCAAGATCTGAAATGCCTGTACACACTCAGCAGAAAAATCAAAAGGCACATCTTTTATCAGTAAATTAGTCATAGGCTTGGCAATGCTAGAAAAATCTTTTATAAACCGTCTGTAGAATGCCGCATGCCCAAGAAAACTACGCACTCCTACAATGTTGGTTGGGGCTGGGAGTTTTTCAATCACTTCAATTTTTTCCTTATCAACCTCAATCCCATTTTCAGAAATTTTATGCCCCAACACTATTCCCTCTCTCACCATAAAATGACATTTTTCCCAATTTAAGACCAAATTTGACTCCTCACATCTCTCCAAAACCTTAGACATGTTAATTAAACAAGTATCAAACGAGGAGCCAAATACAGAAAAGTCATCCATGAATATCTCAATGAAATCCTCAATCATATCATGAAAAATTTCCATCATGCATCGTTGGAAAGTCGCCGGTGAATTACATAGATCGAATGGCATTCGTTTATATGCAAATGTCCCATAAGGACAAGTAAAAGTGGTTTTCTCCTGATCTTCAGGGTCAATGGGAATTTGCATATAACCAGAATAACCATCCAGAAAATAATAAAAAGAATGGACAGCTAGCCTTTCCAACATTTGATCAATAAACAGGAGGGGGAAATGATCTTTACGGGTGGCGTCGTTAAGTTTTCTATAGTCGATGCAAACACGCCACCCTGTAACAATTCTCGTGGGGATTAACTCATTATTATCATTTTTTACAACAGTGATCCCACCTTTCTTTGGAACAACTTGTACTGGACTGACCCACCTACTATCAGAAATTGGGTAGATAATACCTGCGTCCAGTAGGTTAATCACCTCTTTCTTCACCACCTCTTGCATTGCTGGGTTTAGACGTCTTTGGGGTTGAGTAGACGTCTTGTGATCGGCCTCCATCAGAATCTTGTGCATACACATAGAAGAGCCGATCCCCTTAATGTCTGCGATGCTCCAGCCGATGGCTTTGATGTTGTCTCTCAGCACTCGCAACAGCTTTTCTTCCTCCTTAACTGTCAAAGTAGATGAAACAATCACTGGAAGTTTATCATTATCAAGCAAAAACAGATATTTTAAGTGCGAAGGAAGAGGTTTCATCTCTAGGATCGGGGCTTCTTAGATGGATGATTTTAAAGGTCTTGGGACATGCCCAAGTTCCCCAATCCTAGAGTTTACCGTTTTCGACAGTGGTCTGCCTGCGTCCAAATAGGAGATACATTCATCAAGCTCTTGATTTCCCAATTCTTGTGGCGATTAATGAGTTAAGCAAATCTCCAAAGGGTCCTCACCTATCATTCCCTGTAAATCACACTCAACAAACTCATCAGTAGCATCAATTCGAAAACAATCAGAAGTATCATTAGGATATTTAGGGACTGAAAAACATTGAATATGACACTCTCTTCATTAAACCTCAAGATTAGCTCGCCCTTTTGCACATTTATCAAAGCTTTCCCGATGGCTAAGAATGGTCTCCCTAAAATAATAGGGATCTCTCGATCCTCCTCCATGTCTAGCACAACGAAATCCACCGGAAAGATAAACTTATCGACTTTCACCAACACATCCTCTATAATTCCCTTAGGATATTTAATTGATCTATCAGCTAACTGTAGGGAAATTGTAGTTGGTTTCACCTCACCTATCTCTAACTTCTCAAAACAAGAGTATGGCATTAAATTAATGCTTGCACCTAGGTCACATAGAGCTTTTATGAAAAATTAAGTTCCTATAGTACAAGGGATAGAGAAGCCACCTGGGTCTTTAAGCTTCAGAGGTAGTTTATTTTGTAAGATTGCAGAACATTCCTCCGAAAGCTTAACTGTCTCAAAGTCCACCAATTTCCTTTTGTTTGATAAAATCTCCTTAAGAAATTTAGCATACGAGGGCATTTGAGCTAAAGCCTTTGCAAATGGGATATTTATGTGCAGCTTTTTGAAAATCTCAAGAAATTTTGAAAATTGGGTATCCAGTTGCAGTTGCTTTGCTCTTTGGGGAAATGGGAGTGACTTAATATCAATATTGGGGTTTGAGTTTAGAGACTTACCTTTCTCCCTTGTGTCATTGGACTCTTGCTTGGATATTTTCTTCTCCTTCTCATCTCCTTCAACATCTTTCACTTCCTGCTTCATGGGAGACGTCACCGTGACTGCATTGACACCTTTTGGATTCTTTTCCGTGTCACTAGGTAGTGTACCCGGAGCTCGTGTAGCCATTTGTGTCGCTAACTGCCCTAGTTGCGTCTCCACTCTTTGCATCATGGCATCATGGTTTTGCCATCTCATCTCATTCCCAGCTATGTACATGGCAAGCATATCCTCAAGATTCGACTTGCTATCCCGTGGCTTGAAACCGGGTGGCATAGAAGGTCTCGTACCTTGTGGAGGTTTTGGTGGTTGTTGAGGAGGTTTTTGTTGTGTGGGATGCTGCGGAGGATTAAATTGTAGTTGCTCGACAGAATTTTCTGGTTGCCTCCACCCAAAATTCGGATGATTCCTCCAGCCCGGTTTATATGATAAACTGTATGGATTATATTGTGGACGACCTTGGTTTCCCACATAATTCACTGAGTCCCCTCCAAAACATTGTATTCCCTCACAAGACATATCTGGCGCGAAGGGCATGTCACTAGATGATCCACCAACTTTTTCAGCACTTCCCTGAATATGATGCACCTGTTTGGCCGGTATTGATTTATTTGCCTGTAACTGTGTCATCTGATGTGTCAACCCGTCAAGCTTCGTTGTGATTGCTGTCAAAGCGTCCATCTCTAGAAATCCGACTTTCTTCTCCCTGCGATTGTCTTGCCAACCCACATTGCTCTCTGCCATATTAGATATGATTTCGAGCGCTGTGGTTGGCGTTTTCCTGTACAAGCTTCCGTTTGCTGCCGCATCGAGCATAGATCTCACAGAAGGATCCACCCCATAATAGAATGTCTCAACCTGTTGTCCTATTGAAAAGCCATGTCTCGGGCACATCCTCAACATCTTCTTGAACCTCGCCCATGCTGAATTCAGTGATTCCCCATCTCTCTGTCTAAATGATGTAATTTCATTTCTCAACTGTGTAATCTTGGTTGGGAGAAAATACCTGTGCATAAAGAACTCGACCAATCCATCCCATGTCGTGATAGAACCAGCTGGAAGGTCTCGAAGCCACTCCATAGCCTCTCCTTGTAGGGAAAAAGGAAATAATCTGAGCGAATGGCATCAGTCCTCACCCCATTGCACTTGATTGTGTCACAAATTGACAGAAAGTTCTCCATATGTGCATTAGGGTCTTCAGACGGTGATCCTCCAAATTTGACTTGGAGTTGAATCATCTGGATGATGCCTGGCTTAAGTTCGAATGTATTCGCCTTAATCGTAGGGCGGACGATACTAGAACCATAACCTTCAAATGCTGGTCGATGAAGTTCCATCAACGTACGATTATCCTCTTCTCCGGCCATTTCTGTAACTTCTGGTTTACGGTCTATTTCAGAATCTGCTTCAGATTCAAAAGACAAGTGGTTGTTTCTTCTATTTCTTCTGATGCTGCGGAGAGTGCTTTCAATCTCTAGATCAAGTGGCACTAGATCTTCGACGTCTTGAACACGGCTCATAGAACACGAGTCGAATCCTGAAATCAAAAACTTAGGCGCACAATTAAAGCTTCAAAATAACGAGAAATAAAAAAAACTGAAACTAAAATACTAAAGCTTTTAAAGGTAATAAATAAATCAAAATTAAGAATAAAAGCCTAGTCTCAAACAAATAATTTATCCTAATATTAAATAAATAGTCCCCGACAACGGCGCCAAAAACTTGACCGACGAATTCGGTTGGGATTAATTCTAGCAAGCGGACTAGGTCAAATTATAGTAAATGAACGAACAGTCCAAGTATCGATCCCACAGAGACTATTATTTAAATACTAAGATTTAGATTATTCAATTTAATATAGGCAACGATAATAAGTGATTTGAAGATTATTTAAACTAATTAAATCAAACTAATTTATGCTGGTCGACGACTAAAATCAAATTTTGCAGAAGAGTTGGAAATTGGGGATTTTCAGATTTAAATAAAATGACCGGGAACACACGACGGTAACAACTTCTGATTTATATCATGCACTGAAATTATTTAACCACAGATTATTTCGCAGTCACGATGCAATTCCCTAAATTTATTATACATCTATTTCTAGAATTTATAATTCTGCTTTTATCTAACAGTCCAATTATTTCTAATTGAATTTAATTAAACAAAAACGCATGTATCAACGATGAAATCACAGCTTTCGCCTAAAATCGCACATTGTAACCGAATACTATTTCTATTCGATTTAACTATGTGTTGATTAATGTTTTGAAGCTAATTCCAATCAATTCTCTTTCGAGTCAAAATTGAACAACAAACATGCAAATAACTGGCTAGATTACAAACACGAAATTTACGCAAACATTAATCAATAACATAAAATAATTCTATAAATCAAACAATCCAACGAATAAACAAAATCAGTCGTTTATCCCTATCGTGGTCCAGATCACAAGAGAAACTACTCCATAAATTCAAAACTAAAATCAATTTTAATGTTTGAATTCATGTCTGAAAATAAGAAAATAAAAGAGAAGAAAAATCTCAATGACGGTGCGCGGATCTTGCGTGTAAATTGCGCTGTCTTTTTCTCTCATTTCTCCCAACTCTTCGTCGTCTTCAAGAGTCCCGAAGCTCGCGCGTTTTTTCCTCCAAAAGTCGGCTCCCTCGAAAATTCAACCCCCCATTAATGTCTAGGTTTTCCTCTTTTATTCCTCCCCAAATCACGAGCAAATCTTCACCAGGATCTCGTTCTGATATTACGTACACGGACCCCGTGCTTGCATCAGGGAAAGGGTCCGTGTAGACTCTGCCCCATATTTCTTCCGGAACACTGGACACGGACCCCGTGTAAAGGTCCGTCCCGGAATTGATGTGGGCCCCACGTTAATTATTATTATTTTTAAATAATAATAATAATAATAAATAAATAAATATTATATGAGGGACCTACATATATTGATTATGCATGTGTCGATACATGTGTATATATCTTGTTGGTATCAATTCATTTTGATTGAGTTTTTCGAATTCATTTGTTTATTATTATTTTTAAAATAATAATAATAATGAATAATAATTAATGTGTAATTGAGTTGTATGTATAATTTGGTATACATATAATATTTGGTTAAATAATTTGTACACATTAAAATAATTCCAAGTTCGACGTAATTTTCAATACATGTTTAGAAATTATTTTTGCATGTTAGATAATGTCAAATATTACAGATAAGTGTTTGATTTGTACATGCAAATTTAATATTGTGTTTGCATTTATTCTTGAAATTTAAATGCAAATTGTATTGAAAAATATTTTGGAAAAACAATATTCACATTATGTTCATATTAAATTATATTGAGATGAACATATCAAGTAAGATGTGAATATAATATAATAAAATATTTCAGATATTCACAAATGAACAAATAATCCTCACTTTATCACTACTCTGATAAAAGAGAAAAACTGATGAGTAGCCCACATTTTTATGTAAATGTGATCCTCACTTTATCACTATTCTGATTGAAGAGAAAAACTGATGGGGAATGTAATTGTTCATATTAAGTAAAAATGTGAATATAAAGTTATATGAAAAATTTTGGCTTATAAAGATTCACATAAATGTGGATAATTAAGTTGAATAATAATTATAAGGTGACGTAAGAAAACATGATCTGAGGGAGTTCTTCATAGACCAGTTTAAACTGCCTTGACTAGCCACTGGTCTCCCTGAAGAATGTTGCTCTGACTAGGAGTTAGGTATTTAAAGGGCCTTAGCACTACCTATCTTTCCTGGGAGCACTCTTGGAAAGTGTTGATTGCGAAATAATTATTATATAAAGCATTAAGTAAAGCCAAAATTTTGTCCAGTGAACCGTATAATTTTAAATAATTAAGGTTTAGTCACAGCACCCTTAATTATGAGAAATTATACATTAAGTCAAATTTGGATCACATTAAGGGCATTTATTAAGCATAATAAAATAAAATTGTCTAGTGATCCATATAATTTTAAATAATTAAGGTTTAGCCACAGCACCCTTAATTATGAGAAATTATACATTAAGTTGGTTAAGAATCACATAAAAGACATTTATCTCATGATCCGTATAATTTTAAATAATTAAGGTTTAGCCACAGCACCCTTAATTATGAGAAATTATACATTAAGTCGGTTAAGGATCACATAAAAGACATTTATCTCGTGATCCGTATAATTTTAAATAATTAAGGTTTAGCCACAGCACCCTTAATTATGAGAAATTATACATTAAGTCGGTTAAGGATCACATAAAGGACATTTATCTAGTGATCTGTATAATTTTAAGTAATTAAGGTTTAACCACAGTACCCTTAATTATGAAAAATTATACATTCAGTCGGTTAAGGATCACATAAAGGATATTTATAAAATCAAAATTTATGTCTAGTGAGCCGTCTAATTTTAAATAATTAAGGTTTGGCCACATCACCTTTAATTATGTAAAATTATACATTAAGTGGGCTGAGGATCACATGAAAGACATTTATTAAGAGCATAAATATTTAAAGAATTGTGATTTAATGTCTTAGTGATTTGTATAATTTTAATTTAGTAAAGAATATTGATAGCATCTTTAATTGAATTAAAATTATACATAAATTTTTAATCACATTTAGTTATAACAGACATAAATTACATAAAATTATTCATCATTTTGATAATACTTTGAGATGAATAATTATGAAGAATAAATATTTTATGCATAAAGAATTTAATATTCTAGTGATTTGTATTATTTTAATTAATTGAAGAGTAGCCACAGCATCTTTGATTAAATTAAAATTATACATAAATTATGAGGATCACATTTGGTTATAAGGAATATAAATTGTAATTAATTATATTTGAACATTGAAATTTATCCCACAAGAAATTTCGTTATGTTAAATATAATTAATTAGGATACAATATTGAATTATTTTCTTAATTTATTCACATGGATTAAGAATTGAATATAATTCAATAGTTATATCATTAAGTTGTATGAATCTAATTGAATTAAAAATTCAGTCCACAGACAATTTTTATGTCAGTGATTCATATGTAAATCATGATTTACATGGGTAAAACATGATATATGGTTTATTGCTTCATTTAATAACATTAACATGTATTCATTAATTTTGAAACATATTGCTATTACTCTGATATTAATTTTATTGAGAATGACTTGATTAGTGGGAGCGATCAAATTCAGAATATTGATCATTATGATGCTCATTCATCCACACAAGTTATATGTATTGATTGTAATTCACAACATCTTCCATTTAAAAAGTGTGTTGTGAAACCAATCATATAAATTCCATAAAAAGTTGGTTCAATTGCCATTTATTTTTAGATGAGTCTTAAAACAAATAAAGTCTCATTAGGCAATATCGAACAACATAAAGAATTCTTCTCTAGTGATCATGAATTTTTAATATTTCAACATTAAGAAAATGATATGGATTGAAACATGTCTCACATTAGTGGTATTTCAGGTTTTACAATCTTATCTCTTCATTAAGTATTGCTGAGAATATTGTGGGCCATTATGAATACCAGAAGGTTAGTGGGAGCTTAATTATTATCAGAGTAATATAAATATTTGACCACTAAAAAGCTGCAAAATATTTTGGGATACCTTTATGGTATTAAAGTTTTACATGCTTATGTGAGACGAATTGACAATTTGGAAAGTGATTTGCTACTTCCACTGTTGAGTCAAAATTCGTCATTGAAGTACTATTGTGTGGTGTATTTTAAGGAGTTTCATTATGGGCTTAGAATTATGGATTCTATGTCTAAGCCATTAAGATTATATTACTGCAATTCAGTTATGGTCTTTGTTAGGGGTGGGCAACGGTCGGTTTGGTTCGGTTTTAGTCTACAACGGTTCGGTTTTTCGGTTTTCGGTTTTGAATATCTCTAGTCCAAAACCAAACCATTTTATTACGGTTCGGTTCGGTTTTTTTGTAATACGGTTCGGTTTTTACGGCCGGTTATATACGGTTGGCTAAAATTTGTTGAGAGATAAAATTATATGTCAATTTATGTCTTTAAAATATAAATCATTGTATTTTTCAAGTATTTAACTTGTGAGACTTGATCATTTATATATATATATATATATATATATATATATATATATATATATATATAAATGTCATACGAATTTAATAACTATATATAACTAATTAACCATGTAAACACGGAAAATGCATGAATCCAACGGAATATTTAGTAATAGGAATGATAACAAGGTGTCAACCAGCTCGAATGGAACACAAATAATCTTACGAAATATTAAAGAAATATATACAGAAAAAAAGAGAACGTCGACTGATGAGTGGTGAGAAATAAGAGAAAACGATCGGATTGAAAAATTGAGTGTTAATGATACTAAGTTCCTAAATCTTAATAGGCTCATTATATATAAAAAGACTTATATTTAAAAATAATATGACCCATTATACATAAAAACTTTATATTTAACAAAAATATGGCCGGTTCGGTTTTTCGGTTTTTTTGGGGCTTAAAACCGAAAATCGAACCGAAAAACCGAACTTTATATATTTTAAAACCATAACCGGCCGAAAAACCGATAAAACCGAAACATTTAAACCGAATTATTCGGTTCGGTCGGTTTTTTCGGTTTTTCGGGTTTTATGCCCACCCCTAGTCTTTGTGACTAAAGCGGTGGTCGAATTAAGTATATCGACATAATGTATTTTAAACCGTTGAAGAACGTGTTAATAAAGTGGTCATTAAACACGTTAGTACTGAATTGATGATCTTTTAAGCTAAAGGCATGCAAATTTCAGATGTTAAAGGATCATATGGTAATTACTGATGGATTTGATTCCATAATAAATTTATGTTATATACATTTGGTTTTGATAATGAAACACATTCAGTTATGATATTTCTCATATTCAGTTATGTACATATTCAGTTATCTTGAGAAAAATATCAATACAGTTGGACCTCGAATAAACATTGGGTTTATTCATTAAGTTATACTGATTTGAGAGACATAATGCATTGTAATACATGGAAGATAATATTCGTTTTAAAATGACCTATCGCCATGATTCATGTATTTTGTTTTCTCCTATGGTAAATGAGATATATGTGTCAAGTGGGAGAATGTAAGAATTATGACACATATGAAAATTTAAAAGAGACGTAGCGTGAAGGAATTGGCGACGGCCAAAACATGCGTACACGTTTCTTCTTCTGAATATTCAGACTCTCACATAAACTCGTTGATGGTATGAGTTTGCCTATAAATACCGAAGGCATTGAGGTCCCTAGATACACAATCTCATACAGAATAATACACCATCTATTGGAGATTGGAGTGTTTAGAAGACTTCAACCGAAAGGAAATCAGAGAATTTCAAAGTTTCAATGGCCGGAGGTAACGCTCGATTTAACTTCCGCATTTTTGTTTATCATGTTTATATACGTGCAGAAACATGATTTTTAGAGAAAATCTCTAACAGATACTTCATCATTTAGACAAAACCACGCGGATTTCTAGCGTTTCAGGAGATCTTTTAGTTCAAGAAAACTCCTTTTTTTTTTTTTTTTGCTTGGATTTTGATTTACTTTCATTTGAAATTTACTGGAAATATTTTGTGTTCGTTGTTTACCTTGCTCTTTTCCGATGCACAGGTGTGGATTTTAAGATCAAGTTGCTTACGGTTGGGGGTAAAAGGCTGAAGCTTACGATATGGGATACATGTATCACTGTTACTTCAATTTGTTTCAGTTGAAGAAGACCGATGGAGTCATCCTCTTCGTTCTTCCTTTTTCTCTTCTCAAGCTAACTTGTAGGATGCCTTAGCATTATTATTTTTCTTTCTGGTTAACAATTAACGGTATCGTTTCAACGTCTCTTGCAGCTGGACAAGAGAGGTTCAGGACATTGACAAGCTCGTATTATAGAGGTGCTCATGGGATCATTCTTGGTAAGTCATTTACAATCCCAAAATCATTTATCTTGTCAGACTTACATGCTCCATTTCTTTTTCTTTTTTTAATATACACTATAGGATCAATTGTTATTGTTAGGGTTTATTATATAGTGCGGATGTCGAGCTTCAAGCTTTTCAAGTTTAAGCGATATTAGCACAGACTTAAGCGTGAAAAAGTATTTTTTATCTTTAATGTAATTGTAATTATCTCAAACCAAAAAATAGATAAAATAATACATAAATATGATAAATTTAAGTCTGATGTATTAATTCTCATATTTATAAAATCATAAAAATCTCAAAATTATAATTTTTATTTATTTTTGCAACTATATCACATTAAAAAATTCAAATATATAGATGCGATTAATTGTTTTTAAGAACAATTAATTAAACGTCTTAATTATGCTTAATTCGCTCAAACTACAATTTAATCACTTTTTTCCACTTTTCTCCGAAGCAGGGCATTTTTGTCGTGCTTCAAGCTTAAGTGGGCGTTTTGAGCTTTAAGCTTAAGTGGGCTTTTTAGAACACTGCATAAAACAATAAATTGTGTGTATCTTTATGGAGAGAATAAGATACACAGTTGTTGTTGAATATTTGACTCGATCTACAAGCAACTCTCTCGAACAAATCTCAAGAACAATATTTTTGTTCTTTTTGCGGTGGTCAGAATATTACTAGAATATTCTGATCACATGCACACTTTAAACTCTCGAAGATAATTGATGATACTCCAAGAATTATTAAAGAGAGAAAATTTAGAGGCCCGTATTTTGTATTTGTAAATTTGCGGAATTATTTAAATTTTTCTTTTTTAAATAAATAACATGCCTCATTCATAAAATAAACTGATAAAAAGATTTAATGTTTAATGTAACACCGGAAGCGAATATTGTTTTCAAACCACAACTTAAAAATAATTTGTCAAAGTAAAAACTGAGTTTGAACATAAATAGTAAATGATAAAAATGAGGTCCTCGGGTTCCTACTACTGCCGACCCAAGCTAGCTCACTGGTCCCCGCCTTCGGTCTCGACCTCATCAGTACCTACAATAATCAAGTCTAGTTAGTCTAAAGACTCAGCATGCATATATCGTGAATAACAAGTAAAATATATCATAAAATTTGGCGTAACGCAAAAATATTGTATCGTAAAGCGTAACGTGAAAATCGTGTCATGAGTAATTATAAATACGTGCATATCTGAAAATCATACGTAAAAGCTTTGCTCGATAGAGCTCTGTCATAACATATCATATCGTAATTTTAGGTAGAGATAATGTTCTATGCAAGTGGCCCATAACATAATATGAATCGTCTGATCACACTAAACCACAGTATACTGGGCGGTAGAGATCATCACAGCCCTTGGACTGGATATCCGTACCAATACATAATCGTAAACTGGTCGTAGGTCACCGGGTGAAGCAATCCCATAAGCGTAAGGTGGCCACAAGACATATCGTATATCTAAAAAATAAACATTTTATATTTTATGCACGTAATATAATTAAAATCCTGTTTTATTTTACTTGGATCATTCTCGGGCTCGCTGCGACCTAATTCTAACATGAGAAACATGCAAATAACTTAACTTGACCAACACTTAAAAATAGAACTAAAAACAAGACTATTACGCCCAACAAACTTAATATTCAACCATGGCTTCGTACCAACCCGAACCGACATTTAACCATAATTTAGCCATGATTAAAATACACCTAAAATACTGGAAAACATGATCCTAGGCTGTAGTACATGAAAAGATGTGAATGGTGGCCAAAATCGTGAAACGTTCTTTCGAGAGTCACTTTGGCACATTGCACAGTAAATTCTCGTACGACCTCTAAACTTAACTAAATCATGAACGGCCAAAAATATGACCTTCCTAACTCATTGAGATACTGTCCAATCCAAGGCCATACGCTAAAATCCAAACAAGAACTCAAACATGCCTCCTGAACCGAAGCTCAAGCTGCTGTCAAAAAAATGCAGCAGCAGCTGCTGTGCATCCTTTGCTTTGTTTACGAGGTTATCGGCCATTGGGGCTTGAACCACCGACCAGAGTCTCTTCCAAACATCCTAAAGTATGACTTGAACTATGGCTAAGGGCCCTAGGCCGACCACAATCCAAGCAAACACCCAAGGAAACCTGCGCTTCACCCGAGAATGCACACTGCACGCGTGGGGTGTTGCTTCACCTTGCTGTCATGTATCATTCAAGTGGCCATATGATCGACCATGGCTTGATCTAGACATCATGAGGTATTGTGTGAACCATGCTAAGAGCTAGAAGCCAACCAAGATCCACCAAACCACTCAAAATTCGAAACCCACCCACACAAAATCAGAAAAGAGAAAACTGAGGGACTTGTCTTGTTTGTTTAAACTTTCGATGGGATCAAGAACCAAGCCATGAAAGGCCATCTTGATCACGTCCTAGACATGCTAAGGAAGGGTTCGAACCATGGTTACAGGCCTTGGGCCAATCATGATCCAAACACTTACCTTAGACAATCAACAACTAAAAACCGAGGGTCAAAAACCGCAGCCATGCGATTCCTTACTGTCAAATGCTAGCTGGGATGTATGGCCTTAAGCCAATGAACAAACCACACCCTAACACATTCTAGATCATGCCTAGGTGCAGCCTTGAGCGCCTGGAACCGTGTCAAACCTTGAAACCACAAAAACAAGCCAAAACCGTGAAGACACAAGGGAGGGGCCGAAAATTCTATACCGATTTTTCTTTGAAAAGTTGCTGTCATTATCGGTTGTTCATGAATCAAGGACATATAATGGTTTCAAAATATATATAAGGACTTGATTGAAGAGAAAAGAAACGTATATACATGCTTGGAATTTGTTTTCGAAAGAAACAAACAATTACGACGAATGTGGTGCGGCGGAGACGGAGTTCTTTCTTACTTGTTTTCTCTCTTATTTTTCCTTGCTTCTCACGATTTTTCTCTGCTGATTTACTCTGAATTTTTGGAATGGGGTGGGAGGATGTCTAGGAAAATTAGGTAAAGGTTACCAATTAAATGGGGATTGAATGGCAAGATAAAAATCTTTCTATCCTAGAGTTTGAGAGATAAGGAAATGAGATGATATCAAGGGATTTGAGGGTTGATTTAGGAGGGGTGTGGCCGATTTTTGTCTATCAAAACAAGGGAGAATATTTCTTAGCTAATAACTTTTTTTGGTGATTAAAAAATAAGGGAGTTATCTAGCAAGAAAGGAAAAGGAAAGGAATAAAAGTGGAGAGTTGCCAAACAATATCAAATCTTTTAATGGGGTGGCCGAAATTTGCTTGATAAATGGGGGAAGAATATTGTTTAATTATGAATTTCAATTCCTTAAAGTTTTAAACACTAATTATGTATTTTAGTGAAATAATAAATTAATTTGGGATAGTAATTTTCTTGCATACATGGCTAAATCTTAAAATAAATTACTAATATGTTAAGTTATAATTTCTTAAATAAAATAGGTCTAGATTAATTTATTCCAATTGGTCACACATTTTAATTTAGGATTTTAAATAAATTATTGGAGATAAAAGACTTATTTACTATTTAACTCTAATTAATTAAATAAATCCTTAAACCTTCTTTTACCTTAAAATAAATTATTCCTTATCTTAAATTAAGTATAGGAATATTTTCTTATTATTAAAATTTATCTCAATACTCCGACTCCAGTCTGACCTTGCTTATTTATCTGAAAAGATAAAACTAAACATCTGCGATTTAAAATAATAATTATAACTTAACGATTTTAAAATGAATTAAACACTTCATGAATGCATAAAGATCACTTTTAAATTTAAATAATAGCAATTATGCATGACTTATACGTAATTGGTATAACGGGTTCTACAGAAAATATACTTGTATTTGTGTGTTGTTGTGTACCTGTATTCTGTATTGTATTCGGCCAACCGGAAGCTATCTATATTTATAGAATTTCCAGCCTGACCTAACCATAGTTATACTTAACCTCAAATTGTGGATGCACTTATTTGATATATCAAAACTCAAGATATCAAATAATATATTTTGATATTTTATTAGATAATTGTAATCGTTTAATTATGGTATATATAAGATATCAAATAGATAAAAGATCACTGATACCCCCATAAGATCCTGGGTCATAGATCACCTGATACATTAATAGGATGGCCCGAATCGAAATCAATGTGCATATCACTTTCCTCAGCAGCCGGGCATGAAGATGACCGGGACATTCTCTTCCCGGATAACCAAGATCCCGGGCTCTTATACAAGTGCCCGAGAACTTCCACCCGGGCTATCTCGAGAAGCGCACCACACTCGAGTGTATTGATATGGTCAATCTTAGCTGTCAAAACAACATGTCTTTGGCGTGTCGTATAAGTCATCAGAAAGTATGGGCGGCCGACTTGACATATTTAGTAGGTAGGCACTGAAAACAATGTAACTACTACATTTTTCTCTTATAAATAGCAGATATATTTCTCATTTAATGATTCTGAAATCTTTGAACTCTAAAGTACACATATATTCTCACATATATAGCTTGTGTTCTTTGTCTTCAACCTGCTGACTTAAGCATCGGAGTGGCCACGCCAGATACCCCTCCGGCGCCCATTCACGAGTTTCTTTCATTGTTTGCAGGTCACGGTCGAAACCATCTACTTTGATCATTTTCTTGAACAACATTATTGATTCGATCCAGTGGAGCACCAGACCCGGCTCATCCATTTCGCCATGATCGCATCATTGGCGCCGCCTGTGAGAAATTGAGACTAAGGCGTTGATATGGATCCAACTAGAAGAACAAACCAGGACACTTCCAGGGCTTCTGGAGATGGTGCGCATACTTCGGGATAAAGTGGTGTTCCTCCCACAGGACCTAACCTTATCACTGTGTCCCTGGAAGATCTGGCTCAGATTTTATTTGAGGCAGTGAAAAAAGCTATGGCTAGAAGACCCCTCTCATTACGTTACCCCTCCGAGGAGGGAGCAAGAGCAAGAGCAGGAGGTGCGAGAAGAGGATGGGGAGTCTAGTGTAGTGTCCAAATCCCCGACTGTGGCGGAAGAGCTATTGGAATTGAGGCAGAAGATGAAAGTATTGGAGGGACAGTTGGAGGGTCGTAGTCTTTCTTATCGTAGTCTTTCTCGGGCAGTTGTCAAAGGATTCTCATTTGCTGAAATTATTGTCCGGAAGCCTCTTCCCAGGAACTTCAAATATGCTGAAGTTAAAGATTACGATTGTAATGCGGACCCGGAGGAACACCTGTCCAGGTTCGAAAACCAAGAATTTTTTCGTTCATTAACCAAGAAGGTACTCGGGACTTTGAGAATTTGTTGTCCCGGGCAGAGAAGTACATTAACATGGAGGATGAACAGAAACAGAAGAGAGAAGCAGGGAGGAAAGAAAGGGGAGACCGGGTGGCTAAGCTCGAAGAGAGAGGGCCGAGGAAGAGTAGTCAGGGGAATTTTTCCCGTTATGTACCCCTGAAGATTATCCGGGACCGGGAGGTCCAGGAGTGTAGTAGGGATTTGCTGCCATCTCAGTAGTTTACTAGGTCGGAGAAGAATGGATTTTGTACTCTCCACGGGGTGTATTATCATAATACTGAAGATTGTAAAACCTTGAAGAGAGATTACGTCCCGCCCTCCGTCCAGGGACATAGTCAATCAAATAAAAGGCCGAGAGTGCCACCTTAGACGTCTCGGCAGCCAACACCCAGCGCCCGGGAGATTCAAGGAATGCCCCGAGAAGTGACCCCGGTAAGAGGAGAGAACAGGAGCCCGAGAGGAAGAAAGCCTCATGCCCCCACGGCAGGGTTAATAAAGATGATATCGGGAGGCTCCACTGATGGAGATTCCAATTGGGCAAGGAAGTCAAAAAGTGGACGAGATTGTATGGAGGTAGAAGGGATGAGGAGGAATGAAGCAGTAATCAGCTTTAGCCCTGGAGATTTAAAGGGAGTCAATCTTCCCCACAATGATGCCCTGATCATCCAAGCCAGGGTAGCCAATTATGACATTATGAGAGTTTTTGTGGACTCGGGCAGTTCTGTTAATGTCATATTCATTGAGTCCTTTGCACAGATGGTTTGCAGGGATATCAGCTGGAGACTGTGGAAACAACACTTTTTGGCTTTGCAGTCCATGCTGTTTATCCTGAAGGGGAAATCGTCCTACCCCTGACTTTGGGTACCGGAGAACTAAAGAAGACATTAATGACTACTTTCACTGTGGTGGATGCCCTGTCATCATATAATATCATTTTGGGGCGGCCGGACATGAACGAGCTGAGGTCAGTGGCATCTACTTACCACCAAAAGATCAAGTTTTCTGTGGGAAGTTGGGTAGGTGAGGTCCGAAGAGATCAACCTTCTTCCCAAAAATGTTATGTAGAGGCAGTCCGGGTGGATCAGAGTAAGGCCTGCAAGGGGGGGAAGAAGGCAAGACTTGATTAGAGGGGGGGGTAGTGGAGAAGAGGGAGGTACATTTTGTAGCTGAGGAGGAGCAGGAGATTGTAGAGATCAGACCAGGCCAGCAGATTCGGGTGGTTCAGATCTCAATTCATCCACCAGGGTCAGTTTAATCAGTTATTTAAAAACTCATATTCATGTTTTTGCCTTGTCCCAGTAGGAATTGACAGGGATCTCATCCCTGATATCGGAGCATCACTCAAATATCCTCCCGAGATCTCACCCGGTGAAGCAAAAGAAGAGGTATTTTGGTCCTTAGAAGGACAAAGTTATTGATGAACATGTGAGAAATCTGTTGAAGGCCGGCCACACTCGAGAAATTCAATTTCTTACTTGGCTCTCGAATGTGGTGTTGGTACCAAAGCCCACAGGGAAGTGAAGAATGTGTGTGGATTTTCGGGACCTCAATAAAGCTTGCCCCAAAGATCACTATCCCTTGCCCAGGATTGATCAATTGGTGGACTCTACCTCGGGCTATGATTTGCTGAGCTTCATGGATGCTTACCAGGGGTATCATCAAATTCCCTGGCTAGAGATGATCAAGATAAGACCAGTTTCATTACCTTGGGAGGTACATTTTGTTACGTTGTCATGCCTTTCGGGTTGAAGAATGGCAGGCCCACCTACCAGCGGCTTATGAACAGAGTCTTTGAGAAGCAATTGGGCAGGAATGTGGAGGTGTACGTGGATGATATTTTGGGGAAGTCTAAGAAAGTTGTTGAATTTATTTCTGATTTGAAGGAAAATTTTGCCACTTTGATGCATTATGGAATCAAGCTCAACCCGACCAAATGTATTTTTGGCATGAAGAGTGGCAAGGTTCTTGGGTTTATAGTGACAGACTGGGGAATTGAGGTAAATCAGGAGAAGGTGACGTCCGTAATATGCATGTCATCTCCCCGATCTGTCAAAGAGGTGCAGAAGCTGACCGGGAGGGTTGCTTCTCTTTTTCGGTTTATATCCCGATGAGCACACAGAAGTTATCCTTTTTTCTAGGTTATAAGGAAGGCCCAACAATTTGGATAGGATGATAAGTGTGAACAAGCCTTCCGGGATTTGAAAAGTCATCTTGCATAGCTTCTTGTACTGGTGAAGCCGGAGCCCGGGAGAAATTGTTTGTTTACTTGTCTACTACAGAGTATGCTGTCAGCTTAGTACTGATAAAGGAAGAACGGATGGAACCCATAGCCCGGAGTTCCTCGTCAGCCCCCAAGCGCAGTGTGCTACTCATTGAGGTGAACCAAGGAATTCCTGCAGTCTCTGGTTGAGGGGGTGAAGAGACTTGGGCTTTGCCTTTACCCTTGTTCTTTTTCAGAGCTCGGGAAGGGCCAGAGGACGAGGGTTTGGTTTGTTTAGGTTTGGGTTTTTTGGAGGAGGTGGTAATAAAGCGTTGTGGAGGAGGAGAATGTGGAGAATCGGAGCGCATCGCGGTGGACTCGTAGCTAGGTGAACCTCGCGCATTCGCTCCGGAGGTTGAAGAGGTGGAGCTAGACATTTTTGAAGAAAACAGAGAAAAACTTACGAGTGTGGTAGGAGAAAGGCGGTGACTGTGCGAATGGAATGGTGACGGTGGTGGAAGATCGCCTGAACCGGGAGAGCAATACGCCGCGAAGAGGAAGAATTTGAGAGAATTTGAAATTCAAATTTGCGAAAAGCGACATATGAAGGGGATGTTTGGTTTTATATAGGCAAAAAGGAATACGATCTCCACTATTGATCAAAAGGCAGATCGGACGGTCAGGATGCATCTAGGAAATTGTGCGGATATATGAAAGGACGCGCACGGATATCGAGGAGACATGCTCATTATTACCTCGGAATACGAAATGATTTTTCGGCGGTTTAAATGCTTAAGCATACGTCATCATGACATCAGTCCTACTACCCGAGAATACTAAGCGACAAAATATTCTAAAAGTCCGGGAGACTTAAGGCCCCGATATCTTATCTAAAGTCCGGGAGACTTAAGGCCCCTCCATCTTATCTAAAGTTTAGGAGGTATGGGGTCCCGGCACCTCGTCCCATCTATGAGATATTTGAAGCCCCGATGCTTTTATAATCTGAAATTAATTATATTCTTATTGGACAAACATGATTAATCCCGGATAACCAAGATCCCGGGCTCTTATACAAGTGCCCGAGAACTTCCACCCGCGATACCTCGAAAAGCGCACCACACTCGAGTGTATTGATATGGTCAATCTTATCTGTCAGAACAACATGTCTTTGGCATGTCGTATAAGTCATCAGAAACTATAGGCGGCCGACTTGACATATTTAGTAGGTGGGCACTGAAAACAATGTACCTACTACATTTTTCTCCTATAAATAGCAGGTATATTTCTCATTTAATGATTCTGAAATCTTTGAACTCTCAAGCACACATATATTCTCACATATATAGTTTGTGTTCTTTGTCTTCAGCCTCCTGACTTTAGCATCGGAGTGGCCACGCCGGATACCCCTCTAGCGCCCATTCACGAGTTCCTTTCATTGTTTGCAGGTCACGGTCGAAGCCATCTACTTTGCTCATTTTCTTGAACAGCATTATTGATTCGATCTGGTGGAGCACCCGGCTCGACTCATCCATTTCGCCAGGACCGCATCAGTCACAATATATATTCAATATCTCTCACTCATACAAATTTGAGTACTTAAATATATGTTCTAGCATCATATCTCATTCTTTCATACAAATTTGGTATATATAAGGTATCGTTTCATTGTGTGAGGGATCACACAATGACGAAGCATGGAACCATTCGTCATTCTCCTTGTCTGGTCGTTTTAGAAGACCACATGCAATATGTATGCATACTCTGATGGATCTTCGACTCAATTTTGGGCATTTCACGCTTTAAATATCATACGAACCTTAGTCCAATCTCTACTAAGAGCGCCTGGTCTGCGTGCTTCGAGACCCGCGTCTTCCAGTAGTTTGCATGTAACGTCCCAAAAATTTGAATGTCCACGTGAACCAGATGCATGTAAGTTATCAAATTTCTTATGTATTTTAATTAAATTGTTTTAATTACATGAATTTATTAACGTAGGCATGTTTAAAATGTAGTTTTCTACTAGAATGCATAAAATTGTGTTTTAAAGGTTATTCGAGACGCAATCGAGTAACAAAGACAGAGGACCGTAAAGGGAAAATATTTTTGTTAAAGGAATTTTTTTAATTATTTAATATATGATATATTTTAATGGTATTTTCGAAAATTATGACTTTTGAGATGTTTTTTACGCACTGAGTCGTATTTCAAACCCGTATTCGATTTTTGACAAAAATAGGAACTTTTTGGAGGCTCGGTTAAAATTTTCGAAAAGTATCCTAAAAAAAATATTTTAGCTACTATCTAATGGGCCTAAGCTTGTACTATGTATTTTATATCAAATAATCAAGCTTCCAAACTCTTTCATTCCATTCAAACATGCGCCCATCACCCTAGGAATACTAGGAATCTTCCATCAGCTCATAAACACACGCACCACACGTTTTCAAGAGGAATTCACACAAGGTTTTAAAAAAATTCATCAAGCTTCTTCCCCCATCTCTCCGCCAATGTCCCTCGCATCACAAGTCGTTTTTCGTGCGTAATAAACCCAAAGGCACGCCTTAATCTTTCTTCACTAATATTTTGCACCATATTATGCATTTTGATACATGATTGCATGATAAACTTGATACACTTATTTTATTTTCGTTTTTATGGCATAAACATGATAAAACTAGAATTTTCATCTTTTAAAACTCTTGCTTATGATGCACAAAGGGGCTGCCATGGTAAGGTTACTAGAAGGGATGTTTATTCACATGTTTAAGGGTCCTTAGGTGCATGTTTAAAGGTTGGACAAGATAAGGTACCTTGATGAACGAAAATTGGGTTTCTATGGGCTAAGGTTTGCGTTTTTCATCCTAGGCGAGGGAGACTGCTAGCTGCTGCTTGGGACGTGTTCAATGGTCCTAAGGGAGTCTATTCATGGTCCTAGAGGGGCTGTGTAAGGGATGGAATGGGAGGACATAGGCTGCACGTGCGTTTGGGTCGCTTAAGGCATGAAGGGCTGCGGGTTTAGGGTTGTGCTTGCATGGGCTGTAGCGCTGTTCTAGAAAGGGTCTAAGGGACTCGGTCAAGATCCTAGGAGGATTAGCATGGTCTGGTTGGGTCGGCTAAGCGCTAGGAACGAAGGGGGGGCACATGGATTATAAGGCTAGGGTATGGTCGATTATGGGCATAAATTTCCAGCAAGGTTCTAGGCTTGATCAAAGGTCTTAATGGGCTTGATGTGGGTTGTACATGGTATGGTTAGGTTTTAATTAGCTTTGGTTCAAGTTTGGTTAAATTGCGAGTCAATACGAGTTAAAACCGAGATGTACGTTTAAGTTTAAAAACGAATTGAGAAATTAGCCGAGGAGCTTAAGTTTAAGAAATATTTATAGGTGTATTTTAAGGTGTTATGTTAAGTTTGGATGGATGTGGAACGTCATTTTAAGGTCTAGGGATAAATTGAGAAAATTAGGGTTTCAGGGGCAAAACGGTCATTTTACACCTGAAAAATGTTAGACGTCCTGGCAGTGCCCTGAATGCTATAATAAATTTTAAAACGTTTATGGAATTTTACGATATAACGTTAATTCTAAAAGAAGTGTTGTATGCTTGGGTTAAAAGAAAAATGATTTATGTATATACATGAATTTTATAAGTGATTGAAATATGAAAGGTTGAAGAAGGTGAATTGATTGTGACTAATACGATGATACGATGATATGTAAGGTCAAGGATCAGTTGATGGGTGAGATTTATCGCTGATGTCCTGTAGTCCAGTAACATGATAATATGTAGATGGATCCATCGTCCTACAGCTAATACGAAAGTCGCAATTGAGGATCCGAATTCAATAAAAAAGGGAAACATATACTTATATGATGAAAGGAAAGAAAAGTATATGATGAAAGGAAAAAGTTTAAGTTTATGCATGTTCATGAGAACCTATTTTCTTCAAAGTATTTTCACCATTGAATGTAAATGCATATGTATTACTTGCTATTACGATTAAGGGTTACTGATTCAATAGACTCACTAGGTGTGATCAATGAAGGTGAGCGTGATGTTGATATTGAGGGAGGACTTGATGGTTAAATTAGCTGGAATGAAGGTACACACAACCCAAGGACCGTCGCTAGTTTTCTACGAAAAAAAATTAAGTTTGTGATTTAAGCTACTTTAAGGATTTTATGACGTTTAGTAATTTTATGCTTTTTAGGGATTTTGAAATATTATGATGTTTATTCTTTTATTTTTTTAAAATTGTTAATTTAGGTTTGGTTGACGTTTACGATTTTATGTTTTGAATTGCTTTTTTTTGGATTTCAAATAATTAGATAGTGAGTTTATATATATATATATATATATATATATATATATACATATGTATATATATATATATATAAAGGAAAAAAGTCTAGTACATTTTGAAGAAAAAAGAGTAGTGGATGTTTCATTGCTCATCTGTCTTTAAACTTTGGACATGTTTCATAATCGATCATGACAGATCTCATTGTAGCCAAAATTCCAGGGCGACTATAATCATTAAAACCTCCCAGGTTGTTCTTAACGCTGAGGGATCCTTTGCATCAACATAGGTTGTAACGTCTACCGTTTTAAAAGTGCAGAAATATTTTTTCAAATAAAGCACTCATTTTGAAATCAATATTTAAATAAATCACATGCATGCAATCCTACTTAAAAGCATCATTTAAAAATTATCATAAACAATTACCGCTAACAATATAGCGGAGTAAAATCCTAACATCAGCAGTAAAATAAACAGCGTATAAAATATTCATCCTCTCAAAAAGATAAAATCATAAATGTGTGGAAAATCATAAGGTCATCGGGTCGTGTCGCCCACCAGGTCTGCTGACTCAGAGTCCAGCACCTTCAGTCTCCTCGACACCGAACTCATCTGCATCACACACACCTAGTGAGTCTAAAGACTCAACACACCTGTACCATAAATAACAAATACCTATATATAGAACACATCAGTGAAAAATATCATAATTAACATGTCTTTCATGAACTTTAGAAGCTTAATGCAAACTTGTCATATGCAATTGTGGCGTGTCAAAACAGCTCATCGTTAATCATCATTCATCATTTATCATTCATAGGTGAATTCAGTTCATTAGAGGTGACTATCGTACATCATCATTTACGATGGATCCATCATGCATAGAACCGCGGTACCCGGCGACTGTCGGACATCAGTGACAGGATTACCCATCCACTATGCATAGGCCTCATCATCAGCATTTACATATATATCTTAAACATTTACATATACTTCGATAGCCACAACTAATTCTCATCATTTAAAACATCATCATTTACATCACTTATAAAAATCATGCACAAATGCAATTTTCTTTAAATTCAAGCATGCAACGTATATTTTCATAAAATCTTAAAAATTGTGAATCATGATGTATAAACATTTAAAATATCATAAATGTGTGCTCAGGGCACTGGTATGACCAAATCTTACCCCGTGTGCAAAATGACCATTTTGTCTCTGGAACCTAAAAATTATCGTTTCACCTCTGGACCTCTAAAATTGTCATGAAGCTTACAAAACTCCTTAAAATGTCCCAAAACATTTTTAAAATCATTCCTAGACGTAAACTCAAGTCAAATTCAGAACTTAACCGATTCGTTTTAAAACTTGGACTGAGGTCTCGGTTTTAACCCGAATCGACTCGAAACTTAACCAAATTTTCCCCAACTTCTTACCACACCTCATAAACACTTAAATGGCTCTAAAAATGTCCAAACCCAACTCCTAAGCCCTTCGGTCACCCCTTGAAAGTTGCTGGAAAATTCCAAAAATTTCCTCTCAAACCCTATGCGTGCCCCTTTCCATTTTTTCCTTCCCTAACATGGACCAGTGGTGTTTCGAACTTCCCTAGACACTCCAAGGACTCCTATGAACCCAAAGAAGTCACGGAGGCTCACCCATGCCAGCCACAGCCCCCACCCCGAACGCTACACTCACAAACGCTCCACTCGAGTCTCGCTCCTTCCCTCCCGATCGCCAGCGCTTGAGGTTGGTTCCAATGCACCTTGAGCACATCCAAGCCTTGTCTCAGACCCACTAGGATCTGTTCTAAGGCTCGGATAGGTCCTCATGTTGCTAGCTAACCCCTGCGCGCCGAAGACCCCCAAGAACCGAGCCATCTCCTTGAAGCAACCTCTCGGTTGTGCATCCTGCAACCACAAGTCACCATTCTAAATCCTAAAACACCATCCATGCACCCTGCTTGGTCCCTGAACACCCAAGATCGCAGCCCCCTTAAAAGACAGTACATAAAACGTGAGTTTACAATTAAGAACGCATGACATGAGAAAAAAACGAATGAAACTTCATGCTGCACACTAGATCGGACGAATTATCATGCAAAAACACATTCAACATTATATAAGACATTTATGATGCGAAAAAAATAGATACAATGCGTGCCTTCGATGATTGATTCACAAAACAAGAAGAGGGAGCACCGGATGGATTTCTTTTGCAAGGAATGGAGATGGCCGATGATTTTCTTGAGTTTTATGCAGTGAAACTGAGGAGAAAAAACCGAGGGAGAGGGGAGGTGTCGGCTAGTACCATGCTAATTAGGTTTAGGTCAAATTATATACTAATAAAATGGTTAACAAATAAATTAACGGGCCCTAATTTGTTAATTAAAGGATTAAGAATATATTTAAGCCCAATAAGCTTAAAAGTAGGCCCATTAAATCCAAATTCACTCTCGAAAAAATATTTCATGTTAGAAAGTATTTTGAAAATATTAGCCGAACCTTCAAAAATTCTCCCGAATCGATAAAATTTACGTACCATTAAAAATAAAAACATACGGATAAAAATACCCAATAAAATCCTATTTTTGAAAAATACCCTTTAAAACACCTTATATTAATTAATAAAAATTAATCATGTATTTTAATAATTTTCCTGAAAATTCTCTGGTATCCAATCCTCGTTCGAGCGTGAAATGCATCTAGAAACCCTAATGCATTAACTTTTAAAATTTAATGAAATAAACCTATCGTGCATGAATTTATTCGTAACATGCATAAAAATACTTAAACACATGATTTAAAATAAAATCCTAGATTGCATGCATTCATGTTACGTGATTTAAATTCATGGACCTTACATAAGTTATGCGCACTTGATCTCAAATTCTCATCCAGTCGCTATTACAGTGCCAGGGCGATTGCTTGTGTGATAGCCAATCCAAGTCTTGTTACATTCATATGTGAACACAATACTTAAATAATAGCTAGAATTTTTCAGGAAATAAAATTTGTACACCAAGTGATAGCAGTGCCTCCTAGCAGAAATACATATCCCGAAGTAGATTTGTACTCATCTTTATCTATTGCACCATCGGCATCGCCATATCTAGACCAGTTTCAGACTACCTGGGTAGCATAATGTGAGGTCAGTTTTCCCTTTTAGATATCCAAGTATGCACTCCACAACCATCCAGTGACCGGGACCAGGGTTACTTTGATATCTGCTCACCATTCCTTCAACAAATAATAGGTCTAGTCGAGTACACATTATAGCATACATCAGACTTCCTACCGCACTTGCATATATTGTACTTTAGACATGCGTTCTTTTCTTCATTTTTCTTAGGGCATAATTCTTTGTTAAGAAAGTGGTTTTTGTCTATGGGAGGGTCAACATGTTTAGCATTTTCCATACAGAAGCGTTCTATTACTCTCTTGATGCATACTCAATGATCACTTAGAACAACCTTGGCGTATAACTACAATTATACTCAGCTTCTCCCATGTACTTCATCTCAAATGTTGAGGACAACCATTCTTTAGTGGTGAGAATCATCTCCATGTCATTTCCTGCCAATAATATGTCGTCCACGTATTGTGAGATTATTAGAAAACTCTTACCACTTTTCTTGACATTCACACAATGGTCCTTTCAATCATCTTGAAGCCTATTGAGGTGCTAGATCGATGAAAATGATTATACCATTGTCTAGATGATTGTTTCAGGCCATAGATGGAACGCTTTAAGCGACGTACTTTGTGCTCTTCTCCCTTATCCTGTAATCCTATGTGTTGTTCCATATAAATTTCTTCTTCTAATTTTGCATTCTTTACGTACATCCGAAATAATTCCATATCTAGTTGGGCGACTATGGCCAAAATGAGGCCGATTGAGGCAAATATCACTACTTTCGAGAATTTCTCTTCATAATATATACTTTCATGTTGGGTATACTACTTCGCCACAAGTCGAGCTTTGAATTTTTCAATTGATCTATCAGCTTTACGCTTGACCTTTAGAACTCACTTGTTCCTAATGGTCTTACGTCTTGGCAGTAGATGAACTAGCTCCCTGACATGGTTCTTAGACATTGAGCTAATTTCATCATTCATAGCATCTATCCACTCTTTTGAATTTGGTGAAGTAGTTTTCTCTTCATAATTGTTTGACTAGTTCACCTCTGCTTTTTTGAATTTTTAAATTTTGAAAGCCCCCTTTAGTTGGAATCCTACCACTGAATTTTGGGGCATTGTCACTATCTCTGTCGATTTCTGAATGAGGTAGTAAATCCTCATTATCCCTAGAGATCGAGGCACCACTTTGGAGTTCCATAAGATCAAAAAAATCAGTGTTCCCCTTGACTTCACCTATTGTGGGAAAATCCTCCATAAGGAATTTCACATCTCAGGATTCAATATCAGTCATTCCTCCGTCAGGATGTTCAAAATACATAACTGAAACGTCCACTAATTTTAAGCTTTAAAATCCTACTAATTTTTTTTTTATAACATAGAATTCGAAAATTTATATTTAAAATAACTTAACATTTCCGTCATCAAAAATAATTTAACATTTAAAAGTTTAAAGTGAACAAAATCCCTAACTCGTCAATTAACAAAAATCCTACATCAACCATTAATATGCTCAACAATAACTTCAAAATAAAGCATGAAAATCTCTAATTATCAAGCTTTAAAACTTTAACTATCAAGCTAATGCAGAAAATAATGTTCCTCGGAAATGTACTGCCGGACTCGATTCACTCAAGCGTTAGCGCCTCCCTCAATCTCATCCTCATCTGTAACATTCAAACCTAGTGAGTCTAATGACTCAGCACGTTCTAAAAATGAATAACAAATAATACATATACAAGCACATACATTAAAATCATACTTTTATTCAAAATAACATAGCATGAATTTGTAACATAATTTAATCATAACTCGTCAAATCATAAAGCTTTACATCATTTATCGTTTTGGGTGAAGTTTAATCCTTGAAAGTGACTAGCTATATCCTCTGATCGAATGATCAGTCTTAGCTCACCATTGCGCATGGGGACGGGCACTAGGCACTGACGTAAAATGAAAATATGATCGTTGGGCTCCCTTTGGGGCCTTCTCCCATAAACGGGCTCTCTCTGAGGCTTTCTCCCTCACGATATTCCCGTAAATAATATATCATATCCTTTTTGTTACAGTCAATTCACATCCTTCAAAATATTTTTCTTTTTCTTTTTATTTATAAAATATTGTATCCTTTCCACATTCGACAAATAACATTATAACAGTAAAAATTACACAGCTTTATCACAAATCATAAAATCTCATATTGTGGGGACCCGGACGCCAATCATCTTCTTAATCGTCATTGGGACTAATTTAATCAATTAGAATAAACAGGGTCTAAATTTTTTTTAAAAGTACATTATCAAAGACAGAACGTAATGACATACATCTTATTATACATAACAGTATTAAAAGTACAAGTCTTGCACTATATACAATCAGTCTCAACTAAGGTTTAACAACTATATAACAAGTGTTTAAACCCTATATCTAGTCCAAGTCCGTAGTCTCCACTCTAATCTCAATCTTTCTTCACCTCTGTGACCCTGAACCTGTCCCACTTGTTGCCATGCACACATACAAACACGACAACAGCCGGATAACTCCGGTGAGAATAAAATCCCAGTATAAACAATGTATCAATGCAATCATATAAAACATATAAAAGAGCATAATAAACATCAAAACCTGTATCTAATCTGACCACATGAATGAATACAATTCTGTACCTCAATCAAGGACTCATTTCTAATCTAGGGATCCCGATCTAATTTAGACTTTGGCATGTTGTATCGAATGTCTACAATAGAAGTCGATCTACCTCTAAGCTCATCGATACACCGTAAGTCTAGGGTCTTAGCAGTTTTGTCAAAGACCTGGCGGTTCTGCCCTAGCTAGGCTGATCTGCCCTAGACTCGAATTCTTGTTATGCTATAATTCAATAGACTAAACATATCAATCTGATAATTTGCAAATATCAATGCAATGAAATAAAGTATGAGATTTAGGGAAACTCAAGTCAAACCTAACTTGAGTTGTGCAATCCCGAATCAACATTTATTTATACCTTTCGTTTTGTCGCTCTGATACAATCGAAGACTCAAACTCAAAGTCTGTCAATGTTCAATCTGGCAATGACAATATCAATATACTATATCAATATTCTATTCAAATCAAGACATCTCTGTCTTATCAAATTCTGATGGTACAATAGTACAATCTTGCGATACCAGTAATACCATATCAGTATATACCAATTTTAATAACTTATAATCAACCACCGTACAAATCTGACATCAATCTTAATCAATTCCATTCTGAAAATCATAACAATATTCTGAAAATCATAACAATTTCATATGATATCTGTTTCTTAATCTAACTTCGATTCTATGATGTTTAACATGTCAAGAACATCATATATGAATCCCATTCAATTATGACAATATCATAATTTCAAGACATATCACAACTTAACAATACTTACGTCCAATTGAAGCCTGCGTTGCTAGGAACACAGTACTGAAGTCGGATTCAAAATCGGACGGACGGATTTCTCACAAAAGACGTAAGGATTTTCTGGAGAATTTCTCTGAATCTTTCTACGTTTTCTCCTTGTTTATTCTGAAGGAAACGATTTATATATATCTCATTGCATGTAAACGAAATGCGGCTTCTTTTCACAATTCTTACGCGGCGCTCGGGTGGTGCTAAACTACCGCTCGGGCGCGGCATGTTCTGTCCAAAGTCTTTCGGATTACACATTGGCGCTCGGGTGGTCAAAACCTTCCACCCGGGCGCCACCTCTTCTGCCCGCAACATATATTTGATGAACACTGGCGCTCGGGCGGTCAAAAACTACCGCTCGGGCGCCAGGCTCTCTGTCCACAAGTTGTGTAATTCATATGCTTGGCCCAATTTAGTCTCGTAATGGCCCGTCTATAATCACATTAGTTCAAATTCAATAATCTTCGCTTAACATGATATGAAATCTAGGGCATTACATTTCTCCCCCTCTAAGATACGATTTTGTCCCCGAAATCTCAGGCAATCTATCATATCAACAAGGATTATATACAGATATTGTATATAAAAAAAATTTACATTATCGAAACAACTCTGGGAATTCTTGTCTCATATCTGATTCAGTTTTCCAGGTGGCTTCTTCAATGCCATGACGAGTCCATTGAACTTTCACAAGTGGAATGGTCTTCGTTCTGAGCTGTTTTTCTTTTCGATCGATAATCTGAATCGGTTTTTCAACATAGCTTAACGTCTCATCCAGTTCGGCCTCGTCTGGCTGAATAGCATGTGAAGCATCAGGAAGGTATTTCCTTAATAACGATACATGAAAGACATCATGTATCCTGGATAATGAAGGCGGTAAAGCGAGTCGATAGGCACGATCTCCAATCTTCTCGAGAATCTCAGAAGGCCCAATGTATCATGGAGACAGTTTCCCTTTCTTGCCAACTCTGACAACTTCTCTGAAAGGTGAAATCTTTAAAAATACTCGGTCTCCTGCCTCAAATACCAACGGTCTGCGTCGGACATTGTCATATTTGGCCTGTTTGTCTTGCGCTGCCTTCATTTTCTTTCGAATCAACTTCACTTTTTCTGTCATATCTCTGATCATGTCAGGTCCAATCTCAGGCACTTCAGAGATATCATCACAATAGAGACGGGATCGACACTTCTTTCCGTACAACGCTTCAAATGGTGCCATCTCAATACTCATCTGATAGCTGTTGTTGTACGAAAATTCACAAAGCGGCAATGCATCTTGCCAATTAGTGCTAAAATCAAGCACTACTGCTCTTAGCATATCCTCCAATGTCTGGATAGTCCGCTCTGACTGTACGTTGGTCTGTGGATGATATGCGGTACTCAGATGTAACTTCGTGCCGAGAGCTTGCTGCAAACTCTGCCAGAAATGCGAAGTAAATCGAGGATCACGGTCTGATACAATTGACTTCGGCACTCCGTGCAATCTGACCACTTCTCTGACATAGATTTCTGCCATCTGGTCAAATCTGTACGTCATCTTGTACGGAATAAAACATGCGGATTTGGTCAATCTGTCAATCACGACCCAAATCGCATCACAACCTCGGGAGGAACGCGGCAATTGTGTTACAAAATCCATGGCAGGAATGGACAAACTCTGTAATAATCCTCCTGGTTTCTTTCTTTCTGCTTTCACCTGCTGGCAATTCAGACATTTGGAAACAAATTCGGCAATGTCAGTCTTCATTTGTTTCCACCAGAACTGTCTTTTCAAATCATTATACATCTTTCTGCCACCAGGATGAATACTGAATCGACTGTTGTGCGCTTCTGATAATATCCGTCTTCTCAAATCTGAAACATTCGGCACAACCAGACGATTATTCACATACAAGACGTTATCACGTACCTGATACTCCGATCGATGCCCTGTCCTGACCATTGACACTGATTTTTGTACATTCTGATCAACTTTCTGAGCCTGTTTAATCCTCAAAATCAGCTCTGGTTCTACTTGCACTGTATAAAGTCTCAACGGTCTATAATCTGTTTCAAATGCTAATCCAGACAAACAGCAGTTTTCTATCAAATTTGAAACACCGATCGTCGACAAGGATAAAGAACATACCTTTTGACTTAGTGCATCAGCTGCTGCATTAGACTTTCCTGGATGGTATTTGATTTCACAATCAAAGTCTTTAAGCAAATCAAGCCATCTTCGTTGCCTCATATTCAATTCAGATTGTGAAAACAGATATTTTAAACTCTTATGATCAGAATATATATCAAACTTTTCACCATAAAGATAGTGTCGCCATATATTTAATGCAAAGACGATGGCTGCCAATTCAAGGTCATGAATTGGATAACGGGTCTCATGTGGTTTAAGCTGTCTTGAGGCATAAGCAATAACATGCCCTCGCTGCATCATCACACATCCCAACCCTCTGTGAGAAGCGTCGCAATAAACCACAAAATCACCAGTACCGGATGGGATAGTCAACACCGGGGCACTGGTCAACCTCTTCTTCAACTCCAGAAAACTGGTCTCTCATTCTTCAGACCAAACAAATGGAGCATTCTTCTGAGTCAGCTACGTAATTGGTTTAGCAATACTTGAGAAATCTTTAATAAAACGACTGTAATATCCCGCTAAACCCATGAAACTGCAAATTCGGGCACGGACGTCGGTCTTGGCCAAGAATCACGGCTTCCACTTTACTGGGATCCACTGATATCCCGTCTCCGGATATAATATGACCCAGAAATACTACATGTCTTAACCAAAACTCACATTTCGACAGTTTAGCATATAATTTCTCAGCCCTTAAAATTCGCAACACAGTTCTTAAATGCTCAGCAGGCTCACTCATATTCTTTGAATAAATCAAAATATCATCGATGAAAATAATCACAAAATCATCGAGATATTTCTGGAAGACATGGTTCATTAATCCCATAAATACAGCTGGAGCATTTGTCAGACCAAACGGCATGACAATAAATTCATAGTGTCCATACCTTGTTCTGAATGTTGTCTTTGAAATATCAGAATCTCTGACTCTCAGCTGATGATATCCCGATCTCAAATCAATTTTGGAATATATCGAAGAACCCTGCAACTGGTGAAACAAATCATCAATACGAGGCAAAGGATATTTATTCTTTATTGTTGCCTTGTTCATGTAAGGCTCGAGAATTATAAACTGGCATTGATGTTAGACTTGTAAAGGTATGAATGCATGACATTTAAAGCAGAATTGTGAAGCTAGGCCGAAGCCACACCGCACCCGCGGTACAGGAAGGACCGCACCCGCGGTGCATTGACAGAAAATTGATGAATTTGTGCGAAGCAAGACCGCACCCGCGGTGCTAGCAAGACCGCACCCGCGGTGGTGCGACCGCACCCGTGGTCCTGCAATGACCGCACCCGCGGTCTGAGAATTTTGGAAAATGGACGGGCTGCCGAAAGCATAGCGCACCCGCGGTCGTGCGTGTCATTTGAAAAATAATAACACTTGTGCTTGAGCATGCAATATAGATATGTGTCTTCTTCCTCTTTCATTTCAGAACCTGAGAGCCGAGGGAATGCTTGGGAGAAAGCTTCATGTCTTTTTGATTTCCAATTTGTGCTTTTGAATGATTTTGTGTTCCGATTTTAATTCCGAGTGTAGATTTGTGATCCTTGCAACAAGAGCTAGCAAAGGATGTAAGTTTCTTCTATTTTCAACATGTTTCAGATTTTAGATGTTAGGGAAATTATGATTTGATTTGTGAAAGGTGTTGTTGATATGTTGCACACTATAGAAATGCGATCGGAACGATTTTCGGATACCATATGATGCTATTTCGAATTTTCAGCATGTATTATTGAAGAGTATATAGATTTTCAGAGTTTGAGAAGATTATGTCATTGATATGATGATGTTGATGAGATTATGGTATTGATATGTGAGTTGTGAATTGGCCAGTATCGAAGAATTACGTCGTTATGCCGTCAATTTGTACCAAGAGTTATGATTGATTGGATTATGTGTTGCTTGAGTTAGAGAATGATATTGTACCTCTCTATACTGCCATTTCAGATTTGTATTGACTACTTGGTATTCGAGATTTCGATTACGACACCGACTATTCGGCAAGAAAGGTATAATTCATGTGGTCTCGGGATTGCACAACTCGATTCAGATTTGATACGAGTTTCCCTAAATCACATACTAGATTGTTATTACATTTCATTATGTAATGCCTTGTTTATTGATTTATATTTGAGTCCTGAGATAGGAGATATTGGCAGATTGGCCAAAACTAGACGTTTCGGTGTATCGACGCATAGGAGTAGATTTGCTCTATGTGTAGACCCTCGATACAGAGTTGACCGAAGTCTAGGAATAAGACGTACCGTTGCCCCGAGTGGTTGGGTAGGTGACAGGCCGTCTTATTCACACCGGGATCCCTAGATTAGAAATGAGTCGAGTCAAGATTTAAATGTTGAATACAGATTTGTATTCTTCTACATGTTTAGATTTTCATTCATGTTACTCGATATATGCTATGCTTTCGTATATGATTATTACATTGCATGCATCCATGTTTTATACTGGGATATGTTCTCACCGGAATTATCCGGCTGTTGTCGTGTCTGTATGTGTGCATGGCAACAGGTGGGGCAGGATCTGGGTCTCGAACTAGATGAGAGATTGATGATAGCGTGGAGATCTCGGGCGTTGAAGATTTGTAGTGTTTCCTACGAGACTTGTATCACTTATGTTTGTAGTTGGTATTTGAACACTAGTGTATGCTTGTACGAAACATACATATATGTACGTTATGTTGTTTAATTAATATAAGACAAGTTATGCTTTTATAATACATTTGAATTGATGTTGAAAGCAAATTTTTGACCCACATTTTCGAACAAAGATCCAATTAAATCCCAAAAGAATTGAGTTAGAGCCCGGGTCCCCACAGTTCAGTTGCCGATAGTCTATGCAGAGTCTCATCGAACTGTCTTTCTTCCTTACAAACAGTAATGGAGCACCCCAAGGAGAAACACTCGGTCTGATGTACCCCTTGGCCAGTAAGTCTTCCAGCTGATCCTTCAATTCTTTCAATTCAATTGGTGCCATTCTGTACGGAGCTCCAGAAATTGGCACTGTACCTGGCATCAATTCAATGCTGAAGTCTATCTCTCTAACTGGAGGTAATCCCGGGATCTCATCTGGGAAGACGTCAGCAAACTCACGTACTACTGGCAAATCAGCCAATGATGGACTCGACTTCAGTAAATCTACTGAATATACAAGGAATCCCTCTGCTCCTTTCTGTAACAATCGGTCATAGATAATACGGATATTAAAGTAATTCTCGATCTAGAACCATTACCATAAAATTTCCACTCTTCAGCCATGTCAGGCCTGAATCTCACTATCTTGTGGAAACAATCAACTGTCGCTCTGTACTTGGTCAGCATATCAATACCGATAATACAATCAAAATCGGACAACCCAAGTACGATGGAATCTAATTCAATCTCATGCCCGTCATACTGTAGTACACAATGTTTTACAGAATTTACGGATATCAAACATGTCCCCAAAGGAGAAGAGACAGACACTACAGTTGCTAACGACTCTACAGGTAATGCATGACTTAATGCAAATCGTTCAGAAATAAATGTATGTGAAGCACCAGTATCAATCAATACATAAGCAGGGTAACCACATAAAGAACAGTTACCTGCCACAACGTCATCTGGTGCTTCCTGGGCATTCTCCTCTGTCAAAGCGAATACTCTGGCCTGCTGTCTAGGAGGCTGGCTAACAGTCTGGCTACCTCCTGGCCTCTGCTGTGACTGAGTGGTGCTGGCTGGAATGTATGAACAGCAGTTGATCGTCTCTCAGTCTGTGCTGCTGATCCTGATGATTCCGCTCCCTGGGATCTTTTGACCCCCTCTGTGGACACACTTTAGCAAAGTGTCCTGGATGTTTACAGATGTTGCAACTACCAGTCACTCCCTGGCATTGCTCAGTTGCATATCTTCCTTTGCAAGTCTTACAATAAACTCCAGTGTAACTCTGGCTCTGTCGAGAACCACCAGAGCTAGAAGAACTACTGCCAGATTTCTTAGATTGCTTTCCTCTGGCTTTCAAAAATTCCTTCTTCCCTCCACTGCTGCTGCCACCCTCAAATCTGGGAGGTTGTTGCTGTGGTTTCGGTGCTGGAGGCACAAATGAAGCCCCTTTATGTCTCATCAGACCGGCTTCTGCTCCCTTAGCTCTATTCAGGGCGTCAGTAAAATTATTCGGTCGCCCTGTGTTCACCAATGTGAAATCTCTGGGTTCAAGCCATTGATGAACTGGTCGGCAGTAGCTTCCTCGCTGTCAGCAACATGTGGAGCAAATTTCAACAAGGTGGAGAACTTGGACACGTACTCTTCTATGTTCATCTGTCCCTGCCTTAAATTGGCAAACTCCGCCCCCTTGTCCTTTCGGTACGACACTGGAAAGAATCGTTGATAAAATTCAGTTTTAAATATATTACAGGTGATAGTCGTACCTCTATGCTCCAAGGCCCTCTTGATCGTAATCCACCAGTTCTTTGCAACATCGTGTAACTGGTGTCCAATCAATCGAACTCGCCGCTCATCTGTATACTCCAATGAGTCAAACAACATTTCAATATCATCAAGCCAACTCTCGCACTCCACAGCGTTCTCTATTCCTTTCAAAGTTGGCGGGTGACATGACTGAAATCTTTTCAGTAACGTTTCCATTGGATTCGGTGTTACATCCATTGGAGGATTTGATGTACTACCTTGTTCTGGTACTCTTCTCGGAGGCATATCTGATAATCAAATAGATTATTAACAAATACCACAATTCTGTTTCAATCCTCCTCTGATCATCTTACTGCTGATCTAGAATCGGTGCTGATTCAGTCTCAATAAAACATATTACTATATCAAATCAGATAAAGAAGTAACATGTATTAAAGCAGTAAGACATGCTAGCATTCAAAAGCAGGAAAGAAAACCTCAATCTACCCCGCTCACTAGTCTCTTCTATCTCAATCTAAAGGATCTATCGCTCTGATACCACCTGTTGTGAGGACCCGGATGCTAATCATCTTCTTAATCGTCATTGGGACTAATTTAATCAATTAGAATAAACAAGGTCTAAATTATTTTTTAAAAGTACATTATCAAAGGCAGAACGTAATGGCATACATCTTAATATACATAACAGTATTAAAAGTACAAGTCTTGCACTATATACAATCATTCTCAACTAAGGTTTAACAACTATATAACAAGTGTTTAAACCCTATATCTAGTCCAAGTCCGTAGTCTCTACTCTAATCTCGATCATTCTTCACCTCTGTGACCCTGAACCTGTCCCACCTGTTGCCATGCACACATACAAACACGACAACAGCCGGATAACTACGGTGAGAATAAAATCCCAGTATAAACAATGTATCAATGCAATCATATAAAACATATATAAGAGCATAATAAAGATCAAAACCTGTATCTAATCTGACCACATGAATCAATACAAATCTGTACCTAAATCAAGGACTCATTTCTAATCTAGGGATCCCGATCTAATTTAGACTTTGGCATGCTGTATCGAATGTCTACAATAGAAGTCGATCTACCTCTAAGCTCATCGATACACCGTAAGTCTAGGGTCTTAGCAGTTCTGTCAAAGACCTGGCGATTCTGCCCTAGCTAGGCTGATCTGCCCTAGACTCGAATTCTTGTTCTGTTATAATTCAATAGACTAAACATATCAAACTGATAATTTGCAAATATCAATGCAATGAAATAAAGTATCTGATTTAGGAAAACTCAAGTCAAACCTAACTTGAGTTGTGCAATCCCGAATCAACATTTATTTATACCTTTCGTTTTGTCGCTCTGATACAATCGAAGACTCAAACTCAAAGTCTGTCAATGTTCAATCTGGCAATGACAATATCAATATACTGTATCAATATTCTATTCAAATCAAGACATCTATGTCTTATCAAATTCTCACGGTACAATAGTACAATCTTGCGATACCGGTAATACCATATCAGTATATACCAATTCTAATAACTTATAATCAACCACCGTACAAATCTGACATCAATCTTAATCAATTCCATTCTGAAAATCATAACAATTCCATATGTTATCTGTTTCTTAATCTGACTTCGATTCTATGATGTTTAACATGTCAAGAACATCATATATGAATCCCATTCAATTATGACAATATCATAATTTCAAGACATATCACAACTTAACAAAACTTACGTCCAATTGAAGCCTGTGTTGCTAGGAACACTGTACTGAATTCGGATTCAAAATCGGACGGACGGATTTCTCACAAAATCTTTCTACGTTTCTCCTTGTTTATTCTGAAGGAAACGATATATATATATATATATATATATCTCATTGCATGTAAACGAAACGTGGCTTATTTTCACAATTCTTACGCGGCGCTCGGGCGGTGCTAAACTACCGCTCGGGCGCGGCATGTTTTGTCCAAAGTCTTTCGGATTACACATTGGCGCTCGGGCGGTCTACACATTGGCGCTCGGGCGGTCAAAACCTACCGCCCGAGCGCCACCTCTTCTGCCCGCAACATATATTTGATGAACACTGCGCTCGGGCAGTCAAAAACTACCGCTCGGGCGCCAGGCTCTCTGTCCACAAGTTGTGTAATTCATATGCTTGGGCCAATTTAGTCTCGTAATGGCCCGGCTATAATCACATTAGTTCAAATTCAATAATCTTCGCTGAACATGATATGAAATCTAGGGCATTACACATATTTTCATCACAAACGTTTTAAAATATCATTTAGCATGCGTTATGATTTTTCAGAACACTTCCAACCCTTTTTGTACTTCCTTGGTGTAAAATGACAGTTTTACCCTTGGACCATAAATTTCTCGATTTTGACTTTTTTTTATTTTATTTTAACTTTTGTTGACTCGAGACTATCCCAAATAGTAATTTAAACTTAAATTTGACTTCTAATATTTTTATTTGATGTAAACTTGTGCTTTTTTATTTAATTCTTTATTTACTAAACCGTGAAGCGTTTTAATTCTAAATTAATTCTTACTTAAATATTTTAATTCCAAACTTTAATCACAACCTTTTCATACCTAAACTACCCTCGTGAACCACGAATCGACCTCTGTGTACCTTGGTTCGTACTCTTTATTCTCCTAACCCTTCAACCAAACCCTAGCACACTCCCCTTGAGCCACGGCCCAATTTCCTCGAGCCATAGCCGAGCCACCTTGGCCCAGACCAGACCCTAGCCTCCTGGACCCTCGTCGAACCCTCCTGGACAAGCACCCTAGCCCCAGCCCGTGCATGTAGCCTACGCACAAGACTTCTCCTAGCCACGACCCTTCTCCCTTCGAGCCACCACGGACCATTACTACTAGGCCCTGTTACGATCCCTAGCCACCTACCCTATACCCTACTGGACCAGCCTACCCAGCAGCGAACCACCCTAGCCACAGCTCACCAACCGTATGCATGGGGAAGAGTCCTACCCCTTGTGGATTCTTCCATAGCTGCCTTCCACGAGGGCTATGACTATTCGTAACCCTGAACCATGACCCACACCGAGCCTCTGACCAGCCCTGGCCGACCCCGGTGCACCATTCCTCCTAGCCGTGCCATCTTCCAATCATGAAGCCTAGAAAACCCTAGGTTATTCTTCCTAGCCAAGTTCGACTCCAAACCTAGTTTTCACCTTAAATCGTCCATGTTCCACCCATTAAACATCCTATGTTGGCAGCCAATCCCTTGGAAATCATAAAGTTTTTTGAACAAGTGTAAAATCGTCAAAACTTTGAAAATATTTGTTCTATCGTTAAACAGTTCATGCTTAAATATTTTATGCAAAAATAAATAAAACAAGCATAATACAATTTGAACGATGCATCAAAAGAATTTAAAAACGTGCCTTTACGTTTTAGAACGTTCAAATATACGATAGTTGCGAACGGGCGACGAAGACTCCTTGTTTTTTGCTCTCCAATTTTTCAAAAACTTGTGTGTGAAGTGTGTGTGTGTGATTCGGCTGCTATGTGGTGCCAAAAGACCCTAGGTTTCTAGTTTATAGATTTTAATTTTCATGTTAATGGGCTTAGGTTCTAATCTTAGGTAATTTTGGCCCAATAACACCTATTTAATTGAAAAATAAAAGTTTATAAAAATTAGTTTTCAAAAATAATACTTTTGATCTTTTAAAAGTTCATCGTTTACCCAAAACCAGCTTTCCAGAAAAAATCGTACTCGTCTTGTAAAATATTTTGGACTCTACTATTTTTAGAAAAATTTAATCATATTCTCTTGGTCTTCCCAGATCTCCTTTCTCAAGCCTATTATCGAATATTCGGATAAAATCTTAATTTCTCATGAAATCATAGAATTAGAGCTTTAATCATACAATATACATCAACTAAGCAGAATGGAGTTTATGAAATTTGTGGTCTTTTTAAAAAGCTTGGAAATAAATAATTGTCTTAGTGTATGTGAATACAGATCAGTTTCTCTGTTCTGACCAATCCCAAAAGTATGATAACAAATGATATAATGAACTTAAAATATAGTTTTTCTCTCAAATAATCTCTATTCTTCAGGGAACAAGTATTACCATTGGGAAACTGCAATTGATCTTTTACATGTTCTATTTGGAGAATTAGTGTAGAAATGCTTTGATTGGGGAGCTTACAGGAACATATCCAAGATCAAGCTTTGGGGTGCTACTTTATTAACACTGCATTTCGCTTTTTACCATTTATAATTTCATCTCAAATTAGAGTTTTAATGGACATCTTAATGGTCATGATTGATATTTGTATCATTACCTTCTACCTTATTTCCTATTAATATTCTCACAACTATCATTACTCAAATACTCTCGCCTCTTGTCGCCCAGCACTCACTGGTTAATTTTCACATGGTTTCAAGTTTATGATGTGAAAAGAAGAGATACATTTACAAACTTGTCTGATGTATGGGCAAAAGAACTGGAACTGTACTCCACTAATCTGGATTGCATCAAGATGCTTATTGGAAATAAAGTTGATAGGGTATTTCCATCTCTGTTTCTTATCGTCATTGCGACCACATTTTACTGCTGCAAGACTTTTCGGAGTTCAGTCTTGTTCTTTTTCTTTCATTGGGACTTCTGTTTCAGGAAGCTGAACGAGTTGTTAGCAGGGAAGAAGGGCTTACCCGTGCAAAAGAGCTTGGCTGTCTGTTTCTTGAATGCAGTGCTCAAACTAGAACAAATGTGGAACAGTGTTTTGAAGAGCTTGCTCTGAAGGTAAAAAAATTGCATTGTTCTTATGGAATAAATTACAAGGAAAGATTATAATGAAAGGAAGTTATAAAAACACATTCTCATAATTTGTAGTACATGTTTACAAACTTGAGAGTCAATGGATCATGATCAGCTTTCGGGGCTTTTAGTGCAGACCCTGTATAAATCTTCTCTTCTCCTCAGATTATGGAGGTTCCAAGATTACTCGAAGAAGGATCAACAGTTGTAAAGAGAGGCATCTTAAAACAGAAGCAAGAGCATCAGAAACCTCCTACCAGTGGTTGTTGCTCCTCCTAATGGCGGCGGTCGATAAAAAAACACCGCTATAGAAGCGGAATGTCTACCGACATGTAAAGTGCATTCTAAAAAGCGAGTTTCTCCTTGGCTTTTTCAAAATCGGAACGTGTAAATGCTAGCTTCTTTTCATATTTTCCCTGCTGCTGCTGTGCGTGAGATGCACCAAGTACGAGTGCTGCATCTAATTTAAGTTGATAGCTTGTGTAAATTTTTTGATCAGTTTGGTTTTCGGATCACTGCTTTCTGTTGAAAAATCCTGCCAAGTTGATTGTGTGTGCCAAGCCCTTTAAATTAACGAGTTCAAAGAAGTGTCCCTGACAATAACCATCTAGGCCAACTTGGTCGGACATAGGCGGTGTGTATTGGGTTATCGACCAAAATGGAATCTTACAAAGTCAAATGAAATGATTTCTTTAAAAGCCAACTGAATCGGCCGCATTTTTTAGCAGAATTGAACAAATGGAACCAAATAAAAAAATCATTTAGTTTTTATTATTATTTTTTGTCGTTAAAAATTTTGATGAAAACTTGTTTAGAATATAATGCCCTCAAGTCACATATATGCTTGTCGTTCGATCTGCAGTCACTCACAATAAATTCTATTTGGATTGCAGGATTTAGTGCTAAAAAATTTAAAATCTAAAATAATAAATATAATACATTTTTTTGAATGCTCTCGAAATCATTTTATCTGCATATTTTACTTGTTTTTACTTGTTTACTAACGAACGCAATGAATTTCCAATAATCATATCGGGGTCCTTGTAAATCCATCTCCCAAATCCTTTCCCTCATATACAAATATAACCTCAAGAATCCAAAATGAGGGGCCATCTGACTCCACTTACCGGTCAATATTATATCTCTACTTCTCTACTATTTTATAAAAGTAGAGATTTCCATAAAACCGCTACTTCTCATCTAGTGTGCGGATACCAGGTTTTCTTGACCCTTTGCTTCAATGCAGTATTATTTTCTTCTTTCATTCTCACTCCACGTCTCCAAGAAAACCATTCCACACAATATTTTATGCTCCTAATATGCACGATCCTCTCTACATTCATGTACTCTTCCCTCTCCCCAAATCTTCTCCCAGATAATTTTCACAAAAGGCCACTTTCCTTCCTATGAATCTCTCTATTTCTTGGTTGGCTTCACGAATTTCACTTCCCTCTTACAAATATTTTCTATCGAAAATCTTTCACAGAAGGTAAGTGTAACGTCCCGAAAATTTGAAAGTCCACGGCTACCACATTCATGCGACTTATTAAATTTCTTTGGTATTTTATTAAATTATTTTAAATCAGTAAATGCATATTTATTTCATTAATTACGTGTTTAATTATTTTTATGTATTTTATAGATAATTCATGCATGATATGATTTAATTCATGAAATTCATGCATTAGGATTTCTAGATGAATTTCACGTTCGAACGAAGATCGGAGACCAGAGAATTTTCAAGAAAATTATTTTATTGCACGATTTATTGTTATAAAGTAAGTTAAGGTGTTTTAAGAGTATTTCTCAAAAAATGAGATTTTATTTGGGTATTTTTACCCGCAGTATTTTATTTTTAACGGTATGCAAATTTTATCGAATCGGGGAACTTTTTAAGCGTTCGGCTATTATTTTCAAAACATTTTCAACACAAAATATTTTTCAGGAGTACGGTTAGATTTAATGGGCCTACTTTTAAGCTTGTTGGGCTTAAAACCCTTAATTATCATGTTAGGGCCCATTAATTATTTGATCAACTACCTAATTATTATAAAATAAACCCTTAACCTCTCGTAACCACTCCCCACAGCCGTTATACGTGCCTCCCCTTTCAGAATTCCTCGGTATCAGAACAAAACAGCTGAAGGCTTTGGTTCCCTCTTGGTTTGCAAAAGAAAAACTTCATCCGGGTCTCCATTTGCATCGATCTTGTCTTCAAATCATCAAGGCATGCATTGTATCATCCTTTATGCATCATACAAGTTATATATATGTTGTTATATGCTTGTCCATTCATGAAATTCTCGATCCAGCAACTGTACATGAGGATTTATTGGTTTTGCCTTGTTCCATGCATCTCCACGAGCACCACTCACGTTTTCTGATTTTTTGTGCAAGGGCTGCTAGTGCTGGTCGTTTAGGGGCTGAGCAAGGTCATGAGACGATGTTATGGGGTTAGAGATTAAGGCAGCTTGCGGTAGGATGAAGAGCCGAGGAGTTGAGCGTATATGGTCTCGTTTTAGGATGGGGCTCAGACCAAAGTTGCAACTGGCGGGGTGAGGGCATCTCCAGGCCATGGACTGGTCTTTGATGAGTCTAAGTCACGATCTGGAAGGGCTTGAACCTTGATGGTCTGAACCCGAGGGCCACGTGAGGGAGCAGCATCGAGGAGGGGTCATGGCCGAGTACTTTGTGAGGTTTAGCGAGAAGCTGGAAAGCACCAGCGTGTAGGGGACTAGTTTACGTGGGTTCAGTGGAATCAAGGACGTCCTAGGAGGGTCTAAGGAGGACTGATACGGAGCTGTATTGATTGGGTGTAGGCTAGAGTGCATTAATGGGAAGTGGGACACTAGGGTTGGTGGAGGTAGGGAATATGAAACTTTCTAGCAACTTTCCAGCAGCTGTAAGAGACTGATTTCCGTGAGTTATGGGCCTTAATTGTTGGGTTTTAGGACTATTAAGTGTTTTTAAGTTATGGTAAAAGTTTGGGAAAAATTGGGTAAAGTTCGAGTCGATTTGGGGTAAAAACGGCACCCGGTCCAAGTTTTAAAACGAATCGGTTAAGTTCGGATATTTGGCTTGCGTTTATGTCTAAGAATGCTTTTATAATGTTTTGGGACATTTCAAGGAGTTTGGTAAGCTTTGGGTCAATTTTAGAGGTCCAGGGGTGAAATGATAATTTTTGGGTTTCCGGGGGCAAAATGGTCATTTTTCACCCGGGGTGAGATGTTGGTCCTCGCAGCCCCCTGAGCACACATTTATGATATTTTAAATGTTATTCATCACGTTTACGATTTTTACGCAATATTGATTAATACGTTGCATGCTTGGTTTAAAAGAAAAGTTACGTATATGTATGTTTTTATTAAGTGATGAAAATGATGATATTTTTGAAGGATGTGATTTGGTTGTGACTGACAATGTATATGTATACGATGACATGAGATATGATGAGCTGAGTCCCGGGCTCAGTGGGCGGGTAATTATGTCGCTGATGTCCCCCGCCGCCGAGTACCACGGTTTTTATAGATGGATCCATCGATAGAGCTGATACGAAAGTCACAACTAATGAACTGAATTCAAGTAAAAGAAAATGTTTAATTTTATGATGACACGATGAGCTGTTTTGACACGTAGATGATGATATGGGATGACATAAGTTGAAACTACATGATTTTATACGACACGTTTACGTTATGTTTTTAAGTTCATGAAAGATATGTTGAGTATGATATTTTTCACTGCTGTGTGCTATGTATATGTACTTTTTATTAACGGTATAGGTGTGTTGAGTCTTTAGACTCACTAGGCGTGTGTGATGCAGGTGAGCATGTTATTGAGAGGACTGGAGGTGCTGAACACTGAGTAGACAGACCTGGTGGGCGACACGTCTCGAGGACCTATGATTTTTCCGCACATTATGATTTTTGGTTTTGGAGGTTAAGTTCGGATTTTTGGCTCGATTTTGTGTCTAAGAATTCTTTTATAATGTTTTGGGACATTTTAAGGAGTAAGCTTCGGGTCAATTTTAGAGGTCCAGGGGTGAAATGATAATTTTTGGGTTTCCGGGGGCAAAATGGTCATTTTGCACCCGGGGTGAAATGTTAGTCCTTGCAGCGCCCTGAGCACAAATTTATGATATTTTAAATGTTATGCATCACGTTTATGATTTTTACGTAATATTGATTAATACGTTGCATGCTTGGTTTAAAGAAAAAGTTACGTATATGCATGTTTTTATTAAGTGATGAAAATGATGATTTGTTTGAAGGATGTGATTTTGTTGTGACTGAAAATGTATATGTATACGATGACATGAGATATGATGAGCTGAGGCCCGAGCTCAGTGGGCGGGTAATGTTGTCGCTGATATCCCCCGCCGCCGGGTACCACGGTTTTTATAGATGGATCCATCGATAGAGCTGATACGATAGAGCTGGTACGAAAGTCACAACTAATGAACTGAATTCAAGTAAAAGAAAATATATAATTTTATGATGACATGATGAGCTGTTTTGACACGTATATGATGATATGAGATGACTTGAGTTGACACGACATGATTTTATATGACACGTTTACGTTATGTTTTTAAGTTCATGAAAGATATGTTGAGTATGATATTTTTCACTGCTGTGTGCTATGTATATGTACTTGTTATTAACGGTACAGGTGTTTTGAGTCTTTAGACTCACTAGACGTGTGTGATGCAGGTCAGCTTGTTATTGAGAGGACTGGAGGTGCTGAACACTGAATAGACAGACCTGGTGGGGTGACACGACCAGAGGACCACATGTTTTCCGTATTTTGTTTTTATGAGATTTGAGATGATATGAACATTTTTATATGTTGGTTTTGATACGCCGATGATTTTCACAATTTTTACTCGTTTATGTTTACGCACTATTTTTATTGTCAAATACTTAAGACATTTTTAAATGTTATTTCGAAAATGCGAGCTTTTATTAAAAAAATAATTCCGCGCTTTTAAAATTAGTAGATGTTTCAGTTGGTATCAGAGCCGACCTCTCTTAGTACGGTGTGGTTCGGGGACGAACCAAGCGGAACCTGGTGGGCATGTGAGGCCCGGGGCCGAATAGGGTGGGGGGTGATCGCCGGTGGCATGAGGTTGCACGGACAATGAGCGGCTCCTGGCAGGCTTCTAGGTGGAGGGAACATGAATGAACCGATCACACATCGGAATGAGAGGGATTCCGAGACTGTTCAATGTAATGGACTGTACAGTTGAAGAGGACTAAAAAGAATTTGATATGTACTACTCATATCACGTAGGTACATCTTCTTTTCGGTAGCTCATCACATAAGAACTCCAAAGTTAAGCGTGCTTGACTTGGGGTAATTTGGGATGGGTGACCCCCTGGGAAGTTTCCTAGGGTGCGTGTGAGTGAGGACATAAGCACGCTGAAAAGACTCGTCTTGCTACAGTGAGGACAGTCGTCGAATCTGGGGCGTTGTAGTTGGTATCAGAGCAAGGGTCCTGTATAGGGTTGTGTCACCGCCAGCTTCTGCCGCTCAGTCTTCAAGCATCAAGTCCGTAAGTTTAAATGTTTTTAATGCTATCACCTGCATGTTTACATGATATACGTTTTACGGGACATGTTTATCTGTCTTTATGTTTTGAGATTTGAAGCTTTAAATTTTTTTTATGCATGTTACGACATGAAATGAGAAATTATATAATTTTCTTGCATGCTGGCTTTGTGGTGGAATTGGACATTAATAATAATTTTGCTATTGGGAATTAGGAGAGGTTGAAAATGATTTGGCTACATTAATTTCTGGTTAGTAGTACTGGTGTTCTTTATGGGTCATAAATTAAACTTGACAATTACGAATACTTTTGGGACTTGTAGATTTTCTAATAAATTAATGATGATTCGTGGTTGCTAGTTAGGTTAATTTTTGAGGATTTATGTAAGGATTGATGATTCGGGACTACGACTATCTTTGGAAGTATAAAAACGTAGACTTTATTTATGATACATAATCTAACTAGTTGGATTAAAGATTGAATTGCATTAATTGAGAATTTTAAGGATCTAATTGTAATAACCAATAATTTGAGTACCTAAGTGCAAAAATAAAATTCTGAGGGACTATATTCTAATTTACCAAACTTTGGTGTTAAATTTTGAGTTTCGAGAATTTTAAGGAAAATTTATTGGGAACAATAATGCAAATTTCGAAAAAATTATAGGGCCAGAATTGTAATCTTCAAGAGCTTTAAGGACCAAATTGCAAATTCCAAAATTTTTGAGGATTAAATTCGAACTTTTGAGGAAACATTTGGTTAAAATCAATATTTTTTCAAGGTTATGAGAATTGATTTTGAGTTCAATAAGCCTAAAATTTCTGAAATTTATGTTACGAAAAACCTATAAAATGGAATTAAGAACGCCAAAAACTTATGGGTAATTGTGGCATTTTAGAAATTGAGGACAAGTCGGATAATATTCGAATAAAGTAAGAATTAATTTTGCAATTTTCAAGAAATTTGGTGACTAGTTTAGCAGTAAGTTAGAATTGAACGGTTTAAATGATAAGAATTGTCGGTGATTTAGGCTTGAAGAATATTTAGAACATTTAGATAGATATCTGAGTTATAATGTTATAATGAATGATAATCAAGGACATTGTAGGATAAATCAATCTTGAGCTTAAAAAATTTAAGTGTTAGTGAAATAAAGTTGTGACAAATTAAGAATTTAAAGTGATGACAATGTAAGGTAAAGTTGACCAGTTAGTTAAGTTATAAGAGTAGACATGGAGCTAACAAAATTTTGGGAACCTAGGTTTGATGTATCATAATTTTTAATCGTGATCTTAAGAGTTAAAATTATACCTTTGTTGGAATTCAATTTTTCTAGAAAGTTGGATGTGATTAATGGTTAAGATATGTGATAGACACATGTAAGAGGTGAGATAGACACCTTGTCTTGAGGAATTTTAAAGGTCATTTAAGAAACCTGGGGCTAAGCGGATATGTGTATTGGAATTATGTTATCTAATACTATTTAGGTCGCGTAAGCTTGAATTTTAAGTTTATGGAATAGATGTTCTTACGTAAGTTTTGGTTGAAATAAAAACGAAAGAGAATTAGTGGTGTTCAACATAGGTTACTAAGGAACGAATGTTAAGATTTTTATCGAATAAGAAATCTAAAATCGTATTATGGGGATTCTAGAACTCCATGGGTTGTATGCGAAGTTGATTTATTAGAGTTAGTCTAAGGCTACCATGGGATAATTTATTAAGTTTTATACGCTTAAGTATTAAGAATACATAAGAATGCGATATTTGTTCCAACGAGAAAAGTTCAAGGGTCTTAGGACTCAACTATAATGTAATTGGGAAAGAAATAGTTTAAGCATGTAATTGATACTATAATAGTTTTATTATTAAGGTAGAAGATCGTTATTGCTTATCTTGGGCTTTTTGGATTGACGATACCCGAATTTAAGATTTGCAACAATTTTATATTTGGATATACTTGTAAATAGTTATGTTATGTAAGTTTGGTACCGTAAGATAAAGATTCAATTCAAGAATCTTAGGCTAATATTATTATGGAGTTGAGATAAGGTTAAATTTTTAAGTGTATTACCAATGATAGAAGTTGATCAGCAGAGTTTGGTACTAAGATTTTTTAAGTTGAACAACATAAAGGACGATGTAATAGGTTGATAAAAAAAATATGGGTATAATATAAGAAAAATAAGGTGCAATAGGTTTGGACATCCATTTCTAATATGAGGAATTGCGAGAAAGTTAGAATTTGAGGACATAGAAAAATAGAATTAAGTCACCATGGATCGTTTTAAGTTGCGATCCGTGAACGAAAATTTTGGTAGGCAAATTTAATTAGGATTGAGGAGACGTAAGGACGATTTAACACTTATTTTGTCAGAGTAGCACAACGGAAGCGTGTATTATTGGGATACTAGGATTAAGAGTCTAAAAATTTTTTTTTTATCAAGGATAAACGAATTTCGGAGACAAAATTCAATTTAAGGGGGGAAGATTGTAACGTCCCGAAAATTTGAAAGTCCACGGGAACCACATACATGCAACTTATTAAATTTCTTTGGTATTTTATTAAATTGTTTTAAATCAGTAAATGCATGTTTATTTCATTAATTATGTGTTTAATTATTTTTATGCATTTTATACATAATTAATGCATGATATGATTTAATTCATGAAATTCATGCATTAGGATTTCTAGATGCATTTCACGTTCGAACGAAGATCGGAGACCAGAGAATTTTCAAGAAAATTATTTTATTGCACGATTTATTGTTATAAAGTAGGTTAAGGTGTTTTAAGGGTATTTCTCAAAAAAATGAGATTTTATTTAGGTATTTTTACCCGCAGTATTTTATTTTTAATGGTATGCAAATTTTATCGAATCGGAGAACTTTTTAAGCATTCGGCTATTATTTTCAAAACCTTTTCAACACAAAATATTTTTCGGGAGTATGTTTAGATTTAATGAGCCTACTTTTAAGCTTGGTGGGCTTAAAACCCTTTTCAAACCCTTAATTATCATATTAGGGTCCATAAATTATTTGATTAACTACCTAATTATTATCAAATAAACCCTTAACCTCCCGTAACCACTCCCCACAGCCGTTATACGTGCCTCCCCTTTTATAATTCCTCGGTAGCAGAGCAGAACAGCTGAAGGCTTTGGTTCCCTCTTGGTTTGCAAAAGAAAAACTTCATCCGGGTCTCCATTTGCATCGATCTTGTCTTCAAATCATCAAGGCACGCATTTTATCATCCTTTATGCATCATACACGTTATATATATGTTGTTATATGCTTGTCCATTCATGAAATTCTCGATCCAGCAACTGTACATGAGGATTTATTGGTTTTGCCTTGTTCCATGCATCTCCACGAGCACCACTCAAGTTTTTTGATTTGTTGTGCAAGGGCTGCTAGTGCTGGTCGTTTAGGGGCTGAGCGAGGTCATGAGACGATGTTATGGGGTTAGAGTTTAAGGCAGCTTGCGGTAGGATGAAGAGCCGAGGAGTTGAGCGTATATGGTCTTGTTTTAGGATGGGGATCGGACCAAAGGTGCAACTGGCGGGGTGAGGGTATCTCCAGGCCGTGGACTGGTCTCTGATGAGTCTAAGTCATGATCTGGAAAGGCTTGAACCCTGCTGGTCTAAACTCGAGGGCCACGTGAGGGAGCTGAATCGAGGAGGGGTCATGTCCGAGTACTTTGTGAGGTTTAGCGAGAAGCTGGAAAGCACCAGCGTGCAGGGGAATAGTTTACGTGGGTTCAATGGAATCAAGGACATCCTAGGAGGGTCTAAGGAGGACTGATACGTAGCTGTATTGATTCGGTTAAGTTCGGATTTTTGGCTTGCGTTTATGTCTAAGAATGCTTTTATAATGTTTTGGGACATTTTAAGGAGTTTGGTAAGCTTCAGGTCAATTTTAGAGGTCCAGGGGTGAAATGATAATTTTTGGGTTTTCGAGGGCAAAATGGTCATTTTGCACCCGGGGTGAGATGTTGGTCCTTGCAGCGCCCTGAGCACAAATTTATGATATTTTAAATGTTATTCATCACGTTTATGATTTTTACGCAATATTGATTAATACGTTGCATGCTTGGTTTAAAGGAAATGTTACGTATATGCATGTTTTTATTAAGTGATGAAAATGATGATATTTTTGAAGGATGTGATTTGGTTGTGACTGACAATGTATATGTATACGATGAAATGAGATATGATGAGCTGAGGCCCGGGCTCAGTGGGCGGGTAATGCTGTCGCTGATGTCCATCGCCGTCGGGTACCATGGTTTTTATAGATGGATCCATCGATAGATCTGATATGATAGAGCTGATACGAAAGTCACAACTAATGACCTGAATTCAAGTAAAAGAAAATGTTTAATTTTATGATGACACGATGAGCTGTTTTGCCACGTATATGATGATATGAGATGACATGAGTTGACACGAAATGATTTTACACGACACGTTTACGTTATGTTTTTAAGTTCATGAAAGATATGTTGAGTATGATATTTTTCACTGCTGTGTGCTATGTATATGTGCTTATTATTAACGGTGCAGGTGTGTTGAGTCTTTATACTCACTAGGCGTGTGTGATGCAGGTGAGCTTGTTATTGAGAGGACTAGAGGTGCTGAACACTGAGTAGACAAACCTGGTGGGGTGACACGACCCGAGGACCACATGTTTTTCGCATTTTGTTTTTTATGAGATTTGAGATGATATGAACATTTTTATTTGGTGGTTTTGATACGCCGATGATTTTCACAATTTTTACTCATTTATGTTTACGTGCTATTTTTATTGTCAAATACTTGAGACATTTTTAAATATTATTTCGAAAATGCGAGCTTTTATTAAAAAAAAACCGCGCTTTTAAAATTAGTAGATGTTTCAGTAAGTTTCCTTCCTCTTAATCTCTCTAGTTGTTCCTGGTTTTGATTTACGAATTTCTAAATAAGATTATCTTACCGCTTATGTGCTACCTTACCCAAATCTTTTCAATTAGTAGCTAAAATGTTATTCTCCGCCTTTTAACATTGGATTGTCAGCTCTCAAATATCTTCCTCTGAACCGCTCTCAACAGCTTTGGTGGTTATTCGTTTCGAATTTCCGCATTTGACTACTGAAATTTGAATGTTGAATTTGATTGAGATATTATGGCTTCTCACTTGGGCATTATGTGAAATTCAAGATCTTCTCTACAATTTTATAAAAGTTAAGATGTCTATAAAAACTGCTTCTCCACATATAATGCGGACACCAAATTTTCTTGACCCTTTTGCTTCACTGCAGTAATATTTTCTTCTCTCATTCTCACTCCATGTCTCCAGGAAAACCATTCCACACAATGTTTTATGCTCACAATTACACGATTCTCTCTACACTCATGTTCTCTTCCCTCTCCCAAATCTTCTCTCAAATATATTTCATAAAAGGCCACTTTCCTTCCTCTGAATATCTCTACTTGTTGGTTTGACTTAACGATTTTTGCTTCACTTTCGCAAATGTTTTCTTTTGAAAATCTTTCATAGAATGTACGTTTCCTTCCTATTATTCTCTCTGGTTGTTCTTGGTTTTGATTTATAAATTTCTAAATACGATTGTCTTACCGTTTATGCGCTACCCTTAACCAAATCTTTTCAAATTAGTAGCTGAAACGTTATTCTCTACTTTGTAACATTAGGCTTTCAGCTCTCAAATATCTTCCTCTCAACCACTTGGTGATTATTCGTTTCAATTTCTGCATTTGACTCTTGATATTTGAATGTTGAATTTGATTGAGGTATTATGACTTCTCACTTGGGCATTATGTGAAATTCATGATCTTCTCTATAATTTTATAATAGTTGAGATGTCTATAAAAACCTCTTCTCCCCATCTAATGTGCAGACAACAAATGTTCTTGACCCTTTTGCTTCACCGCAATAATATTTTCTTCTCTCATTCTCACTCCACGTGTGGGGACCTGGACGATAACTCATCTTCTAAATCATCTTTGGGATTAAATGGATCAATTAAATAAACTTGGTCAATTTTTTTTTTAAATACAAAAGTGTACAAGAGGTGACAAAATGTGATAATCAATCTTATTTTATTTACAAGATCAAGTTTAATATCTCAACCTGATCAAAAGTACAAACTTGTTCAAAATAAAATCATATAAACTAAGGTTCAACAATTACATATCAAGTGCTGAGAGCCAATTGTACTTCTGGGCCCGGATCTCAACTCTAATTTCGATCTCTCATCCTCTTCTCGACCCTGATCTTGTCCCACAGATTGTTATGCACACATACAAACACAACAATAGCTGGATAACTCCGGTGATAATATACTTCCCAGTATAAACAACGTATACATGCATTTCATATAAAAGCATATACAAAAACATAGAACAGTTATCAATAGCATGTATCATAATCTGAAAACATGAATCGATCTAAAACTGTAAATCAAACTCTTTGACTCGACTCTCATCTAGTCTAGGGATCCCGGTTTGAATAAGAACACAACAGTCTCCCATCTAATCTCCCCATCTAGATTGTAATATATTCTTATTCCCAGACATTGGTACAATATATCAAATCTCTACAATGGAAGTCGATCTACTCCTAAGCACATTGATATAAACCAAATGTCCAGTGACTTGGCACCTCTGCTAAAGCGAACACGGTTGGTCAAGCCCCAAGGAAAGCATGGAACCCTTTAGGGTTTCCAGAGGGACCAATCACGAGAGGATGTCTGAAGAGGTTCAAATAAGCATTGAATGGGCTTATGAGCTATCAAGGAGGGCTTATGTGCAAGGAGCAAAGTGCCGAAGGGTTCTTGATGCATGGGAGTGAGTTCGGGAACCAAAGGAATATTATTCAAGCATATTTTTGAAGGACCGAGGCTTCACGGACCCGAGCATGGACCTGTACACGGGGTCCGTGTAAATCACATCCGAGAAGAAGAAATCCAGAGTTTACATGGACCCGTACACGTGGTACGTGTCCTATGTTTGCGGCAAAGACAGAGTCTACACGGACCTCCTTCCGGAACTCTACATGGGGTCCGTGTCCCTTCGCAAATTTGGTGCAGAATTTTCCTTAGATAGAGTTTTCTTTATTTTGGCAAGTAGATTTGATATCTTTGAGTATGTAAACAATATTTGGGACGAAAATTTACACACAATTCAGATTATTATTGATAGTTTATCAAAATTTTGAAATTTTCTCTCAAACTTTTTCAAAGCTTCGCTTTGTGTTCGTTAAAAATCAGACTTATCAAGGATTTATTCTTGTGGCGTTTGTTGATTGATTTCATACAGATTGTCAAGGACAAGTTCTTTGAAGGTTCATTTGTTTCTCAATTGTTTTACTCGTGATTATTTGTTGCTAAGCTTTATAATTTAGAGGTGAATATCACAAACCTATACTTGATTCAAAAGATCGGGACAACACGAATTCTTCGTTCGTTAATGAATTGAGGGCGCGATTCTTCCTTAATCGTGTTTGCTATTCGTTCGTACAAAGATTCACATCATTTGATATCAGATCTTAGGTTCATTGAATTCAAGTATCTTGTTCTTCAATTTTCAGATCTGTTTATTTCTTCGTTCGTTTCCAGATCTGTTTTGGTTTATCGTTCTTTGTGTTTTTTTTCGTGAATCTGTGACTCTCGAAAATTCTGAATTTTTTTCTTGGTGATTTTCGAGTAGCACTCAGCCAAAAAAAAAAAAATAGAGTACAAAAAAAATCCGAAATTCACCATTATTTCTTTTTGGTATCTTGTTCTATTTCCTTTAGAGAGTCATATTCAATTGCCTCTCACAGTAAAAAAAAATTATTATTCCTTTTCAAATTTCTAGTCTACGCAGTCCAAGTGGGTCAATCACAATTGTTCACGAGTTTGAACTTGATTGTTTGATATACACAAATACAAAGCTTGAGCACCTTAAGGGAACTCTCGAATTTGAGTGACATTACTTGAGTGCGAGTGAATTTTCTTTGGAGTGAACGGTGAGTATTTGTTGTGAGCAAAAAAAAAATATAGAGAGGAGTGACGAGCGAATTTCTTTGGAGTGACCGTGAGAATTTGGGTGAGGAATATTTTTTTTTCTACTAACGTTTTCTTGCAGGTAAAAATCTCAAATAAAAAAAAATGGAGAGGGAGGTAGGAGATAATTCGAACCAAGGGTTGTCTAAGTTTCAAATGGAGGCATTATTCGGTCATTTTATTAAGATGATGAGAAACGAAATGGAGCCCTTACATGAGAGGTTGGATGAAGTTAGTGCTAGAGGGATTAAATCTAAGCCTAAAGATGTGGGTAGAGGAGAAGATGAGAAATATGATTTGGGAGGAGACGAGGAGAGTCAAAATGAGAATTGGGGTAGGAATGGAAGAGGTAGAGGGTTTGGGAGAGGAAAAAGAGAAGCCGAGCGGGGTAGATACAATGATTGGTATAGGGAGGATGGTAATATGGGTAGTATTAAGATGAAAATTCCATCGTTCCATGGGAAATCTGATCGGGAGGTGTACTTAGAGTGGGAAAAGAGGGTAGAGTTTTTGTTTGAATGTCACAACTACTCCGAACAAAAGAAGGTTAGGTTGGTGGTGGTTGAATTTCTAGACTATGCTCTCATTTGGTGGGATCAATTAGTGACCACTAGGAGAGATATAATGAGAGACCCATTGAATCTTGGGATGAGATGAAGAGGGTCATGAGGAAGAGGTTTTGTGCCCAATCACTACTATAGGGAGATGTTTAAGAGGCTACAAACTTTGAGGCAAGGATTAAAGAGTGTTGAGGACTACTATAAAGAGATGCAAGTAGTCATGATTAGGACAAATATCGAGGAGGATAGTGAGGCGACGATGTCACGTTTTCTTTGTGGTTTGAACAGAGATATTTAAGACCAAGTGGAGCTTAGGCACTACTTGGATCTAGACGAGAGGGTGCAAATGACCATAAAGGTGGAGCAACAACTCAAGAGGCGAGGAGTTGGCCGCACCTACCAAATTGGGAGTTCGTCATCTTTTTGGTGACCAAATTTGTCAAAACGTGATGAAAGTAAAGTGGTGGCCAAGCCCAAAGTAGACATTAAGCAGGAGGCGCCTAAGCAAGGAGTGTAAGGTAAATCTGAAACTCCTCTTAATCGATTTAGAGATACTAAATGTTTTAGGTGCCAAGGGTTGGGTCATATTTCTAGCCAATGTCCTAATAAGAGGTTGATGATCTTGAATGACTATGGTGAATATGAGTCGCAAAGTGAGGGTGATGACGAGGGTGATGACGATGAGATTCCTGTGTTAGAGGATCATGATGAGGGATATGGGGCGGTTGTAGGTGAAACACTAGTGACTAGGCGTATCATGAGTGCCCAAGTCAAGGAGGAGGAGACTAACCAAAGGGAAAACATGTTTCATACTAGATATTTTGTGAATAGCAAGGTTTGCAATCTTATCATAGATGGGAGAAGTTGCACCAACGTGCCTAGTAGTGAGATGGTCGAAAAATTGAGTTTACCTACATTAAAGCATCCTCAACCATATAGGGTTCAATGGTTGAATGATTGTGAGAAGGTGAAGGTGAACAAACAAGTGATGGTGTCTTTTTCGATTGGGAAGTATGTTGATGAGGTGTTCTGTGATGTGGTGCCAATACATGTTTGTAATATTTTGTTAAGGAGACTATGGCAATATGATAGGCAAGTGACACATGATGGGTTTAGGAATAGATATTCTTTTGTACTTCGATTGGGAAGTATGTTGATGAGGTGTACTGTGATGTGGTGCCAATACATGCTTGTAATATTTTGTTAAGGAGACTATGGCAATATGATAGGAAAGTGACACATGATGGGTTTAGGAATAGATATTCTTTTGTACTCAAGTAAGAAACCATTGTGTTACTTCCATTGTCCCCAAAGCAAGTGTTGGAGGACCAATTGAAAAAAAAAAGAGAGATGAGGCCGAAAAAAAGAGTGAACAAAAAAGTAAGTTGGCCTTTGAAAGAAAGGATGAGATGGCTGAAAAAAAGAGAGATAAAAAGAGTGAGATAACCATACAAAAGAAAAAAGAGAGGAAAGAAATTAAGGAAAAAGAAAATGAGAGGAAAGAGGTCAAAAGGAAATCATATATGGCCCAAAAGAGTGAGTTGAAGCAATTGATTGACACATATGAACCACTTGTGTTGATTGTTTATAAGGAGATCCTTCTTAACACAAGTGATATAGCCGGGTCTCTTCCGAGCATTGTTGTTTCACTTTTGCAGGAATTTGAAGATGTATTTCCGGAGGAGTTACCTCAAGGCTTACCACCATTGAGGGGAATCCAGCACCAAATCAATTTCGTGCCTGGGAGTACATTTCCAAATCGGCCAGCTTGTAGGAGCAATCCGGAGGAGACTAAGTAGCTTCAACGGCAGGTAAGTGAGTTGTTAGATAGGGGTTTCGTGCATGATTCCATGTCACCTTGTGCCGTACCTGATTTACTAGTTATAAGAAGGATGTCTCATGGAGTATGTGTGTAGATTGTAGAGCAATCAATAACATAATCATTAAGTGTAGGCATCACATACCTAGACTAGATGATATGTTAGATGAGTTGCATGGTGCATGTATTTTCAGCAAGATTGATTTGAAGAGTGGTTATCACCAAATTAGCATGGTGCATGTATTTTCAGCAAGATTGATTTGAAGAATGGTTATCACCAAATTAGAATGAGAGAAGGTGATGAGTGGAAAACTGCTTTTAAAACCAAATACGGGTTATATAAGTGGATAGTCACGCTCTTTGTCTTAACTAACGCTCCTAGCACCTCTATGAGGTTAATGAATCATGTTTTGCATGCACACATAGGAAAGTTTGTTGTGGTTTATTTCAATGATATCCTAGTGTATAGCAAAAACTTGGAAGAACATGTTAACCACTTGAGACTTGTGCTAATCACACTAAGGGCTGAAAATTTATATGCTAACTTCAAGAAATGCGATTTTTGTACAAGCAAACTAAGTTCTTTTCTTTCTAAGAGGTGGAATAGAATAACCCCGTTGAATCGTAATGATCATACGTCTTTAATGCATTGTATGTCCCATAATATTGTGGTAAGCTCGCAGGGAATACATGTGGATGAAGACAAGGTAAGTGCTATTCGAGATTGGCCAACGCCTACTATTGTTGTTCAAGTCAGAAGTTTTCACGGTCTTGCAAGCTTCTATAGGAGGTTTTTCAAGGATTTTATTACGTTGGAGGCACCTATGACGGCGGTGATAAAGAACAACGTCCCATTCCATTGGGGCGAGGAGCAAGAGAAGTCTTTTAATATGATCAAGCAAAAATTAATTAATGCTCCTTTACTTGTTTTGCCTGACTTTGCTAATAATTTTGAAATTGAATGTGATGCTTCAGGTGTAGGTGTTGGCGGAGTGTTGTTGCAAGGAGGACGGCCAATAGCGTACTTTTGTGAGAAACTCAATGGAGCCGCTTTGAACTATCCCACGTATGACAAGGAGTTTCTACGCGCTTGTGAGGACTCTAGAGACGTGGCAGCACTACTTGAGGCCTAAGGAGTTTGTGATTCATACAGATCATGAGTCTCTAAAGCACCTTATGTAGTGCCCAAATTCAGTACACGTATAACCCATGCATTTATTTAACTAGTAAATCATTTAATTAATTTTAAAATGAGTTTTAAGCCGTGCATGTTTTAATTGAATGCATTATTTTAAATTATTTATGTTTATGTGATGCACGTTAAAATGTTTTTCGAGCTTCATGTTTCAGGCGATTATTCGAGGCGGGATCGAGGAAAAGACCGGTGACGATTTTGGTAATTTAGAATGTGGTATTTTATTTTAAGATTTAGGATGGGACATTTTAAATAAACTAGAGTTTTAGTATTTTAAAGCCTTATTTATGTATTGAGTGATTTAAGAGTTTAAACTTTTAAAAATTGGTGTGTAATTATTTTAATTGTAGAGTTGGATCAAACTAGTGTGTGTTAACTTTTGATTAGAACTTAATTTAGTTAATTTAGCACTAATTTCTCCTAATTAAAAACACACACACCCGTTACACACACTCACACACACTTACATGTTTTTACACATACTAAAACACACAACACACCCTACACATATCATCTTTCAGATTTTAAAGCAGAGAAAAACTAGGTTTTTAAGAACCCTTGCAGCCGCCCCTCCCCTCTCCATCTTCCAGCGAATTTTTGTGCATTTTCTTCAAGGATTTTAAGAGCCACGTTCGTCCCGGATCCACCCTCACTCCGTCTCGCTTCGGTGTCGTCGTTACGGTATTTCAAATAATCAAAAGGCACGTATATTCTGTTCTTGATGCATCGATCATGTCATATTATGCGTGCGTTGTTATTTATGCGTAAAACATGTGTATGTTGTATAGAAGTTTGAGCAATCATGTTTAAATCGTTTTTGGAGCCCTTTCTAGATCTAAAAATCACGTTTTTACTGTTCCTCATAAAATTGAGAATTATTGGTCGAGATTTTAAGAAAACTTTTAACTAGAAAATTGTAGAACTTTTTGATGCCTTCGATTTGATATAAAGTTCGAAATTTTTGGATGACAATTGAGTGAGTTATGACGCTTTTCGTGGGACTGCTCAAACTGCGACTTTTACGAAAATTGTGTTCTTGAATTTTTTATGTTGCAGGCTTCGTTGGGGATCGACGGGTGATCGTTGCTGCATCTGGGTATGATTAGTATGATGTTGGGATGTTAATTGATACGTCGTTTAGTATCGATAGGTACTCGATCACTTTAGTAGTCGTAGGAATCGAGTTGGTGTCAATTACCACGTTTTTGACTTGTATGTATCATAGGGTGAACATCGTTGCTTGGGATGTTGTACGGAAGCGATTTGATGTTATAGTATGCTAGGATGGGTCTCGGGGTGTCGATTCATAGTCCGTGCAACCGAGTCTAGAAAGTTGAGCAAAGCATATACATAATTTTCGTAAGTTCGCGATCACAGTAGGTACACGGACACGTACACGGACCCTGACACGGGGTCCGTGTCCACCCTTCTTTCCGCACCTTTTCACCCGAGCCTACACAGACCCCTACACAGATGTAGGCACGGGGTCCGTGTCCTTCATATTTTGGGAAAAATACGATAACATGTTTGAGGTTTGATGTCAGGGTTTAGTACAAGGATTCACAAGGTCGAGTCATGGGAATTTTAGAACGTCCTAAGGAATTGAACGAACTCGTAAGTAAGCATGATTATCTACGTCTAAGTTATGCAATTTAAGTAAGTGAATTCATGATAGTATGTGCAGTGACGGCCCCGATCGAAGTCCAACGAATCCCTCAACGCCAAGTAAGTATGTATGACGTGCAAGAAAATATTTTAATTTTTTGAGGTACGCTAAATGTCTTGTGACCAAATTATGTTTAGGATTGGAAAGCGTTAAATTATGACCGGGGACCAATCCGCCCGTTATATTATGAACGGGTTAGATCGTGGTTGGAAAGCGTTAAATTATGAACGGGGACCAACCAGCCCGTTAAATTATCAATGGGGATCTCATGTATGTGGCAGTGGATACGTCCCTGTCAGCCCAGTACTGTGGTTTGTCTGATCAGGCATTTATTATGTTATGGGTCACTTGCTTTGAAACATGCCTCTACGCAAAATGAGGAAGTTATGTATGATCAAGTATGCAGTATGTTTATGAAAATTTTATGTAATGGCACGTCTAGTTATGTACGTACGTATGTCCAAGTTTATTATGCAAATTCAAGTTTCCAGTTATGTATGCCCTATTTTAAAGTTGCATGCGATTTTATTACGTAGTACTCGTTATTCCAGTTTATACGTGTTGAGTCTTTAGACTCACTAGACTTGATCGATGCAGGTGAGTATGTTGACGAGGAGACAGGAGGTGGCGACCAAGGGGCAGGCTTGGACTGAGTGGGAGGCTAACCCGAGGACCGCAAAGTTTATGTTTTTACGCAAATGTTAATTTACTCTGATTTCTTGTTTCGAGGGAAATACTTTGAGCAAAACTTTTGTGAGCAAATTTTATTGTGGTTATTTTGAACAACTATTTCTTATGGGGGACTTGGTTGAGATATTTTATGGCAAACTTTGAAGGTTATTTTATGTTTAAGAAAATTTTAAATTTTTCCGCAAATTTTGAGTATGAAAAGTATGGTACGTTACAGTTGGTATCAGAGCGGTGTTCTTGTAAAGGGTTACGCCTATCGCTAGTCGCAAGAAGCTCTCAAAGTCACACCTCAAGTCTGTAAGTTTTAAAGTTTCAAAACTTTATGCTATATAATATACATTAAGCCATGATTTCAGCATGTTTATGTTTAAGTTCAAATTTCGTGCATCGTACGTCATTTATATCATATTCGTGCATAATGGGTTTACGTGCTGGGTAATTTATTGGAACAGTATGGCTCCTAGACGTGTAGTTGACCGGGAAGCTAGGATTGAGGACAGGGAGCATCGAGACGAGGAGAGGGCTAATACTCCACCTCCACCCCCACCTCCGGACATGCAGGCTCAGATGCTTGCTGGTATGACGCAGTTCTTTGCGCAATTTGCGGGGAACTAGGCTGCAGTGCATGCAGGGGCAAGGCCTAAACCAGAGGCAGTGTATGAGAGGTTTCAGAGGATGAACCCTAAGGAGTTTTTGGGATCTACTGACCCGATGGTGGCAGAGGGATGAATTAAATCCATCGAAGTGATCTTTGACTTCATGGAGCTACAGGATGCAGACCGAGTCCGTTGTGCCATATTCCTTTTAGCAGGCGACGCCAGACGTTGGTGGGATAGTGCGTCGGTGGCAATCGATTTGCCGACTTGGTCTTGGACTGGATTCAAGGAAGCATTCTTCGCCAAGTACTTCACTGAGGAAGTACGCTCCCGCCTGACCAGGGAGTTTATGACACTGAGGCAGGGGGATAACATCGTGGCAGATTTTGTCAGAAAGTTTGAAAGGGGATGTTACTTCGTAACCCTCATTGCAAATGATGCCCTAGCTAAACTGAGACATTTCATGGATGGATTGTGGCCGATCTTGAGCCGTGATGTGAGGGTAGCTGGCCTTACTTCTTATGTAGTTTCCGTATCTAGGGCGTTGGCGGCGGAACAAGACCAGCGGTATATTGAGGCTGACAGGCAGGGCAAGAGGCCCTTTCAAGCGCCGCAACACCAGCAGCATCAACATCAGAGGCCCCAGTTCAAGAAACCGTATCAGGGGCCGCCAGGGAAGAAGCCGTATCATGGACCACCAAAGGGCAAGGGTCCAATTCAGCAGCAGGGGGCGCCTCAGAAGCCCGTTGCTTACCCAGTGTGTCCTAAATGCAACCGCCAGCACCCGGGGCAGTGCTTGTATGGATCAGGCAAGTGCTTCAAGTGTGGAGCTAGCGACCACATGCTGAAAGAGTGCCTGCAGCGGAAGCAGCCAACCCAGGGCAGGGTATTCACCATGCATGCACAGGAGGCGGACCCAGACACCACTTTACTGACTGGTAAACTTTTCTACCTAAGCTCAATATTATTTTGCCTTGTATGTGGAATTTTTACTTGGAATTATTAGCGTGCTAGTGGTGTTTTGTGTGCCTAGAGATATTGAGTTCTATTATGCTTGAGGTATGTTAGTAATTTTGGGGATATAAGTTTTGTGTTGTGCTAACGCATCTCAGGAAACATTTTTATTAAGAGATTATCCACAACTGCACTGATTGACTCAGGAGCCACTCACTCCTTCATATCGGAGACGTTTGTTAATCATTTGGACCTCAAGTCCATTGGCCTAGACGTGAACTTTTCAGTGACAGTCCCATCAGGGGAAGAGCTGTTAGCTACCAGTCTGCTCAGAGATATCGATCTAGAACTGCATGGCCACCTAGTATATGCAGATTTAATCCTATTGTCGATGCCAGAATTCGACATCATATTGGGAATGGACTGGCTGACAAAGAACAGAGTTCTTATCGACTTTCAGAAGAGATCATTGCTAGTCAGACCAGTGGGCATGGAGCAGTTTCTTTTTGAGCCAGCCAGATGGAGGAGTTTCCCGCGCGTAATTTCTTGCATGCAAGCGAGGAGACTAATTTCTAAGGGGTGTCAGGCTTTCTTGGCCAGTGTCATCTCAGCACCGGACGTGCCCACTCCTTCTATATCAGGGGTGCCAGTAGTCCGAGATTTTCCAGACGACGTCGCAGGCCTTCCACCAGATAGAGATGTAGAGTTTACAATCGATCTCATGCCAGGAGTAGTGCCAATCTCTAAGGCACCGTACAGATTAGCTCCAGCAGAGATGTTAGAACTTAAGTAGCAGATTCTGGAGCTCTTAGACAAGGAGTTTATCCGCCCGAGTTTCTCACCATGGGGCGCGCCAGTAATCTTTGTGAAAAAGAAAGACGGAAGCATGAGACTATGCATCGATTACCGTGAGTTGAACAAGGTAACAATCAAGAAAAAATACCCACTTCCTAGAATCGAAGACTTGTTTGATCAATTGCAGGGAGCCGCAGTGTTCTACAAGATAGATCTTCGATCAGGGTATCATCAGCTGAAAGTAAAGGATGCAGATGTCCACAAAACAGCCTTCAGAACCAGATATGGGCATTACGAATTCTTAGTAATGCCATTTGGATTGACGAATGCTCCAGCAATTTTCATGGACCTCATGAACCGAGTATTTCAGCCCTACCTGGATCAGTTCGTCATCGTGTTTATTGACGACATTATCATATACTCGAAGAGCCATGAGAAGCATAGCCAACACTTGAGGACAGTTTTACAGACCTTGCAGAGCCGTAAGTTGTTTGCAAAGTTTAGTAAGTGCGAGTTTTGGTTGCAGAAAGTTGCATTTTTGGGGCATATAGTATCTAGCAGTGGTATTGAGGTGGACCCAGCGAAAGTGGCAGCTGTCAAGGAATGGGTTGAGCCAAAGAATGCATCTGAAATCCGCAACTTTTTTGGGTTTAGCTGGTTACTACCGTAAGTTTATTAAGGGATTTTCATCCATAGCAGTGCCACTCACTTCACTAACCAAGAAAAATGCTAAATTCGTGTGTAGTGATGAATGTCAGAAGAGTATTGATACTTTGAAACAAGCTCTTATTTCGGCGCCAGTGCTAGCCATGCCGACAGGGCAGGGTGAATTTGTGCTTTACACTGATGCATCTAAGCTCGGGTTACGCGCAGTATTGATGCAGCAGGGTCGGGTCATAGCTTATGTTTCCAGGCAGTTGAAGGTGCACGAGAAGAATTACCCGACTCACGACCTGGAGTTAGCCGCCGTTGTCTTCGCACAGAAAATTTGGAGACACTACCTATACGGCGAGAAATGTCAGATTTTCACCGATCATAAGAGTCTCAAATATTTCTTCACGCAGAAAGAGCTTAATATGAGACAGAGACGGTGGTTGGAACTTGTGAAGGATTACGACTGCAAAATTAGCTACCATCCAGGAAAGGCTAATGTTGTCGCAGACGCTTTGAGCAGAAAAGTGGCAGTTGTCGCTCAGTTGTCAGCGCAGAGACCGCTTCAGTCGGAGATTCAGAGATTTGGTCTAGAGATTTATCGTGAGGGCAGAGCTCCTAGACTGTCTAATTTGACAGTCAAATCTGATTTGCTAGACCGTATCCGGACAGGTCAGTCCTCAGATGAGCAGTTACAGAAATGGAGACTGAAAGATGAAGCCAAGGGCAGTGTTTTGTACACAGTTTCAGACGGCATTGTGAGATACAGAGGTAGAATGTGGGTGCCTAGTGGTGGTTCGATCAGACAGGATATTTTGACAGAGGCACACGCATCTCCGTATTCTATCCACCCAGGAGGTACCAAGATGTATAAGGACTTGTAGATTCTGTATTGGTGGCCAGGGATGAAGAGAGACATCCGCAGGTTTGTGTCTGAATGCCTCACTTGTCAGCAGGTGAAGGCAGAACATCAGAGGCCAGCGGGATTGGTTAAGCCACTCCCCATCCCAGAGTGGAAATGGGAGAACATCACGATGGACTTCGTCATTGGATTGCCTAGGTCAGTCAGAGGCTTTAATGCCATTTGGGTTGTTGTAGACCGACTCACGAAGTCAGCGCACTTTTTGCCAGTGAAGACGACTTTCTCCATGACGCAGTATGCAGAGCTTTATATAAAGGAGATAGTCCGTTTGCATGGATTCCCAGTTTCAATTGTGTCCGACAGGGACCCGAGAATCACATCGTCTTTCTGGAAGAGCTTACACGCAGCCATGAGAACGAAGTTGCTTTTCAGTACAGCTTTTCACCCGCAGACAGATGGCCAGTCGGAGCGAGTGATTCAGATTTTGGAGGATTTGCTGAGAGCCTGCATGATTGATTTTCAAGAAACTTGGGAGTCTAGACTACCTCTAGTGGAGTTCACATACAACAACAGTTTCCAAGCATCCATCGGTATGGCTCCCTATGAGGCGTTGTATGGAAGGAAGTGCATGTCACCAGTTCATTGGGATGAAGTTGGGGAGAGAGCAGAACTTGGACCAGAAATAGTTTAGCAGACTACAGACGTGGTGGTCAAGATTCGTGATAGAATGAAGACATCCCAGAGTCGTCAGAAGAGTTATGCTGATAAGAGGAGGATAGATCTCGAATTTTCCGTTGGTGATCACGTATTCGTCAAGATAGCACCTATGAAGGGTGTTATGAGATTTGGGAAGAGGGGCAAGCTGAGTCTGAGGTTTATTGGACCTTTCGAGATTCTTGACAGAGTTGGGATACTAGCTTATCGTGTAGCCCTTCCGCCGAATCTGGCCGGGGTACACAACGTGTTCCATGTCTCAATGCTGAGGAAATATCTAGCTAACCATTCGCGTGTTCTGAGCTACGAGCCTTTGCAGTTGGTTCCAGGCCTGTCTTATGAGGAAAGACCCGTCCAAATCCTAGATAGGCAGGAGCGAAGACTCCGGAACAAAGTGAATAAGCAAGTCAAAGTCCGGTGGCTAAACCAATCAGTGGAGGAAGCCACTTGGGAAGCCGAAGCAGATATGAGACTTCGCTACCCGGAGTTGTTCGATAAGACTTAATTTCGAGGACGAAATTTTTATAAGTAGGGGAGGAACTGTAGTGCCCAAATTCAGTACACGTATAACCCATGCATTTATTTAACTAGTAAATAATTTAATTAATTTTAAAATGACTTTTAAGCCGTTCATGTTTTAATTGAATGCATTATTTTAAATTATTTATGTTTATGTGATGTACGTTAAAATGTTTTTCGAGCTTCATGTTTCAGGCGATTATTCGAGGTGGGATCGAGGAAAAGACCGGTGACGATTTTGGCAATTTAGAATGTGGTATTTTATTTTAATATTTAGGATGGGGCATTTTTAATAAACTATAGAGTTTTAGTATTTTAAAGCCTTATTTATGTATTGAGTAATTTAAGAGTTTAAACTTTTAAAAATTGGTGTGTAATTATTTTAATTGTAGAGTTGGATCAAATTAGTGTGTGTTAACTTTTGATTAGAATTTAATTTAGTTAATTTAGCACTAATTTCTCCTAATTAAAAACACACACACCCGTTACACACTCACACACACTTACACGTTTTTACACACACTAAAACACACAACACACCCTATACATCTCATCTTTCAGATTTTAAAGGAGAGAAAACCTAGGTTTTTAAGAACCCTTGCAGCCGCCCCTCCCCTTTCCATCTTCCAGCGAATTTTTGTGCATTTTCTTCAAGGATTTTAAGCGCCACGTTCGCCTCGGATCCACCCTCACTCCGTCTCGCTTCGGTGTCGTCGTTATGGTATTTCGAATAATCAAAAGGCACGTATATTCTGTTCTTGATGCATCGATCATGTAATATTATGCGTGCGTTGTTATTTACGCGTAAAACATGTGTATGTTGTGTAGAAATTTGAGCAATCATGTTTAAATCGTTTTTGGAGCCCTTTTTAGATCTAAAAATCACGTTTTTACTGTTCCTCCTAAAACTTCTGATTATCGGTCGAGATTTTGAGAAATCTTTCAAATAGAAAATTGTAGAACTTTTTGATGCCTTCGATTTGATATAAAGTTTGAAATTTTTGGATGCAAATTGAGTGAGTTATGACGCTTTTCGTGGGACTGCTCAAACTGCGACTTTTACGAAAATTGTGTTCTTGAAGTTTTTATGTTGCAGGCTTCGTTGGGGATCGACGGGTGATCATTGCTGCGTCTAGGTATGATTAGTATGATGTTGGGATGTTAATTGATACGTCGTTTAGTGTCGATAGGTACTCGAGTACTTTAGTAGTCGTAGGAATCGAGTTGGTGTCAATTACCACGTTTTTGACTTGTATGTACCATAGGTGAACATCGTTGCTTGGGATGTTGTACGGAAGCGATTTGATGTTATAGTATGCTAAGATGGGTCAAGGGGTGTCGATTCATAGTCCGTGCAACCGAGTCTAGAAAGTTGAGCAAAGCATGTACATAATTTTCGTATGTTCGCGATCACAGTAGGTACACGGACCCGTACACGGACCCTGACACGGGGTCCGTGCCTTTGTTTCTCCTCGATTTCTTTTTCCAGAGTCTACAGGGACCCCCCACATGAACCCTGACACGGGGTCCGTGTCCACCCTTCTTTCCGCACCTTTTCACCCGAGCCTACACGGAACCATACACGGATGTAGGCACGGGGACCGTGTCTTTCATATTTTGAGAAAAATACGATAACATGTTTGAGGTTTGATGTCAGGGTTTAGTACAAGGATTCACAAGGTCGAGTCATGGGAATTTTAGAACGTCCTAAGGAATTGAACGAACTCGTAAGTAAGCATGATTATCTACGTCTAAGTTATGCAATTTAAGTAAGTGAATTCATGATAGTATGTGCAGCGACGGCCCCGATCGAAGTCCAACGAATCCCTCAACGCCAAGTAAGTATGTATGACGTGCAAGAAAATATTTTCAGTTTTTGAGGTACGCTAAATGTCTTGTGACAAAATTATGTTTAGGATTGGAAAGCGTTAAATTATGAACGGGGACCAATCCGCCCGTTAAATTATGAACGGGTTAGATCGTGGTTGGAAAGCATTAAATTATGAACGGGGACAAACCAGCCCGTTAAATTAAGAACGGGGATCTCATGTATGTGGCAGTGGATACGTCCCTGTCAGCCCAGTACTGTGGTTTGTCTGATCAGACATTTATTATGTTATGGGTCACTTGCTTTGAAACATGCCTCTACGCAAAATGAGGAAGTTATGTATGATCAAGTATGCAGTATGTTTATGAAAAGTTTATGTGATGGCACGTCTAGTTATGTACGTACGTATGTCCAAGTTTATTATGCAAATTCAAGTTTCCAGTTATGTATGCCCTATTTTAAAGTTGCATGCGATTTTATTACGTAGTACTCGTTATTCCAGTTTATACGTGTTGAGTCTTTAGACTCACTAGACTTGATCGATGCAGGTGAGTATGTTGACGAGGAGACAGGAGGTGGCGACCAAGGGGCAGGCTTGGACTGAGTGGGAGGCTAACCCGAGTACCGCAAAGTTTATGTTTTTACGCAAATGTTAATTTACTCTGATTTCTTGTTTCGAGGGAAATACTTTGAGCAAAACTTTTGTGAGCAAATTTTATCGTGGTTATTTTGAACAACCATTTCTTATGGGGGACTTGGTTGAGATATTTTATGGCAAACTTTGAAGGTTATTTTATGTTTAAGAAAATTTTAAATTTTTCCGCAAATTTTGAGTATGAAAAGTATGGTACATTACACCTTAAGAGGCAACAAAAGCTGAACAAACAGCATGCCAAGTGGGTGGAATTCATAGAGACATTTCCCTACATAATCAAGTACAAACAATGTAAGAAAAATGTAGTGGCCGACGCACTATCACGGAGGTACGTATTAATCTCTACCTTAGAATCTAAGATTTTGGGGTTCGGGCAGGTGAAAGAGTTATATGTGCTAGATGAAGACTTTAAGAGAGTATTTGAAACATGCATGCATGGTCCACATGACAAATTTTATTTGCATCATGGTTTCTTATTTAGAGAAGATAGGTTGTGCATCCCTAAATCATCCATTCGTGAATTACTTGTTAGGGAAGCACATGGGGGTGGTTTGATGGGGCATTTTGGTGTGGCTAAAACTTTAAGTGCATTGCATGAACATTTTTATTGGCAAGATATGAAACCTGATGTTGAGCGTGTGTGTGATAAATGTATAACTTGTAGACAAGCTAAGTCTAGAACACAACCACATGGATTGTATGCACCACTTCCCGTCCCTAGTGAACCTTGGGTTGATATTTCTATGGACTTTGTTTTGGGGTTGCCTAGGACAAAAAAGGGGAGAGATTCTATATTTGTTGTTGTAAATAGATTTTCTAAGATGACACATTTTATTGCTTGTCACAAAACTAATGATGCATCTAACATTGCAGATCTATTCTTTAGAGAAGTCGTTAGGTTGCGTGGCATGCCTAGGACTATTGTTTCTGATCGTGATGTTAAGTTTCGGAGTTACTTCTGGAAAACTTTATGGGCTAAACTTGGCATAAAATTGTTGTTCTCTACTTCTTGTCATCCTCAAACGGATGGAAAAACTGAGGTTTTTAATAGAACATTAGGAACACTTTTGCGTGCTATACTTAAGAAGAACATAAAGAATTGAGAAGATTGTTTGCCTTTTGTCGAGTTTGCTTATAATCTCAGCGTGCATTCTACTACAAATTATTCTTCATTTGAGATTGTGTATGGTTTTAATCCTTTAACTCCGTTGGATTTGATGTCTTTACCTGTGAGTGAAAGTTTAAACATGGATGGAAAAAAGAAGGCTGAATTTGTTTGCAGTTTGCATGAAAAGGCCAAGGCCAACATTGAGAAGAAAAATGAGCAATATGCCAAGCAAGCCAACAAGGGGAAGAAAAAGGTGATATTTGATAAAGGTGATTCGGTGTGGCTACACTTGAGGAAGGAAAGGTTCCATGAGAAGCGACGTTCAAAGCTATTACCTAGGCGCGATGGACCATTTCAAGTCCTTGAAAGGATCAATGACAATGCCTACAAACTCGATCTAGCAGGTGAGTATAACGTGAGTTCTACTTCTAATGTTAGTGATTTGTCATTGTTTGATGTAGGTGATGAACAAGATTTGAGGAAAAATATTTTTCAAGAAGGGGAGGATGATGCGAACACTGTTGGTCAAGCCCCAAGGAAAGCATGGGACCCTTTAGGGTTGCCAGAGGGACCAATCACGAGGGACGTCTGAAGAGGTTCAAAGAAGCATTGAATGGGCATATGAGCTATCAAGGAGGGCTTACGTGCAAGGAGAAAAGTGCCGAAGGGTTCGTGATGCATGGGAGTGAGTTCTGGAACCAAAAGAATATTATTCAAGCATATTTTTGAAGGACCGAGGCTGCACGGGCCCGAGCACGGATCTGTACACGGGGTCCGTGTACATCACATCCGAGAAGAAGAAATCTAGAGTCCACACGGACTCGTACACGGGGTCCGTGTCCTATGTTTTCGGCAAAGACGGAGTCTACACGGACCCCCTTACGGCCTCTACATGAGGTCCGTGTCCCTTCCCAGATTTGGTGCAGAATTTTCCTTAATAGAGTTTTCTTTATTTTGGCAAGTAGATTTGATATCTTTGAGTATGTAAACAATATTTGGGACGAAAATTTACACACAATTCAGATTATTATTGATAGTTTATCAAACTTTTGAGATTTTCTCTCACTTTTTCAAAGCTTCGCTTTGTGTTCGTTAAAAATCAAACTTATCAAGGATTTATTCTTGTGGCATTTGTCGATTGATTTCATACGGATTGTCAAGGACAAGTTCTTTGAAGGTTCGTCTGTTTCTCAATTGTTTTACTCGTGATTATTTGTTGCTAAGTTTTATAATTTAGAGTTGAATATCAAAAACCCATACTTGATTCAAAATATCGAGATAACACGAATTCTTTGTTCGTTATTGAATTGAGGGCGCTATTCTTCTTTAATCGTGTTTGTTATTCGTTCGTACAAAGATTCACATCATCTGCCAAAGACTAGGCACATCTGCCCAAGACTCTTTCTCAATATCTATCTTTTGTTCTCTGCTTTTCTATAAATCAATAGAATAAGCATATACATTAAAAGAATACAAAGGTAATAAAACAATAACAAGCAAGTATGTGGTTTTGGGAAACTCAAGTCGAATCTAACTCGAGTTATCTGTCCCGGTTTACATTTATTTATTCATTTCATTTTGTGTTCCTGGTTGAATCAAATCTCAATCTGGCTCGGTTCGTTCTTCGAAGCCTTCAATACCAAATATGGAATGACATATACGATAAGTACAATATCGACATACAATTCAGAGTACAACTTGACTGATCAATACTCAATCAAATTCTGTTTCGACGGCATAGCATTGCAATCTCGATATATCCCTGCAACTCAATATCAATAGATGTCATCACAACTCATAATCAGTGACCAACAAAATTCCAATACCAAATCTGTATATTCTTCATCAAACATATTTGGAAAATCATAACAATTACATACGATATCCGTTTTTCGATCCGATTTCGATTATATGATTATTAAAATCTCGAGAACACCATGTATTAATCATATCATGATTTCTCCAACATCAAGTATTCAAAAAATACCAAAACATAATAAAACTTACATCTTGTCAAAGCCTTTAACGAGAGAAAAAAAGAAATAAACTCGGATCGAAATTCTGACGGGCAGATCTTGAACAATCAAATTCCTATGAATTGCAAAAGCTTGAAACTTTTGATGGCTCTCTCAGTTCCTTCCTGGAAATTCTGAAGGATTTGAAAGAAGATTTATCCTTTAAATGCATTGCAAGGAAAAGTGGTTTAATCTTCCTACAACACGTCTCGTGCATATGCGTGACCATCATCGGCGCATATGCACGAGACTCTCTGTCTCGGCACTTCTGCATTTCATCATCTCGCGCATATGCGCGAGACCTACTGTCTCGGCATTTTAGGAAAACACCAGCTTGGCATATGCACGTCCTGTCTCGCGCATATGCGCAAGGTCTTCTGCCTCAGCATTTGCTACTCGCGCATATGTGCGCCTCTTCTCGTGCATATGCGCGAGGTGTTCTGTCCTCGCACATATAAAATGTCTTTCTCACGCTTTTCCTTCCATAATCACATCAATTTATAAATCAATAATCTCGGATAAGAATAAAATCTCGGGCATTACACCACTTCTCCAGGAAATCCATTCCACACAATATTTTATGCTCTCAATCTTCACGATTATCTCTACACTTATGTTCTCTTCCCTCTCCCAAATCATCTCTCAGATATATTTTATAAAAGGCCACTTTCCTTCCTCTAAATATCTTTATTTTGTTGGTTTGGCTTCACGAATTTTGCTTCCCTCTCACCAATATTTTCTTTCGAAAATCTTTCACAGAAGGTAAAATTCCTTCCTCTTAATGAAATGTTTATGAAAAGTTTATGTGATGGCACGTCTAGTTATGTACGTACGTATGTCCAAGTTTATTATGCAAATTCAAGTTTCCAGTTATGTATGCCCTATTTTAAAGTTGCATGCGATTTTATTACGTAGTACTCGTTATTCCAGTTTATACGTGTTGAGTCTTTAGACTCACTAGACTTGATCGATGCAGGTGAGTATGTTGACGAGGAGACAGGAGGTGGCGACCAAGGGGCAGGCTTGGACTGAGTGGGAGGCTAACCCGAGTACCGCAAATTTTATGTTTTTACGCAAATGTTAATTTACTCTGATTTCTTGTTTCGAGGGAAATACTTTGAGCAAAACTTTTGTGAGCAAATTTTATTGTGGTTATTTTGAACAACCATTTCTTATGGGGGACTTGGTTGAGATATTTTATGGCAAACTTTGAAGGTTATTTTATGTTTAAGAAAATTTTAAATTTTTCCGCAAATTTTGAGTATGAAAAGTATGGTACATTACACCTTAAGAGGCAACAAAAGCTGAACAAACAGCATGTCAAGTGGGGGGAATTCATAGAGACATTTCCCTACATAATCAAGTACAAACAATGTAAGAAAAATGTAGTGGCTGACGCACTATCACGGAGGTACGTATTAATCTCTACCTTAGAATCTAAGATTTTGGGGTTCGGGCAGGTGAAAGAGTTATATGTGCTAGATGAAGACTTTAAGAGAGTATTTGAAACATGCATGCATGGTCCACATGACAAATTTTATTTGCATCATGGTTTCTTATTTAGAGAAGATAGGTTGTGCATCCCTAAATCATCCATTCGTGAATTACTTGTTAGGGAAGCACATGGGGGTGGTTTGATGGGGCATTTTGGTGTGGCTAAAACTTTAAGTGCATTGCATGAACATTTTTATTGGCAAGATATGAAACCTGATGTTGAGCGTGTGTGTGATAAATGTATAACTTGTAGACAAGCTAAGTCTAGAACACAACCACATGGATTGTATGCACCACTTCCCGTCCCTAGTGAACCTTGGGTTGATATTTCTATGGACTTTGTTTTGGGGTTGCCTAGGACAAAAAAGGGGAGAGATTCTATATTTGTTGTTGTAAATAGATTTTCTAAGATGACACATTTTATTGCTTGTCACAAAACTAATGATGCATCTAACATTGCAGATCTATTCTTTAGAGAAGTCGTTAGGTTGCGTGGCATGCCTAGGACTATTGTTTCTGAGCGTGATGTTAAGTTTCGGAGTTACTTCTGGAAAACTTTATGGGCTAAACTTGGCATAAAATTGTTGTTCTCTACTTCTTGTCATCCTCAAACGGATGGAAAAACTGAGGTTTTTAATAGAACATTAGGAACACTTTTGCGTGCTATACTTAAGAAGAAAATAAAGAATTGAGAAGATTGTTTGCCTTTTGTCGAGTTTGCTTATAATCTCAGCGTGCATTCTACTACAAATTATTCTTCATTTGAGATTGTGTATGGTTTTAATCCTTTAACTCCGTTGGATTTGATGTCTTTACCTGTGAGTGAAAGTTTAAACATGGATGGAAAAAAGAAGGCTGAATTTGTTTGCAGTTTGCATGAAAAGGCCAAGGCCAACATTGAGAAGAAAAATGAGCAATATGCCAAGCAAGCCAACAAGGGGAAGAAAAAGGTGATATTTGATAAAGGTGATTCGGTGTGGCTACACTTGAGGAAGGAAAGGTTCCATGAGAAGCGACGTTCAAAGCTATTACCTAGGCGCGATGGACCATTTCAAGTCCTTGAAAGGATCAATGACAATGCCTACAAACTCGATCTAGCAGGTGAGTATAACGTGAGTTCTACTTCTAATGTTAGTGATTTGTCATTGTTTGATGTAGGTGATGAACAAGATTTGAGGAAAAATATTTTTCAAGAAGGGGAGGATGATGCGAACACTGTTGGTCAAGCCCCAAGGAAAGCATGGGACCCTTTAGGGTTGCCAGAGGGACCAATCACGAGGGACGTCTGAAGAGGTTCAAAGAAGCATTGAATGGGCATATGAGCTATCAAGGAGGGCTTACGTGCAAGGAGAAAAGTGCCGAAGGGTTCGTGATGCATGGGAGTGAGTTCTGGAACCAAAAGAATATTATTCAAGCATATTTTTGAAGGACCGAGGCTGCACGGGCCCGAGCACGGATCTGTACACGGGGTCCGTGTACATCACATCCGAGAAGAAGAAATCTAGAGTCCACACGGACTCGTACACGGGGTCCGTGTCCTATGTTTTCGGCAAAGACGGAGTCTACACGGACCCCCTTACGGCCTCTACATGAGGTCCGTGTCCCTTCCCAGATTTGGTGCAGAATTTTCCTTGATAGAGTTTTCTTTATTTTGGCAAGTAGATTTGATATCTTTGAGTATGTAAACAATATTTGGGACGAAAATTTACACACAATTCAGATTATTATTGATAGTTTATCAAACTTTTGAGATTTTCTCTCACTTTTTCAAAGCTTCGCTTTGTGTTCGTTAAAAATCAAACTTATCAAGGATTTATTCTTGTGGCATTTGTCGATTGATTTCATACGGATTGTCAAGGACAAGTTCTTTGAAGGTTCGTCTGTTTCTCAATTGTTTTACTCGTGATTATTTGTTGCTAAGTTTTATAATTTAGAGTTGAATATCAAAAACCCATACTTGATTCAAAATATCGAGATAACACGAATTCTTTGTTCGTTATTGAATTGAGGGCGCTATTCTTCTTTAATCGTGTTTGTTATTCGTTCGTACAAAGATTCACATCATCTGCCAAAGACTAGGCACATCTGCCCAAGACTCTTTCTCAATATCTATCTTTTGTTCTCTGCTTTTCTATAAATCAATAGAATAAGCATATACATTAAAAGAATACAAAGGTAATAAAACAATAACAAGCAAGTATGTGGTTTTGGGAAACTCAAGTCGAATCTAACTCGAGTTATCTGTCCCGGTTTACATTTATTTATTCATTTCATTTTGTGTTCCTGGTTGAATCAAATCTCAATCTGGCTCGGTTCGTTCTTCGAAGCCTTCAATACCAAATATGGAATGACATATACGATAAGTACAATATCGACATACAATTCAGAGTACAACTTGACTGATCAATACTCAATCAAATTCTGTTTCGACGGCATAGCATTGCAATCTCGATATATCCCGGCAACTCAATATCAATAGATGTCATCACAACTCATAATCAGTGACCAACAAAATTCCAATACCAAATCTGTATATTCTTCATCAAACATATTTGGAAAATCATAACAATTACATACGATATCCGTTTTTCGATCCGATTTCGATTATATGATTATTAAAATCTCGAGAACACCATGTATTAATCATATCATGATTTCTCCAACATCAAGTATTCAAAAAATACCAAAACATAATAAAACTTACATCTTGTCAAAGCCTTTAACGAGAGAAAAAAAGAAATAAACTCGGATCGAAATTCTGACGGGCAGATCTTGAACAATCAAATTCCTATGAATTGCAAAAGCTTGAAACTTTTGATGGCTCTCTCAGTTCCTTCCTGGAAATTCTGAAGGATTTGAAAGAAGATTTATCCTTTAAATGCATTGCAAGGAAAAGTGGTTTAATCTTCCTACAACACGTCTCGTGCATATGCGTGACCATCATCGGCGCATATGCACGAGACTCTCTGCCTCGGCACTTCTGCATTTCATCATCTCGCGCATATGCGCGAGACCTACTGTCTCGGCATTTTAGGAAAACACCAGCTCGCGCATATGCACGTCCTGTCTCGCGCATATGCGCAAGGTCTTCTGCCTCAGCATTTGCTACTCGCGCATATGTGCGCCTCTTCTCGTGCATATGCGCGAGGTGTTCTGTCCTCGCACATATAAAATGTCTTTCTCACGCTTTTCCTTCCATAATCACATCAATTTATAAATCAATAATCTCGGATAAGAATAAAATCTCGGGCATTACACCACTTCTCCAGGAAATCCATTCCACACAATATTTTATGCTCTCAATCTTCACGATTATCTCTACACTTATGTTCTCTTCCCTCTCCCAAATCATCTCTCAGATATATTTTATAAAAGGCCACTTTCCTTCCTCTAAATATCTTTATTTGTTGGTTTGGCTTCACGAATTTTGCTTCCCTCTCACCAATATTTTCTTTCGAAAATCTTTCACAGAAGGTAAAATTCCTTCCTCTTAATCTCTCTAGTTGTTCTTTGTTTTGATTTATAAATTTCTAAATATGATTCTTTTACCATTTATGGGCTACCCTTAACCAAATCTTTTCAATTAGTAGTTGAAACATAATCGTCTACCGTTTAACATTGGGCTGTCAGCTATAAAATATCTTCCTCTCGACCGCTTTGGCAATTATTCGTTTCGATTTCCTCATTTGACTACTGAAATTTGACTGTTGAATTTGATTCAGGTATTATGGCTTCTCACTTGGGCATTATGTGAAATTCATTATCTTCTCTACAATTTTATAATGGTTGAGATGTCTATAAAAACCGCTTCTCTCCATCTAATGTGTGGACAACAAATTTTCTTGACCCTTTTGCTTCACTGCAAAAATATTTTCTTCTCTCATTCTAACTCCAAGTCTCCAGGAAAACCATTCCACACAATATTTTAAGCTCTCAATCTTAATGATTCTCTCTACACTCATGTTCTCTTCCCTCTCTCAAATATTCTCTCAGATATATTTCATAAAAGGCCACTTTCCTTTCTCTGAATATCTCTATTTGTTGGTTTGGCTTCACAAATTTTGCTTCCCTCTCACAAATATTTTCTTTCGAAAATCTTTCGCAGAAGATAAGTTTCCTTCCACTTAATCTCTCTGCTAGTTCTTGGTTTGATTTACACATTTCTAAATACGATTCTCTTACCGTTTATGCACTACCCTTAACCAAATCTTTTCAATTATTAGCTGAAACATTATTCTCTACCCTTTAACATTGGGCTGTCAGCTCTCAATATCTCCCTCTCAACCGTTTTGGTGATTATTCGTTTCGATTTCCGCATTTGACTACTGAAATTTGAAGTTTGAATTTGATTGAGGATTTATGGCTTCTCACTTGGGCATTATGTGAAATTCATGATCTTCACTATTATTTTATAAAAGTTAAGATTTCTTTTAAAAAAAATGCTACTGCTCATCTAATGTGCGGACACCAGGTTTTCTTGACCTTTTTGCTTCAGTGCAGTAATATTTTCTTCTCTCATTCTCACTCCACTTCTCCAGGAAAACTGTTCCACACAATATTTTATGCTCCTAATCTGCATGATTCTCTTTACACTCGTGTTCTCTTCCCTCTCCCAAATCTTCTCTCATATATATTTCACAAAAGGCTACTTTTCGGCCTCTAAATATTTCTATTTCTTGGTTTGGCTTCACGAATTTTGCAACTCTCCCACAAATCTTTTCTTTCGAAATCTTTAACAAAAAGTAAGTTTCCTTCCTCATAATCTCTCTGGTTGTTCTTATTTTGATTTACGAATTTCTAAATACGATTCTCTTACCGTTTATTCGCTACCCTTACCCAAATATTTTCAACTAGTAGCTGAAATGTTATTCTCTGCCCATTAACATTTGACTGCCATCTCTCGAATATATTCCTCTGAACCGCTCTCAACCGCTTTAATGGTTATTCGTTTCAATTCCACATTTCACTAATGAAATTTGAATGTGGAATTTGATTGGGGTATGATGGCTTCTCACTTGGGCATTATGCGAAATTCATGATCTTCTCTACTATTTTATAAAAGTTGAGATGTCTATAAAAACCACTTCTCTTCGTATAATGTGCGGACACCAAATTTTCTTGACCCTTTTGCTTCACCTCAATAATATTTTCTTCTCTTATTCTCACGCCATGTCTCTAGGAAAATCGTTCCACACAATATTTTATGCTCATAATCTGCACGATTCTCTCTACACTCATGTTCTCTTCCCTCTCACAAATCTTCTCTCTGATATATTTCACAAAAGGTCTCTTTCCTTCCTCTGAATATCTCTATTTGTTTGTTTGGCTTCACGATTTTTGCTTCCCTCTCACAAATCTTTTCTTTTGAAAATCTTTCACTGAAGGTAAGTTAGCTTCCTCTTAATCTCTCTCGTTGTTCTTGGTTTTGATTTACGAATTTCTAAATACGATTCTCTTATCGTTTATGCACTACCCTTACCCAAATCTTTTAAATTAGTAGATGAAACGTTATTCTCTACCCTTTAACATAGGGTTGTTAGCTCTCAAATATCTTCCTCTGAATCGCTCTCTACCTCTTTAATGGTTATTCGTTTCGATTTTCGCATCTGACTACTGAAATTTGAATGTTAAATTTGATTGAGGTATTATGGCTTCTCATTGGACAATATGTGAAATTCATGATCTTTTCTACTATTTTATAAAAGTTGAAATGTCTATAAAAACCGCTTTTCCTCATCTAATTTCCAGACAACAAATTTTCTTGACCCTTTTGCTGTTATGCTTCATTGCAGTAATATTTTCTTCTCTCATTCTCACTCCACGTCTCCAGGAAATCCAAACATCTACTTATTAAAAATGCGGAAATTTTTTTTAAAGCTCACATGTTCGAAATATGCACTTAAACATGCATGAAACTCTACAGAAAAATATATAATTTAAAAATAATCGTAAATATTTGACAGTAAAAATAGAGCAGTTTAAAATGGCCGGCCAAGCCCATCCAACAAATATGCGTAAACATAAACGAGTAAAAATCCTCAAAATAAATAGCGTATAAAAACCAGTGTATAAAAATGCTCATGCTCTCTCAAACTCGTAAAAACATCATATGCGGAAGAAATGTGGTCATCGGGTTGTGCACGCACATCCAGTCCTGCCAACTCAGATTTCAGCACCTCATGTCCCCTCAAAAACATGCTCACCTGCATCACACACGCCTAGTGAGTCTAAATACTCAACACACCTGTACCAAAAATAACAAGTACATATACATAGCACAAAGCAGTGAAACATATTGTAATCAACATACCTTTCATGCATTATAAAAGCGTAACATAAACGGGTAGTGTAAAATCATGATGTGTCAAAACAACTCATCGTTAATCATCATTCATCATTCATTTTTCATCATTCATCGTTTATCATTTATCATTTCCTTTATTGAATTCAGTTCATTAGAGGTGACTATCGTACATCATTATTTACGGTGGATCCATCATACATAGAACAGCAGTACCCGGCGGCTGTCGGACATCAGTGACAGGATTACCCATCCACTGTGCCTAGACCTCATCATCAGCATTTTCATATAATGTTAAGAATTTACCTATATTTTGATAGCCACAACCAATTCCCATCATTCAAAACATAATCATTTTCATCACTTACAAAAATCATGCACATATGCAATTTTTCTTAAAGCCAAGCATGCAACGTACATTTTCATAAAATCTTAAAAATCGTGATCATGATCCATAAACATTTAAAAACATGATAAATGTGCTCGGGGCACTGCTAGGACCAAAATCACATCCCGGATGCAAAATGACCATTTTGCCTCCGGAAACCCAAAATTTACAGTTTTACCCTTGGACCTAAAAAATTTTGACCCGATGCTTAACAAACTCCTTAAAACATCCCAAACATATTTATAAGAATTCCTAGACATAAACTCCAAGATCTCCTACCACGGCCTACCCTACTCCACCTTGCACGATCAATCTATCCCCAAACTCCAGCAAGGTTCGAGTCATCCCCGACCACAACTCAGACCCACCAGGGTCTGGTCCAGGGCTGGGAACTACCCTCGTACAGTCGGACCACTAGAACTTCCGATCGGGCCCCCACACAAGCATCAACTCCGATCGGCCCTCAACAATCTCAACGAACTCGATCCAGCTTCGACTCCATCATCTAAACTCATCCCTCTTGACGCTAACAACTCCCTGTCGACCTATTACAACAGCCCCTTGAAAGGGGATCAGTTACGGTGACCGGAAACGCAACGGAACCACAAAAATTTTCGATTTTAGCATATAAATTTCGGCCACCTTGAGTTTGTGTAGGAAATACAATAAAACACCAAAATGACATTCATAGTGTGTTTAGAAATAGTTACCTATCAACCTCTTAAGGTTGATGATGGCTCCAACCAAGTTGTAAACAACTTGGCTCTTGAATGGAATGAAGATCTACAAGCTTCCTTGGACTCCTTTCTTTCCTTCAAATTAGGCCCACCACTTGCAAACTAGAACCCCTCTTATTTTGCACTAGAAAAATAAAAGGATTTTTCAAGGAGAAGTATTTTTCTTCCTCAACACTTGAAGAGAAAAATTGAGAGAAAACTTGGTAGAATATGATCCACAAATTTCGGCCATATGCATTCAAAATGGGAGGAGAGAAGACTAGTCTTGGTTGTGGGAAAAGTAGTTGTGTATTCCAATGCCAAGCCTTGGACTTTGCACAAGTTGTCTCCCAACCCTTCACCTCCCATGCATGCAATATTATATGGTTTTTAAACAATTAAAACCATGGACGAATTTTAATTGTCTCAAACATATTTGAGACTAATTAAATATTACTTGAATTTACTCAAGTCCACTAGTTAAATAATTTATTTAAATTGAGCTCTACAAGACTCAATTTGATTTAATTAATTCAACACTTGAATTAATTTAATTATTTGGACTCTACTAGGTCCACTAGTGTTTAATTAATTCAACACTTGAATTAATTTAATTTAGTCCATAATAATGTTTATGAAAATCACAATTTTCAAATACATTATTTATTTGGCCAACTTTTAATTTAAGAACACATTCATAAATTAAAATTACATTTATCTCATAGAAGTCATACTTCTATTTTTCCTTACGCTTATAAACTCATTTATAAGCCGTTCAACACATTGAACTATTTTACTTCTCAACGGGATCTAGAAAGCTAGTACTTGTGTGGCCCTCAATGGTTCATTGATACAACTAGCCGTGGGTTCACATCTCCATGTGATTCGGACTAAACATGTCCTTATATGAGCATACCCCAATTGCTCCATTCTTACTTACCAACTCCTTGATAACAAGAACGTCAGAACTTAAGTCTGATAGTACCCAACCAATCATGTTAAACGCCTAGCAGCATCGCTTACATTATTCCCTAGGTATCAAATGATAGTGCCTGCAAGAACCATTCAATTATGGTTAGCGTACAGTACGGTCCCTTCAACTCATATATCCCGACCGATTCAACAACCATTGGTTTATCGAGAGTTGTCAATGAATCGATACTATGTGTCATGCCGTAGTTGCATCGATGGTGTAATCTATGAAACTCCTTTCATAATTACCACCATACTCTGATCAGAGATTTCACACTACATATACATGAAAACACATAGGATATCCATACCCGAAGGTAAGCGGTGAATCCCCGACTACAATGCATCGACTCCTATATGTTTCGACAGAACACCCAACCTTGCCACCTGATGACCCCATGAGAGTCGGTAAACAAGTCAAAGTGTAATTCTAGCACATAGAGTCTCAATGTTGTCCCGGGTCATAAGGACTAATGGTGTACATGTAGTGACCCGTTCCAGAATCACCTACTAATCAAGAACTAAGCATGCAACTAACTTAATTAATAATAATCAGAGATAATTGCGGAAAAGGCCAACAAACGATAGTTATACAACCCAATCGAAATCCAGAACAACTCGAACTAAAATGAAATATACGGTACAACCATATCGAAAAGAATAGTACTGAAAATTAAACCAACCAGCCACTCACTGTCCTCCTCCTGCTCTTCCTGAGCTGTCCAACCTGAGGCCTGCCCCGTGGGAATGGGGTGTCCAAGATAAACAAAACCGAGGACGTGAGCGATAAGAACGCCCAGTACAAAAGCATGAGTATACAAGCCTATATGAAATGCACATGCTATGATATGATACCAGGGTAGTCAAGAAACAGGAGTAACAAAGGATCTCAAAATGCTCAGTCTAGAGGCGCCAAGTGGATAGTGCCGCGCGGTACTCCTCTGGGTCACTGCATCCACTACAAGAACAGACGTGGACCAAAAATGTCCCGGATCACCGAAGCCCTCCCGACCCGTCGGCCACTATGTACTCTCGGTGTCCATGCGTCCACAAGACAAGACAGGGCTGAGCGGCCCCACAAGATATAGCTTATCTCGAAAGAGATACAGCTCAACAGTAAAGGCTATCTCGAAGGAGATACGGCTCAACATGAAATGCAACATGCATCATACAGCGTGACATAATAGCATGCATTATATGACATATATCAATGCACCACATAATCATGCAACACATATAAGAATGTATACTCGACCAGGATATCTCGGATAGTACTTTCGTACCTCAAACCAGCAGATCCTAACAATCAGTCCTAGACTCACGCCTGCGTCCGCAGTCAGCCCACTGGTGCCGCTAGCTCCAAACTAGAGCACAGCTCCGCTACAACACTAGTAGCTCCCCGCTAGTGCCCGAACCTCGGAAAAAGACTAGAACCTGTCAGAAACGACTGAAATGCTCTGGAACACTCTGAAAATGGCGAGTCACAAATGAAGCCTCGCGCCTCTATTTATAGCCAACGTTCGGACGCTCCGAACCACTTCGTACGATCCGATCCGGTACACTTCGGACGGTCCGAACCCTGATCGGACGATCCGAACCTTGCATGACTTCCACGAGTACAGCCACCTGTCTCGGACGGTCCGAACCCACTTCGGATGATCCGAACTCTTCCACGTGTCCAGAACCCTTCCACGTGTCCAGCCACCTGTCTCGGACGATCCGAACCACCTTCGGACGCTCCGAACCCTCTTCGGACGATCCGAACCCGGTTCGGTCCTTCCGATCCTACCGAAAATAATTAATCCAATAATTAACTCAAATTAGGAGTCGGGATACTACATTCTCCCCCCCTTAAAAAGATTTCGTCCTCGAAATCAGGTTTATAGGATGAACAAAGCGGAATAACAACATCGTTATAATATCTCAATTGTTGTTGAACACAACTGATCTTTCGATTACAACTGCAAACACAAACATATACAAAGCATAACTCAAAAGAGCTCTGGATGCTCCGAACGCATACGACTCTCTAGCTCCCAAGTGGCTTCTTCAGTGCCTCTGCGCTGCCACTGAACTAAGACAAGAGGAATGATCTTATTCCGCAATACCTTGTCTTTGCGATCGAGAATCCGCACTGGTCGTTCCACGTAAGACAAGTCCGTATTTAGTTGAACTTCAGATGGATGCAAGATGTGAGACTCATCTGCTACATATCGTCTCAACAAAGATACGTGGAACACATCATGAATCCCAGACAGATACGGAGGTAATGCTAACCTGTAAGCCAAATCTCCCACACATTCCAGAATCTCAAAAGGACCAATAAATCTCGGAGATAGCTTACCCTTGAGACCAAATCTCAAAATCCTGCGAAAAGGCGAAACTCGGAGAAACACTTTCTCACCTGGCTGAAAATAAAGAGGTCGCCGCTTGGTGTTCGCATAACTAGCCTGTCGATCCTGAGCGATCTTAATCCGTTTCTTGATTACTGCAACCTTATCAATAGCCTGCTGGACTAACTCCGGTCCCTCAACATGTCGTTCCCCAACTTCGTCCCAGAATAATGGAGTACGACAACGTCGCCCATACAACGCCTCAAATGGTGCCATACCAATACTACGATGATAGCTGTTGTTGTACGCGAACTCAATCAAAGGCAAATGATCCTGCCAAGCGGGTCCGAAATCCATAACACAAGCTCGCAACATATCCTCAAGTGTACGGATAGTCCTCTCTGTTTGACCGTCGGTCTCTGGATGATAAGCCGTACTCAAACTTAGTGAAGTACCCAATGCCGACTGAAAACTACCCCAAAATCGTGAGGTAAAACGAGGATCTCTGTCACTGACAATACTGACTGGTACCCCATGCAAACGTACAATCTCTTGAATGTACAATCGAGCCAAACGATCGAAAGTGAAATCACGGTTATATGGCAGAAAATGAGCAGACTTGGTGAGTCGATCCACCACTACCCAAATAGCATCACTATTCCTCGAAGACAATGGTAAGTGAGTAATGAAATCCATCGCGATATGCTCCCACTTCCATTCGGGAATAGGTAAGTTCAGCAATAATCCTCCCGGTCGACGGTGCTCTGCCTTAACCTGCTGACAAACAAGACACTTGGAAACAAACTGATAAACGCTGCGCTTCATCCCTTTCCACCAAAATCGTGTCCTCAAATCTTTATACATCTTGTTGCTTCCCGGATGGACACTCAACTTGCTTCGATGAGCCTGAGCCAAGATCTCTTTCCTCAAAGTATCATCCTCTGGTACCACAACCCGATTAGACAAACACAGAAGACCATTAGACTGATAATGGAAATTGCTATCTCCACCAACCAATCGGGCTAATCTCTGAGTCTTGAGATCAGACATCTGTGCATCTCGAATCCGAGCGAACAAAGCTGGTTCAGATAAAATGGTAGCAACACGAATGCTCTCCATACCTTTCCGATGTTTGAAATTAAATCCCAATGAACAACAATCCTGGATAGTACTAATCATAGCACTGGTCTGAAGTGCAGAGATTCTCACCTTGCGACTAAGAGCATCGGCTGTGAGATTCGCAGAACCTGGATGGTATTTGATCTCGCAATCATAATCTTTAAGTAGATCCATCCAACGACGTTGTCTCATGTTCAACTCAGCCTGAGTGAACAGATACTTCAGACTCTTATGATCAGTAAAAATTTCAAACTTAACCCCGTACAAGTAATGACGCCAGATTTTTAGCGCAAACACAATAGCAGCTAGTTCTAGATCATGAATAGGATACTTTTCTTCGTGAGGTTTCAACTGCCTGGATGCGTAAGCGATCACATGATCATTCTGCGTCAACACACACCCTAAGCCTTGAAAAGAGGCATCGGTGTAAACACTGAAACCATCAGATCCTGACGGTAACGCCAAAACAGGTGCAGAAGTCAGAAGTCGACGAAGTTCTCTGAAACTATCTTCGCACTCAGATGACCACTCAAATGGAACATCCTTCCGAGTAAGTTGCGTCAAGGGTCTAGCTACCTGAGAGAAATTCACGATGAAGCGACGATAATACCCTGCCAGACCTAGAAAACTACGGATCTCAGCCACCGTCGTAGGACGTGACCAATTCAGCACTGCCTCAATCTTGCTGGGAGCCACAGAAATTCCTTCCTTGGAAATCACATGACCAAGGAATACTACACGATCAATCCAGAACTCGCACTTACTCAGCTTAGCATACAATTGCTTCTCGCGAAGAATCTGCAACACAATCTTCAAGTGCTGAATATGCTCTTCCACACTGTGAGAATAAATCAAGATATCGTCGATAAAAACCACAACAAACTGATCTAGAAAATCCCGAAAGACTCGATTCATCAGATCCATGAACACTGCTGGCGCATTCGTCATTCCAAATGGCATAACTAGAAACTCGTAATGCCCATATCGAGTACGAAATGCAGTCTTGGAAATATCATCATCTCTAACTCTCATCTGATGATAACCCGATCGCAAGTCAATCTTGGAGTAAACAGAGGTACCCTGAAGCTGATCGAACAAATCATCGATACGAGGTAATGGATACTTGTTTTTGATCGTCACACGATTCAGCTGGCGATAATCAATGCACAATCGCATAGATCCATCTTTCTTCTTGACAAACAAGACTGGAGCTCCCCAAGGTGAAACACTTGGGCGAATATAACCTTTATCAAGAAGATCCTGCAATTGCTGCTTCAATTCTCTCATCTCTAACGGAGCAAGACGATAGGGGGCACGAGAAATCGGTGCAGTCCCTGGCATTAACTCAATGCCAAATTCCACCTCTCTAACCGGAGGAAAACCAGGAATCTCATCTGGGAAGACATCAGGAAATTCACAAACCACTGGAATATCCTCTATACCAACACTACCTGTGGACGAATCAATCGCATAGATGAGGTAGCCTTCCCCGCCCGACTCTAAAGCACGACAGGCTTTCAGAGCAGATACCACTGGCATCGGAGGTCGCGCTCCCTCACCATAGAAAAACCAACTAGAGCTCTCAGTCGTACGAAACTGAACAAGCTTCTGGTAACAATCCACGGTAGCTCGGTAGGTAGTCAATAGGTCTATACCTAGAATACAATCAAAATCTTCCATCTCCAAGATCATAAGATTCGCAATCAATTCGTTACCCTCAAAATCTAAGGGACAACCCATCACTAGACGCTTTGCTAACACCGAATGACCCATCGGGGTAGAAACGGAAAGAATGACGTCTAGAGAAACATATGGTAACTTATGACGCTTAACAAATCGTGCAGAAATGAATGAATGTGATGCTCCGGTATCAATAAGAACAAAAGCAGGAATACCGCATAAACGAAAAGTACCTGCTATGACTCTCTCTGTCTCATTTGCAGCCTGATCCTGGTTCAGCGCAAAAACCTGACCTTGGGCACGAGGTCGAAGATTTGAACTACCCACTGCCTGACCCTGCCTCCTCTGCTGTACAGTCGTCTGAGATCCGGAACCAGATCCTGCTCCACCTCGCAACTGAGGACAATTCTTCTTGAGATGACCCATCTCTCCGCACTGAAAACAAGCTCCCGCGGCTGATCGGCATTGCTCCGATGGATGGTTCTTCCCACAATGCACACAAGAAACCTTCTTCTAACCAAAGCGGAAAACACCGCTAGACCGTGATCCAGATCCAGAAGAAGAAGAACCAGATTTCTTGAAAGACTGAGATCGAGGGCTCAAAGTACTCGGAGGTCTAGAAGAAAGAATAGCCCTACCACGCTGGAGACTGATCTCTGCCTGGCGACACCGGTTCACTAACCCATCATAAGAAGTAGGATTATCACAGACAGTGACTCGATCAAAAATCTCCTGGTTAAGACCCTGGAGGAAATGGTCATACTTGGCCTCAGAACTGCCCCTGATATGAGGGGCAAAGGGTAACAACTCGAAGAACTTCTGCTGATATTCATCAACAGACATACTCCCCTGCTTAAGATTCAGGAGCTCAATCGTCTTTGCCTGGCGAAGGGCTGGAGGAAAATACAGCTGCATGAAAGCTGCACGGAAATCGGCCCAAGTCACCCTACCCTGGGACTGAACTATCGGCGCAGAAGTCGATCGCCACCACTTGCGCGCACGGCCCTCGAGAAGAAAACTAAGGGTCTCCATCTTCTGCTCCTCGGTGCACTGGAATGCTCGGAAACAACTCTCCATGCGCTCTAACCAATCCTCAGCATCATCGGGAGTCTCCCCGCCAACTAAAGGCTTAGGCCCCATCTGAATGAAACGGTGCAAATCAAAACGCCTAGGACCATCCCGACGATGACGATGTTCACGATGACGCCTACGATCGTCCTGGTCACCCCAACGACCTACACTTCCCTGACTACTCTCATCACCAAAATGGTCAGCCATCGCTACAAGATAGAATAGGGAAAATGGTAAAATGATCCACGAAAATCCCAAAACAGAATCTATATCCCAAAATCATAAGCATGCTCTGATACCATAAATGTAGTGACCCGTTCCAGAATCACCTACTAATCAAGAACTAAGCATGCAACTAACTTAATTAATAATAATCAGAGATAATTGCGGAAAAGGCCAACAAACGATAGTTATACAACCCAATCGAAATCCAGAACAACTCGAACTAAAATGAAATATACGGTACAACCATATCGAAAAGAATAGTACTGAAAATTAAACCAACCAGCCACTCACTGTCCTCCTCCTGCTCTTCCTGAGCTGTCCAACCTGAGGCCTGCCCCGTGGGAATGGGGTGTCCAAGATAAACAAAACCGAGGACGTGAGCGATAAGAACGCCCAGTACAAAAGCATGAGTATACAAGCCTATATGAAATGCACATGCTATGATATGATACCAGGGTAGTCAAGAAACAGGAGTAACAAAGGATCTCAAAATGCTCAGTCTAGAGGCGCCAAGTGGATAGTGCCGCGCGGTACTCCTCTGGGTCACTGCATCCACTACAAGAACAGACGTGGACCAAAAATGTCCCGGATCACCGAAGCCCTCCCGACCCGTCGGCCACTGTGTACTCTCGGTGTCCATGCGTCCACAAGACAAGACAGGGCTGAGCGGCCCCACAAGATATAGCTTATCTCGAAAGAGATACAGCTCAACAGTAAAGGCTATCTTGAAGGAGATACGGCTCAACATGAAATGCAACATGCATCATACAGCGTGACATAATAGCATGCATTATATGACATATATCAATGCACCACATAATCATGCAACACATATAAGAATGTATACTCGACCAGGATATCTCGGATAGTACTTTCGTACCTCAAACCAGCAGATCCTAACAATCAGTCCTAGACTCACGCCTGCGTCCGCAGTCAGCCCACTGGTGCCGCTAGCTCCAAACTAGAGCACAGCTCCGCTACAACACTAGTAGCTCCCCGCTAGTGCCCGAACCTCGGAAAAAGACTAGAACCTGTCAGAAACGACTGAAATGCTCTGGAACACTCTGAAAATGGCGAGTCACAAATGAAGCCTCGCGCCTCTATTTATAGCCAACGTTCGGACGCTCCGAACCACTTCGTACGATCCGATCCGGTACACTTCGGACGGTCCGAACCCTGATCGGACGATCCGAACCTTGCATGACTTCCACGAGTACAGCCACCTGTCTCGGACGGTCCGAACCCACTTCGGATGATCCGAACTCTTCCACGTGTCCAGAACCCTTCCACGTGTCCAGCCACCTGTCTCGGACGATCCGAACCACCTTCGGACGCTCCGAACCCTCTTCGGACGATCCGAACCCGGTTCGGTCCTTCCGATCCTACCGAAAATAATTAATCCAATAATTAACTCAAATTAGGAGTCGGGATACTACAGTACAACCATAAACCAGGACTTTTCCACTCGATAAGTGAGAACCACTTGGAAAGTCCTTTTATGGAGGGTTGTTCAGTGCACTCTCTACAAGGAGCACCTATCTGCATGTTCGGACATCACAATGTCCCCTACCAATGAAACATGGTACTCACATCGCAGATACTAGTCTCTAACTTGAGCGGCCTATATCCTTCTTAGCGGCGCCTGAATCGACTAGGAACTGTTTAGAATATACAGTATTCATAATATGAGTTTCATGATACTCATCATATGAGCATCTCATATTCTTTCTACTATTTGTATATTCAAGGACTTTATCTATGCAACTAGCATGGGTATACAGATAAAGATGTGCCAAAACAATAATTTCAAATATAATTAAAATAAATATCGTTTATACATAGAGTTTCATTGAGAACACTCGGCCAATACTTGGCTCGACGGGCACCTACTCTAACAATCTCCCACTTGCACTAGAGCCAACTACCCATATGCTTCAAACCAATCGATTTGCGATGCTTCTCGAATAATGGTCCAGGTAAAGGCTTAGTAAGCGGATCAGCAACATTATCTGCGGAGCCGACTTTGTCAATTGACACTTCTCCTCTTTCCACAATCTCTCGGAGGATGTGGTACTTTGTCAATACATGTTTGGACTTCTGATGAGACCTTGGCTCCTTCTCTTGAGCTATGGCTCCCGTGTTGTCACACATCACGGGGATAGGAGAAACTCCATTAGGAATGACGCCCAACTCTTGGACGAAATTCCTAATCCAAACAGCCTCCTTTGCTGCAGCCGATGCAGCAATGTATTCTGCCTCAGTGGTGGAATCCGCTGTACTGTCTTGCTTGGAACTTTTCCAAGAGACAGCAGCACCATTGAGCATGAATATGAATCCAGAGGTTGACTTTGAGTCATCAATATCGCTTTGGAAGCTAGAGTCGGTGTAGCCTTCCAATTTTAGTTCTCCACTCCCATAGACCAAGAACAATTTATTGGTCCTCCTCAAGTACTTGAGGATGTCTTTCACAGCTTTCCAGTGTGGAAGACCAGGGTTGGATTGATATCTACTCACTACACTTAGTGCAAAGGCCACATCAGGACGTGTAGATATCATCCCATACATGATGCTACCAATCGCAGAAGCATAAGGAATGCTGGTCATCGCCGCTATCTCTGCATCAATCTTGGGAGACATAGACTTGGATAGGGACACGCCATGACACATTGGTAGATGTCCTCTCTTGGACTCATTCATCGAGAACCGCTTCACGATGGTATCAATGTATGTGGACTGGGTGAGACCAAGCAATCTTTTTGATCTATCTCTATAGATCTGTATTCCTAATACAAAAGATGCTTCACCCAAGTCCTGCATCGAGAACTTACTTGCTAACCATATCTTAGTTGATTGCAACATTCCTACATCATTCCCAATGAGTAGAATGTCATCAACATACAACACTAGGAATGTCACAGCACTCCCACTAACCTTCTTATACACACATGGTTCCTCAGGATTCTTAGCAAAACCAAACTCTTTGATTGTACTAACGAATCTGAGGTTCCAACTCCTAGATGCCTGCTTTAGACCATAAATAGATCTTTGAAGTTTGCATACCATATGCTCACTTCCGATAGATGTAAACCCTTCGGGTTGAGACATGTAAATCTCTTCCTTAATATCCCCATTAAGAAAGGCTGTCTTAACATCCATCTGCCATATCTCATAGTCATACCATGCAGCTATGGCTAGCAAAATCCTTATGGACTTGAACATTGCGACTGGGAAAAAGGTTTCCTCAAAGTCAACTCCTTGTCGTTGAGTATATCCTTTTGCCACCAATCGCGCTTTGAAGGTCAATACCTTCCCATCCGCCCCAAGTTTCCTCTTGTAAATCCATTTACACCCTATGGGAACAGTTCCCTCAGGTTGATCCACAAGATTCCACACTTGGTTCGAATGCATGGAATTCATCTCAGATTCCATTGCTTCAAGCCACTTGGATGAATCAGCATCAGATAACGCTTCCTTGAAGGTCCTTGGATCACATCCAAGGTTAGGCTCATCATGGCCCTCTTCAAGAAGCAGACCATACCTCATAGGTAGTCTCGAGACTCTCTCGGATCTTCTAGGAGCTTGTATCTCCTCCCTTGGCTCTTCGGGTGTGGGTTCTTCAATTGTGGGTGTCTCTCGAACTTCTTCGATTTCTATCATCTCTCCTTTTCTATTCAATAGAAATTCCCTTTCCAAAAAGGTTGCATTCCTAGAAACAAACACCTTTGTTTCTTGGGGATGATAGAAATAATATCCAGCTGAATTCCTTGGATATCCCACAAAGTAACATAAAATGGATCGACAGTCCAATTTATCTCCCACTACCTGCTTCACATAAGCAGGGCACCCCCATATTCTAAAATATGAATATTTGGGTGGCTTACCCATCCATATCTCATATGGTGTCTTATCAACTGCTTTTGTATGGACATTGTTCAACAACAGTGCCGATGTCTCAAGCGCATATCCCCAAAAGGATGGCGGCAACTCCGTGAACCCCATCATAGACCGAACCATGTCCATCAAAGTCCGGTTACGACGCTCCGAAACACCATTCAACTGTGGTGTAGCGGGCGGAGTCCACTGCGAGAGAATCCCATTCTCCCTTAGATACTCTTGGAACTCGGCACTCAAGTACTCACCACCTCGATCCGATCGAAGTGTCTTGATGCTTCGTCCCAACTGATTCTCTACTTCACTTCTAAATTCTTTGAACCTTTCAAAAGCTTCAGATTTGTATTTCATCAAATACACATACCCATACCTTGAGAAATCATCGGTAAAGGTGATGAAGTAGGCATGTCCATGCTTAGTGGTGATGCTAAGCGGACCGCACACATCGGTATGGATCAAATCCAATAACCCTTTGGCTCGCTCCACATGGCCCTTAAAGGGAATTTCGGTCATCTTTCCTTTTAGACAGGATTCACAAGTCGTGAGAGCATTAATATCAGACATATCAAACATGCCAACTCCCACTAGCTTGTTCATCCTTCTTAAGGAAATATGTCCTAATCGAGCATGCCATAATTGTGTCGAATTTAGAGTATCTTGTTTTCTCTTGTTTGTTGTTGTTATCGCTTGGACATTGTTTAGTGGAATATCTTTCAATTTTAAGTTATAGAGATCGTTTTCAAGTTCCCCGGTACCAACTAAACATTCATTCTTGTAAATGTTGCAAACACCTTTGCTAAATAAACAAGAAAATCCATCTTTGTCCAACATAGAAATGGAAATAATGTTTTTCACCAAGTCGGGTACAAACAAAACATCTCTCAAAATTAACTTAAAATCATTGTTCAAAAGCAAGTAAACATCTCCTACGGCCTTGGCAGCAACCTTTGCTCCATTGCCCATCCTCAAAAAGGTCTCACCTTTTCTAAGCCTTCTACTTCTTCCCATCACCTGCAAATCTTTACAGAGATGTGAGCCACAGCCGGTATCCAATACCCAAGAAGTAGAGTTAATTGAAATATTTACTTCAATATAGAACATACCATTTCCAGAACCCTTCTGGGCAAGATATTCCCTGTAGTTACGCCTCCAATGTCCAGGCTTCTTGCAGTAATGACAAACGTAAACAGTCTTGTTAGCCTTCACTGGTGTGGCTACCACAACAGGACTCGGAGCTTGCCTCTTCGAGGGCACATTCTTTTTGGGACGTTGGAAAGAACGCTTCTTTCCCTTCCCACATGGATCGGTCTTCGTACCAGATGAAGAACCCACATAAAGAACCGACTTCTCTTTCTTGATAGTGGACTCAAAAGTCACAAGCATATTCACCAAATCCTCAAGGGTCGGCTCCATCTTGTTCATATTTAAATTCACCACAAAAGGATCAAACGAGCTAGGCAGGGACAACAGCAACACGTCGGTGGTCAACTCCGAAGGCAAGATCAAATCCATGCCAACGAGTTTGTCCACGAGCCCAATCAACTTTAGGCCATGCTCATGGACCGAGGCCCCATCTCGCATGCGTAAAGTGATGAGCTCCTTGACTGTGGCATGCCTAAGAGGCCGAGTCTGCTCACCAAAGAGCTCCTTGAGGTGCATATGAATGTCAGCAGCATTCTTTGCATCCTCGAAACGCCTCTGCAGCTCATCGTTAATAGAAGCCTGCATATAACACCTAGCCTTCAAGTCATGGTCACACCAATCCTTGTGGTCTGCAATTCCTCAGGAGTGCAGCTAGTCGGAGCCTCAGCAGGGGGCGACTCAGTCAGTGTATATGCAATGTTCTCCGAGTTCAAGACGATCTTTAGATTTCTCAGCCAAGTGATATAGTTAGGTCCGGTTAGAACGTGTTTTTCGAGTATGGCAGAAAGTGGATTGCGAATTGAAGACATTGTCAAATTTTGTACTGAAAAGTAAAATAGATAAATGTTAATGACTATTTTAAAATATTTAATAAGATATAAAGTATGGATTTTAAATTTATAAATATTTACTCCCACTGTTTTGACATCTTTCACTACCCTCTAGTGAAAACGGGAAACTCCTTTCCTCAGTAGGTACGTAAGGTCCAATTAGAGAATTATGATCCCGAATAATATCAGCCAATCACAATTCCTAAAATGTAGTTTCCAATTGTATCACAATACAACCCTTAACGTAAACTTTTGTCTCACGTTTGATTAGGACCCAATATTGACGTCGTTCATCTTTACGTGTCAAGCATTACCCATCGATGTGAACTTTAATGGACGGTCGCCATGAGTTCCCTAAATTATCTGAGCCGAAGTCATGGGAGTTCCACGTAGTTCACATCACCATGTCAAATGGATGTCACAGCTTTCCGGTACTAAGGGCCCCCCCAATAATATGAGCCGAGCCCCGAGTACGGGTAGCGATTCGTCATGCACCCATTTGTCGATGGAAGACATGGAAATTATAAACAAATTTATAATTCCCCTTTTCAGGCTTGATATTAATTTTGAATCTTATTCAAAATGAGGGTTTTTAATTTTGAAAGGTCTCATCATTAATTTTATTTAAAAGCTCGTCATGTTTGATCGTATGTTTGCCGGATTCATGCAACATTGTTATTATCATAATAATAACGCACATACTCATAACATATCATGCATATATTATAAACAGTAAACAAACAAGGATGATCAATCGCCCCAATACTAACGGACCGTGTGAGCTAAACACGGGCCTAGGTCCAATCCTAGGGAAATGCACGGGATGCAAATGCAACTATTACATAAGCTTCCAATATTTACATGTCTTCGATCTTCATAATCATCATGGCCACCATCTTCCAATCTTGATCATCCACTATACTAATATTTACAAATAAATATCCATGGCAAATAGGGATACATCTCATGGGGTGGGAACATGCCATAAACCAAGTCCACTTTATAAATTGACAATTATTACAATCATTCAACACAAAATATCCTAGCATATACCTAGCAAATTGGGCTTGGGCATTTGATCATCCTTCATGCATAATATCACATATCATACACCATCAATTAATTATCACAATAATTAATTGATCCAATATTATATATCTTGATCCAATCACTAACCGCCACGATTATAAACTAAATTAACAAAGTATACAAACACCTTTGTCTACTTTCAAATTAATTTATTTATAACCGAATTTCTTGTAAATCACCATTTACTATAAATAATTAAAGTCCAACTTAAAATATTTATTTCATGAGAAAATATTTGCAACTTTTGTAATTTTAAATTTAAGGGACCAAAAATTCATATTTTTTTTCACCAAAAACGTTTTGGCCCATTTAATTTCACAAATATGTTAGCCATCCAATGGCCCAACAACTCAAGGCCCATGACACTTTGATATTCCAAAACACTTTTGGAAACCCTAGTCGTCGTCGTCGTCGCCGGAGCTCCGTCGCCGGATTCCGGCAACAAAAATTTTTTTTTTTTTTTATTAAAACATAGGGGTTTCGGGCAGCCCCTAGGGCTGCCCTTGCTGCTCGTTTCGGGCAGCCCCTCGGGCAGCCCGAGGTGCCCGAAATGGGCAGCAACTTGCTGCCCAAAAATGAAAAATTTTCGGCCTTGTTTTTGTTGCAAAAATATTTCTCAAGCGGTTAGAAATCAATCTCAATATAATATCTTGTATTTGCTACACAAAATCGTAACATGGCTCGGATACCACTTGAAAGGGGATCGGTTACGGTGGCCGGAAACGCAACGGAAGCACGAAAATTTTCGATTTTAGCATATAAATTTCGGCCACCTTGAGTTTGTGTAGGAAATACAATAAAACACCAAAATGACATTCATAGTGTGTTTAGAAATAGTTACCTATCAACCTCTTAAGGTTGATGATGGCTCCAACCAAGTTGTAAACAACTTGGCTCTTGAATGGAATCAAGATCTACAAGCTTCCTTGGACTCCTTTCTTTCCTTCAAATTAGGCCCACCACTTGCAAACTAGAACCCCTCTTATTTTGCGCTAGAAAAATAAAAGGATTTTTCAAGGAGAAGTATTTTTATTCCTCAACACTTGAAGAGAAAAATTGAGAGAAAACTTGGTAGAATATGATCCACAAATTTCGGCCATATGCATTCAAAATGGGAGGAGAGAAGACTAGTCTTGGTTGTGGGAAAAGTAGTTGTGTATTCCAATGCCAAGTCTTGGACTTTGCACAAGTTGTCTCCCAACCCTTCACCTCCCATGCATGCAATATTATATGGTTTTTAAACAATTAAAACCATGGACTAACTTTAATTGTCTCAAACATATTTGAGACTAATTAAATATTACTTGAATTTACTCAAGTCCACTAGTTAAATAATTTATTTAAATTGAGCTCTACAAGACTCAATTTGATTTAATTAATTCAACACTTGAATTAATTTAATTATTTGAACTCTACTAGGTCCACTAGTGTTTAATTAATTCAACACTTGAATTAATTTAATTTAGTCCATAATAATGTTTATGAAAATCACAATTTTCAAATACATTATTTATTTGGCCAACTTTTAATTTAAGAACACATTCATAAATTAAAATTACATTTATCTCATAGAAGTCATACTTCTATTTTTCCTTACGCTTATAAACTCATTTATAAGCCGTTCAACACATTGAACTATTTTACTTCTCAACGGGATCTAGAAAGCTAGTACTTGTGTGGCCCTCAATGGTTCATTGATACAACTAGCCGTGGGTTCACATCTCCATGTGATTCGGACTAAACATGTCCTTATATGAGCATACCCCAATTGCTCCATTCTTACTTATCAACTCCTTGATAATAAGAACGTCAGAACTTAAGTCTGATAGTATCCAACCAATCATGTTAAACGCCTAGCAGCATCGCTTACATGATTCCCTAGGTATCAAATGATAGTGCCTGCAATAACCATTCAATTATGGTTAGCGTACAGTACGGTCCCTTCAACTCATATATCCCGACCGATTCGACAACCATTGGTTTATCGAGAGTTGTCAATGAATCGATACTATGTGTCGTGTCTGTAGTTGCATCGATGGTGTAATCTATGAAACTCCTGTCATAATTACCACCATACTCTGATCAGAGATTTCACACTACATATACATGAAAACACATAGGATATCCATACCCGAAGGTAAGCGGTGAATCCCCGACTACAATGCATCGACTCCTATATGTTTCGACAGAACACCCAACCTTGCCACCTGATGACCCCATGAGAGTCGGTAAACAAGTCAAAGTGTAATTCTAGCACATAGAGTCTCAATGTTGTCTCGGGTCATAAGGACTAATGGTGTACAACCATAAACCAGGACTTTTCCACTCGATAAGTGAGAACCACTTGGAAAGTACTTTTATGGAGGGTTGTTCAGTGCACTCTCTACAAGGAGCACCTATCTGCATGTTCGGACTTCACAATGTCCCCTACCAATGAAACATGGTACTCACATCGCAGATACTAGTCTCTAACTCGAGCGGCCTATATCCTTCTTAGCGGCGGCTGAATCGACTAGGAATTGTTTAGAATATACATTATTCCAAATATGAGTTTCATGATACTCATCATATGAGCATCTCATATTCTTTCTACTATTTGTATATTCAAGGATTTTATCTATGCAACTAGCATGGGTATACAGATAAAGATGTGCCAAAACAATAATTTCAAATATAATTAAAATAAAGATCGTTTATACATAGGGTTTCATTGTGAACACTCGGCCAACACTTGGCTCGACGGGCACCTACTCTAACACCCCTTACACCACAAACAAGAAAATCGTGAGTGAACATCAAAATAATGCAAGAAATACAAATAATCCCGAAATCTTTCATGCACAAGGAGGGATCAAAAGTTTTCTTGCATAAACACATTCAACAGCATTTAAGTGGGGACCCGTACGCTAATCATTTTCTTAATCATCATTGGGACAATGTAATTAATAATAATAAACAGGGTCTAAATTTTTTCTTTTTTTTAAAAAAAATACGGTATTAAATGTGGAACGTAATGGAATTCATTCAAATTAAACATACATGTCAGTATTAAAAGTACAAGTCTGGTACTATATACACACATTCGAACTAAGGTTTAACAACTACATATCAAATGTTCCAAACCCTATCTCAAATCAAAGTCCATAGTCTCCACTCTAATCACGATCTCTCTAGCATGTAACAAACATCAGTAAAATGTATCAAATCTGAAAACATAATCAATATAAAACTGTCAATCAGACTCGTGACTCCACGTCTCAGACTAGACTCAATCCTAGTATAGGGATCCCGGTTTCCAGACGTTGATATTCCTATATCGAGCATCAGTAATAGAAGAAACTCCCATTCTATCCACTTCGATATAACCAAACATCCGGTGTCTTGACCTATCCGTCACAGACTATGGCACTATCGTCAATTCAACTATCTTGTGACAACGCGCAATGTGCTAGTGACGATTCCATCACTATCGGCACTGATGTCACAAGATCACTCGACTAATACCTGCATTCTATACATTCATAGAACAAGCATATCAAATTAAATCAATGAACATAATAGTAATAAGTATGTGATTTAGGGAAACTCAAGTATATCCTACTCGAGTCGATCTCCCAATACCACATTGACTTATAACATTTGTCTTCTCGATCTAACGAAGTCGAAGTCTCTAAGTCAAATCTGTCCATATCAAATCTGAAATGACAATATCGAATAGACTGTGTCAATATTCAACTCAATTCAAGACTTGCTCTGATCAATACTCAAACCAAAACATAATCTGATCAATGTCAACCTACTGATGTTTCGACGGCATAACAATACAACCTCAATAACCCCGTCAATTACAACATCACAGATATAAAAACACGACTCATAATCAATATCAGTACAACCAGAAATCTTAACAATAACAGATCATAATCTCAACTCTGTACAATTTCGCAATACCGGCAATACAATATCAGTTTATACGAATCAATAATTCATCTGATCCAAATCTGAATATTATCAATATACCCAGCAATACAGTATCAATCAAATATCAATCCCAACATCTCATGATCGATAACAACATAATTCTGATATCAAATCGGTCTAATCACAATCAAATCAACTCTGAAAATTCATAACAATTTCTTATGGTATCTGTTCTTCAATCCGGTTTCGATTATACGATGTCTACTAAGTCAAGAACAACATATATCAATCGTATCTAATTCTGGCAGTATCATAATTTCAAGACATATCAAAACGTAGTAAAACTTACGTCCAGTTCTAGCCTGCATCGATAGGAACACAGTACTGAATTCGGATTCAAAATCTGACGGACGGATCGATAAGAATACAATATGTCTCGGCGTGTGTCTACACTGCAGCTCGCGCATATGGGCGACCTACCACGGCGCATATGCGCGAGACAATATGTCTCGGCGTGTGTCTACACTGCAGCTCGCGCATATGCGCGCCCCATCGCCGCGCATATGCACGAGACCTATTGTCTCGGCATTCAACACTCGCGTATATGCGCGCCCCAATCGGCGCATATGCGCCAACTTCTCTGGACTCCCTTTGGCTTCCCGCACAGCTCGCGCATATGCGCGACCACTTCTCGCGCATATGCGTGAGGTCTTTTGCCACGGTCGCGCATATGCGTGGCTCCTTGTCACGCATATGCGCGAGGTGTTCTGCCCTCGCACATACTCTGTGTTTTCTTCCGTATTTTCAGTCTAATCCTTTCTGTCTATAATCATATCAATTATTACCAAATCATTTCAGATTACGGTAATCAAATTCTCGGGCCTTACAATATAAAACGTGATTGATGAGTAAAGGAGTGATCCAAAGAGTGCCTTGATGATTTCTACGTAAGAACATCGAAGAACGAGTGTCGGGGAGCGCCAGAGGAATTTATGGAGGGGCCGATGCTTCGTTGGGGTTTGGCCGCTGAAACCGAGAGAACAATTTTTAATGGAGGGGGTGTCGGTTGGTGGGGGATAAGTATTTAGGTTTAGGGTTAATTAAGTGTTAATTTAAATAGATAAAAAAATAAGATAATGGGCCCTAACTTTAAATTAAAAGGGATTAAAAGAGTTTGAGTCCAATAAGCTCAAAAATAGGCCCAACAAGTCCAAACACTCTCCCCAAAAATATTTCATTTTGGTAAGTTTTTGAAAATATTACCGAACCCTCAAAAAGTCATCTGTTTCGATAAAATTTGCGTACCGCTGAAAAATATGCTTTGGCGGGTAAAAATATCCAACAAAGCCCATTTCTTGAAAAATAACTTTAAAAAATCTTACTAATTAATAAAAATCAATCATGTAATGAAAATAATTTTGCTGATAATTCCCCGATCTTCGTTTCTCGTTTGAGCGTGAAATGCATCTAGAAACCCTAATACATGAACTTCTAAAATTTCATAAAATAAATTCTATCAGGTAATAATAATGCATAAAATGCATAAAAGTAATTAAACACATAATTTATATAAAATTCTAGATTGAATACATTTAGGTTACGTGAATTAAATTCCTGGAACTTACATTTTATGTTGTAATCTGCACGATTCTCTCTGGTCGTTCTTGGTTTTGATTTACGAATTTATAAATATGTTTATCTTACTGTTTATGCATCATCTTTACCCAAATATTTTCCATTAGTAGCTGAAACATTATTTTTTGCCCTTTAACATTGGGCTGTCATTTCTCAAATATCTTCCTCTGAACCGCTCTCAAATGTTGTGGTGGTTATTCGTTTCGATTTCTGCATTTGACTACTGAATTTGATTGAGGTATTTTGGTTCTTACTTGGAAATTATGTGTAATGCCCGGTTACTCGTACAAATGATAATAATGCATTTATGTCGTTTATTATGTAGTTATTTAGCTCATTAGATTTCACGTGATGATTGAGGTATCAATATTGAGATTGAACATGACTTTTCTATTTTTCATGGTGTTTTGAGAATGAATATATGCCTAAATAGTTATAGTAAGAGATGTAGGTAGAAGTAATGTAATGAAAGTTGGTATAGGACTGCAGGAAATGAGACGAAATCGTGGTAGTTGTTACGGGTTTTAGCATAATGGTTTGAATATTGATCCAAATTTTGTGAGGCCTTAACCATTAGAAAGCTAAGATATAATGCTATAACTTTCATGTTTTGGGTTTTGTCCAAATCATTGTGGAAGAGAAGCCAAAAGTGCCCCGAAGTGTGTCGTGTATACCGTCATTCCCTCACTAACACATGTTAGGAGAATGGGCATAACGTTTTACTCAGACCTCCAAATGACTTGAAACAAGTTTAAGATTCAAGCCAAGACATAGGGCTACAACTTTGTAGTTTACCATTTTTTTAGACTATGAAAGGAAAAGATGTTTCCGGAGCGATCTTTGACGAAGTAGTGCGCAGAGGCAGAACAGGTGGCGCCCGAGCGGTAAGATTTTACCACCCGAGTGCCAGTGCTTTGCAAGTTCAGTATTTTTCCAGAGAGTCTGGCGTCTGAGCGGTAGAAAATGACCGCCCGAGCGCCGGTGCACCAAAATTTTATCTTTCGGGCAGAATGTTCCGCGCCCGAGCGGTAAAATGTCACCGCCCGAGCGCCGCTGTGTATTTAAGGAGATAAGCTTCGACTTTTCTGCACATCTTCACAAATATATCAGTTTCTTCCACAGCAAGACTCGAAAGAAAAACCTAGAAAAAACTTCCCATCAGCTTTTTCATCATTTCTTTCATCAAATTGAAGTAATAACTTAGTTCTCCATCACAAGAACATCATATAGGTGTAAGTATTCTTCTCTTTTAGTTGTTCTACCTGTAGAGGAGTGATTTTCACCTAGTAGATACATAGTGATGGGTTAATTGATGTATTTTACAGTATAGGAGCGAGAAACGTCGTCTCAAACCAGGGTTCTTAAGCTTGGACTGTAAGGTGGCATGTTCTTGAAGTAGTACATGAGTAATATTATGATTTCAAATACTTCCCATTGATTATTGCTATATGTACATTGTTAGTATCTTATTGATGAAAACATAGCACCATATTTCATTGTTATATATTAAATATGTAAGGAACTCATGAATATTGATGATGGGTGCTATGTTATGAACATGAACATGAACGTGAAAAGAAAAAGACTGATTTTACATTATATAGAGCTTGTTGACATCATGGGTGGTTTTAAGTCCACCAAAGCTATTGGCCAATATATGTTCATGGGGCGTGGGGTTGCCAAAGGTTGCTCCCTGACGTCCAACACAGTAGTAGCTATATAATAAAGCAAGCACGGTAGTACAGGTCAACTAATGAGGCTCAAGTACAAAAATGAACATGAATATATGCTATGATATGACATGGTTTAAAGTTCCATTGTTGTCACGACTTGATATGTATGTTCCTTCGACGCATATTGATACGTACAAGTGCCAAATTATTGAGTTTTATAAACTCACGTAGCTCATGTATTACAAGATCAGGTAGTGAAGATGCGTAAGATGCCGGTTCGCCAATGGATGCTTGAGACGTACCTCACCTCGACAAGAACCGGGACTTATTATTGTATAGCTTCCGCATATGTATTATAATGAGTGAAATGTTAGGGTTTGAAACAAGTATCACATTATGTTTATGATGATACATAATATGCATGTATATGATAATATGGACAATATGGTGCATAGTTTTATATGAAAATATAGTTGATATTGTTTTATATATGGTATTGCTTGAGATTTGGTTTAAACAAAATGTAGGGGACATCATGCCAAAAATTTTATAAACCATCAAAGTGATGCCTCTTGTTTGATTTGCTTCATAATATAGTTATATCATTCAAACCTTATTTTAATTATGGTAATTATGCTAAGTATAGAGTAAGGGTATGACATTATGTGAAATTAATGATCTTCTCTACTATTTTTTAAAAGTTGAGATGTCTATAAAAACCGCTTCTCCTCATCTAATTTGCGTACACCAAATTTTCTTGACCCTTTGGCCCTTTTGCTTTACCGCATTAATATTTTCTTCTCTCATTCTCACTCCAAGTCTCAAGGAAAACCATTACACACAATATTTTATGCTCTTAATTTGCATGATTCTCTCTACACTCACGTTCTCTTCCCTCTCCCAATTTTCTCTCAGATATATTTCACAAAAGGAACTTTTCTTCCTCTGATCTCTCTATTTCTTGGTTTGGCTTCACGAATTTTGGTTCCCTCTCACAAATCTTTTCTTCCGAAAATCTTTCACGGAAGGTAAGTTTCCTTCCTCTTAATCTCTCTGGTTGTTTTTGGTTTTGATTTATGAATTTCTATATATGATTATGTTACCATTTATGCGCTACCCTTACCTAAATCTTTTCAATTAGTAGCTAAAACGTTATTCTGTGCCCTTTAACGTTGGACTGTTAGCTCTCAAATATCTTCCTCTCAATCACTCTCACCGCTTTGGTGGTTGTTCGTTTCGATTTCCACATTTGACTACTAAAATTTCAATGTTGATTTGATTGAGGTATTATGGCTTCTCACTTGAGCATTATGTGAAATTCATGATCTCATTATTTAGATAAACACTGCTGGATGATTTTAAACTTCTATTATTCAAATTTTCTTGTTGCCGCCTTATGCAATAGAGGAAGGGAATGACTTATTAAAAAAGGCATATATGTTTTGGAGGCAGATAATGTGAAGCTGAGAGCTTATTCAAAAAGCTTTATGTGACGGATGCGTGCATGTTATTAATTGTATGCATTTTTTAAATTTTTGCCTTGGTTTCTCTAATAATAGTTGGGTGTATGTTATTTAAAAAAATCAGATGGTTGGTCTCTCACTTTGTTGTTCTCGAAGAGTATATTGCTTGAACTACACTTCAAAGAAGATTTTACTTGATGGTTCTCATTGATATCAACATACTGCTGGGATATGTGCTACGAAAAGGAAAAACTGCGATCACTCATGCCTTACCGCTTTTGATGACATTGTTGTCATTAATCTGTTAGACATGGATTTTCTTTGTCTATAGATAAAAGTTAAAGCATGGGAAAATGAGCGTGAATTGGTGCTGCTAGCCGAAAATCAAGAGGAGAAGATATTGGACTGGGGCACCAAACAACTAGAATAATCAGGCTCTAAATCTGGCAATAAAGAAGTAGTTCAGGTTCCCTCATCCTCCGACCCTAAACATATTGCAGGGATTTCTATCGATACAAATGCTAAAGTCTTAGATGTACCTGTTGCTCTAGATACTTATATCATGCAATCTCCAATAAAAGTCTCACTGCCACCTCTTATGCAATCAGAAGTTCCAGCGTCTCTACCTTTTATGGAGACTTTTTTGGAAAATGTGGAGGAGATTGTGCAGTCTATTGAACGACAGCCAGAGAACATTGATGATGTACACTTGAGTAATCTTTAATCTTTCTCTGTTATAGTTCACAAATTGGATGTGCCAATGGCCGGTGAGGATGTGATGATTCCAAAAGAAGTTATCTTATCTAAGGATGAAGTTTTGAAAGAATTTGAAATTTTAGTAGCGTAAATATAATGAAGAACAAGTTGAAACTACTAAGGTATTTCCAGAGTTTGTGGAGGCAATACAAGAAATTCTTTTGCATAAATCAGCATTCCCGTAGGGAAAAACTGTTGATGTTGAAGAAGTTTTTGTGACAAAGCCAATCAATGATGAAGAGCCACAAGAATGAGCTGATTATCAGATCAGTTAGGCTACGACTAAAGTTTCAGTGGAAGAGTCAATTAGTCAAGCTGACCCAAAAGTGTTGATGATAGAGCAAGCTGGTCCTTCAAGCAGTCAAGCTTCCGATCCGACTCTTGTTGTAGCTAAAGAACTATGCATGATCGAGCTCTCATTTCTAGATCTTGATCTTTCTAATGAAGATAATATGAACATAATTCACTCCAGTTTGACCTCTATTACATTAATTCGTACTATTTTGAGGAGAGAATGTCTTTCAAGGATAAAATGATCAAGTAGTTCTCTAACTTATCTGAGAACATGTATGACATATTTTTGAGGCTGGATTCGATCAAGAAGGCTCAGACGGCTAGAAATACTCAACTTTGTGGATAGATTCAAGTGAATAACTTTCAAATCTACACCAAGATCGAGTGAGTACAAGAAAATTTACCTTAAAGCACCTTCTAGTGTTGAAAAAAAGTGGGAAGTTCATGGGCAACCAGAGGAAAACTGAATCCTCCAACAGTCAAGCTCACAAGATCGATCCACCAATGCCTAGTGATCAACCAAAGAAGCCAACTAATTCTAGTATCAAGCACTCACGCTCTTGACATAAAGATCATCAAAAGAGATAGTGCAGTGCCCATAATAGTTTATTTGTACTTTCAACTTATTCATCTTAACCACTTTTTGCAGAATGTGTAAATTCTTTTAATTCAGTGTTTCTAGTACAAGTGCATAATTTTGTCAAACACAAAAGAGAGAAATTGTTATTACATTTACCTTTTGGTGATTCGACAAGGCTGCTGATCCATTAGATAATTACAGAGCTTAGACGGACTAAATTCATAAAGAAATTGATTATTCATGTGTACATTTGTTTCCGAAGAAAAACTGTTGATCAGAATCCTATCAATGGTCTAAGCAAAACTGTTAGAGGATTAATCGATGGAAAAGGATAATTAATAAAAGTCAAACTGATATAAAGGTTCGCTAACAGAAGCCGATCTGATCAGAGTACAAATGATAGAACATTATACCTCGGTAGATTAGTTAGTCTAAACAACAGACATACCCTAAACATCTGCTGATCACTCCTGAAGAGCGGAGCCTAGCTGATGATCTCGTGTAACAGTTTTTTCAGTCAGTTGAATCTCAGAATCCATGCTCACTACCCGAAATTTACTATCTTTCATAAAGGACAATGACATGTCACAACGACGTCTGTATTTGTATCGAATTTCCAGATTCAAAAGACGATCAATCCAAGTGTTGCCTATAAATATATCGGTTAGGCATGCTTAAGAACTCTCATTATCTCTTCAACATTTATATCTGTCTAAGAGAAATTCTTCGAGTTCAAAGTATTTTTCGAGAACTTAACTGATCAAAACAAGCACACGTTGATTTTTATAATATGATAATTGAGGATCAATTTTTACTTAGAATTTCTTTTGAAAAATCTTTGTAATCGAGAGTAAGAAGTCTTACTGCTCATTTTTAATAAGTTGTGTAAAATACCAAGAGTTTCAGTTAGCCACTACGATAAAACCTTTTGAAGTGGGCAATTTCAAGGTGTTATAATTGTCAAAGTATTTTAATGAAATCTTTTCGCAAAGAAGAATGGATGACATAAAAGTATTGAAGTTTTCGAACATTCATACACAAACTTGCATCATTTTCTTTTCATTTACTTTGGTTTAGCTTCATACTTGCCCAATTGTTCATACATTTGTATTAAACCCTTATCAGCGAGTTACCTTTTGTTCAGTCTCCAACCGCTAGCTAATTGATACTTGTCTGCCAATAACTATATTTCAATATTTTTAACCCAACCAAAATATTTTGAGAATTTGCTGAGAATTTATTCACCTCCGAAATCAATCTTCGATCATAACATAATTATTTTGTTAAAGAATAGTGATGCATAGTAAAGAAACTAGATCGGGTTGGTTCGAGTTCACGTTTGAGTTTATAGTTTTCAGGTTGGAATCGGGAACTTTTTTTTAATACCCTTGTTTCAATCCAACTTGAACCTATCCGAATTCACATCCTACTTACAAACACATGTTTATCATATTTATCATTGTTTCATAAATTTTGAAACATAAATAAAAACTAATTTTTTTCCTAAAATTTATTACGATATTTATTTTATATTAAATTTCTATGATTGGTATAAAACTTTTTACGTAGTTGATGTGTCATTATCTATAAATATATTATTTTTTACATATTCTCTTCTCCATAAAATTTTATTCTTTCTAATTTATATGAATTCGCTCTGGAATAAAATTAAATTTAAAAATTATGAGTTTATGCTTTGAATTTTTTATATATAATGTAATTTATTTTCGTACTATATCATATTTATTTTTTATGAAACAATAAGTAAACTGAGAAGAAGCATGTATACTTAGAATTAAAAAATGAACTTTGATTAAGAAAATTTTGCATCGAATAGTATTTTTATCTAAATAAAATTTCATTTTGCATCATATTTTTAATGATATATTTTTATTTATTATAATAAAAAGAAAATAATTATTGTAATATTTTATTTTAAAAAAATTTAATGTCCACAAAATTATAATTTTAATTAAGTTTTTTTACAAATAATTTTTTTATTAAAATGTTGTTAATTAAAAAAAAATTATGAACTATACGTAAATTAGATTCAATATTTGTGTGCATATCAATATTGTGAATATAATGTTAAAAATTTCGAAAGCATTCAAGATATTTCTCATATTTGGAATATCTTTTAGTTGATATAATTTTAGAAATAAAAAAGGAACTAAAAGGTATTCTTGTCAAGATTTATGAATATATAGATTGTAGTGACCCGTTCCAGAATCACCTACTAATCAAAAACTAAGCATGCAATTAACCTAATTAATTATAATCAGAGATAACAGCGGAAATATGGCCAACAACAATAGTTATACAACCCAATCGAAATCGAAGTCTAGACTAACTCAAAATGAAATAAACAGTACAACCATATCGAATCAAATGGAAAACACTGAAAACTAAACCAACCAGCTACTCAACGTCCTCCTCCTGCTCCTCCTGAGCCATCCAACCTGAGGCCTGCCCCGTGGGAATGGGGTGTCCAAGAATAAACAAAACCGAGGACGTGAGCGATAAGAACGCCCAGTACTAAAGTATGAGTATACAAACCTATATGAAATGCACATGCTATGATATGATACCAGGGTAGTCAAGAAACAGGAATCACAAAGGATCTCAAAATGCTCAGTCTAGAGGCGCCAAGTGGATAGTGCCGCGCGGTCCAACCTCTGGGTCACTGCATCCACTACAAGACAGACGTGGACCTAAAATGTCCCGGACCACCGAAGCCCTCCCGACCCGTCGGCCACTGTGTACTCTCGGTGTCCATGCGTCCACAAGACAGGGCTGAGCGGCCCCAAGATATAGCTTATCTCGAAAGAGATACAGCTCAACAGTAAAGGCTATCTCGAAGGAGATACGGCTCAACATGATATGCAATATGCATCATAATTCGTGACATAATAGCATGCATCATATGACATATAACAATGCAGCAAATACTCATGCAACACATATATGAATGTATACTCAACCAGGATATCTCGGATAGTACTTTCGTACCTCTATCACAGCAAGCCTAGCCTTACGCAACACCGCTAATCAGGTCTAGCACAAGCCTACGCATCAAAAGCATACTCAATCAATACTACCATGCTCGACTAGCAAAACCAGTACTCCCTAGTACTACCAAAGGTTTAGGGTTTACCTTCGTCCGTCGACAGCCCTTTGATGTCGATTGCCTTGAAACTCAGGCGCCGCTACGCTACTACTCCTGGCAGCTCTTGGCTATCGCTCGACCAACAACTAACCCTAGAAACCTTCCAAACTCTCCAAAATGAGAGAAAACTCAAGAAATTGGCAAGTCAAAAATGAGAAATCCGAGCACTATTTATAGGCCATGTTCGGATCCTCCGAACAACACTCCGGAACGTCCGAACGCTACGTGTCCATTGGCTCTTGACAGCTCATGATCGGATCCTCCGATCATACACTTCGGACCGTCCGAACATGCATGGAAAATGACGTGTCGATCAACACTTGACACCTATGATCGGATTCACCGAACTACACTTCGGATCGTCCGAACTCTTCGGTGCTTCCGAACCCTCTTCGGTCCGTCCGATCATGACCATAGCCAAAATTACACCTTAAACCTTCTTAATCACCATTACTCCGTTAATTACCCAATTTGGAATTCGGGCTACTACATTCTCCCCCCCTTAAAAGATTTCGTCCTCGAAATCAGGCTTAGAGAATGAACAAAACGAAATAACAACATCATTAATACATCTCAATTGTTGTTGAATACAACTGATACTATGATTACAACTGAAAACACAAACTTATACAAAGCACAACTCAAAAGAGCTCTGGATGCTCCGAACGCATACGACTCTCTAACTCCCAAGTGGCTTCTTCAGTGCCTCGACGCTGCCACTGCACTAAGACAAGAGGAATGATCTTATTCCGCAACACCTTATCTTTGCGATCTAGAATCTGAACTGGTCGCTCCACGTAAGACAAATCCGTATCAAGTTGAACTTCAGATGGATGTAAGATGTGCGACTCATCTGCTACATAACGTCTCAACAAGGATACGTGGAACACATCATGAATACTTGATAGGTACGGCGGCAACGCAAGTCTGTAAGCTAAATCTCCCACACATTCCAGTATCTCGAATGGACCAATAAATCTCGGAGACAGCTTACCCTTGAGACCAAATCTCAAAATCCTGCGAAAAGGCGAAACTCGGAGAAACACCTTCTCTCCTGGCTGAAAATGAAGAGGTCGACGCTTTGTGTTCGCATAACTAGCCTGTCGATCCTGAGCAGTCTTAATCCGCTTCTTGATTACTGCAACCTTATCTATAGCCTGCTGGACTAACTCCGGTCCCTCTACCTGTCGTTCCCCGACTTCATCCCAGAATAATGGAGTACGACAACGTCGCCCGTACAACGCCTCAAATGGTGCCATACCAATACTACGATGATAGCTGTTGTTGTACGCGAACTCAATCAAAGGCAAATGATCCTGCCAAGCAGGTCCGAAATCCATAACACAGGCTCGCAACATATCCTCAAGCGTACGGATAGTCCTCTCTGATTGACCGTCAGTCTCCGGATGATAAGCAGTACTCAGACTCAGTGTAGTACCCAAAGCTGACTGGAAACTACCCCAAAACCGTGAGGTAAAACGAGGATCTCTGTCACTAACAATACTGACAGGCACTCCATGCAAACGTACAATCTCCTGAATGTACAATCGAGCCATACGATCGAAAGTGAAGTCACGATTATACGGCAGAAAATGAGCAGACTTGGTGAGTCGATCCACCACTACCCAGATAGCATCGCTGTTCCTCGAAGATAATGGCAAGTGAGTAATGAAATCCATCGTAATATGCTCCCACTTCCATTCTGGAATAGGTAAGTTCAACAACAATCCTCCCGGTCGACGGTGCTCTGCCTTAACCTGCTGGCAAACTAGACACTTGGAGACAAACTGATACACGCTGCGCTTCATCCCTTTCCACCAAAACCGCATCCTCAAGTCTCTATACATCTTGTTGCTTCCTGGATGAACACTTAACTTGCTTCGATGCGCCTGAGACAATATCTCGTCCCTCAAAGTGTCATCCTCTAGTACTACAACCCGATTAGATAAGCACAGAAGACCATTGGACTGATAATGGAAATTGCTATCACCACCAACTAACCGAGCTAATCTCTGAGTCTTGAGATCAGACATCTGAGCTTCTCGAATCCGAGTGAACAAATTGGGCTCAGATAAAATGGTAGCAACACGAATGCTCTCCTTACCTTTCCGATGCTTGAAGTTAAACCCCAACGAGCAACTATCCTGGATGGCACTAGTCATAGCACAAATCTGAAGTGCAGAGGCTCTCACCTTGCGACTAAGCGCATCAGCTGTGAGATTTGCAGAACCTGGATGGTACTTGATCTCGCAATCATAATCCTTCAGCAAATCCATCCAACGACGTTGCCTCATGTTCAACTCAGCCTGAGTGAACAGATATTTCAGACTCTTATGATCAGTAAAGATTTCAAACTGAACACCGTACAAATAATGACGCAAAATCTTCAGCGCAAACACAATAGCTGCCAATTCCAGATCATGAGTGGGATACTTCTCCTCGTGAGATTTCAGCTGTCTGGAAGCATAAGCAATCACATGACCGTTTTGCGTCAACACACACCCTAAGCCTTGAGTGGAGGCATCGGTGTAAACACTGAAACCATCAGATCCTGACGGTAACGCCAAAACAGGTGCAGAAGTCAGAAGTCGACGAAGCTCTCTGAAACTATCTTCGCACTCGGATGACCACTCAAATGGAACATCCCTCCGAGTAAGTTGCGTCAATGGTCTGGCTATCTGAGAGAAATTCACGATGAAGCGACGATAATACCCTGCCAGACCTAGAAAACTACGGATCTCAGCCACCGTCGTCGGACGTGACCAATTCAGCACTGCTTCAATCTTGCTGGGATCCACAGAAACTCCTTCCTTGGAAATCACGTGACCAAGGAATACCACACGATCAATCCAGAACTCGCACTTACTCAGCTTAGCATACAATTGCTTCTCGCGAAGAATCTTCAACACAATCCTCAAGTGTTGGGCATGCTCTTCCACACTGTGGGAATAGATCAAGATATCGTCAATGAAAACCACCACAAACTGATCCAGAAAATCTCGGAAGACTCGGTTCATCAGATCCATGAACACCGCTGGCGCATTCGTCAATCCGAATGGCATAACTAGAAACTCGTAATGCCCATAACGAGTACGAAATGCAGTCTTGGAAATATCATCATCTCTGACTCTCATCTGATGATAACCCGATCGCAAGTCGATCTTGGAGTAAACAGAAGTACCCTGAAGCTGATCGAACAAGTCATCAATACGGGGTAAAGGGTACTTGTTTTTGATCGTCACCCGATTCAGCTGGCGATAATCAATGCACAACCGCATCGATCCATCCTTCTTCTTGACAAACAAGACTGGAGCTCCCCAAGGCGAAACACTCGGGCGAATAAAACCCTTATCAAGAAGATCCTGCAATTGCTGCTTCAGCTCTCTCATCTCTGACGGAGCAAGACGATAGGGGGCACGAGAAATCGGTGCAGTCCCTGGCATTAAATCTATGCCAAATTCCACCTCTCTAACCGGAGGAAAACCAGGAATCTCATCTGGGAAAACATCAGGAAATTCACAAACTACTGGAATATCCTCTAGACCAACACTACCTGTGGATGAATCAATCGCATAGATGAGGTAACCTTCCCCGCCCGACTCTAAAGCACGACAGGCTTTCAGAGCAGATACCACTGGCATCGGAGGTCGCGCTCCCTCACCATAGAAAAACCAACTAGAGCTTTCAGTCGTACGAAACTGAACAAGCTTCTGGTAACAATCCACAGTAGCTCGGTAGGTAGTCAATAAGTCTATACCCAAGATACAATCAAAATCTTCCATCTCTAGGATCATAAGATTCGCAGTCAACTCGTTACCCTCAAAATCTAAGGGACAACCCATCACTAGACGCTTCGCTAACACCGAATGACCCATCGGGGTAGAAACAGAAAGAATGACGTCTAGAGAAACATAGGGTAACCTATGACGCTTAACAAATCGTGCAGAAATGAAGGAATGAGAGGCTCCTGTATCAATAAGAACAAAAGCAGGAATACCGCATAAATGAAAAGTACCTGCTATGACTCTCTCCGTCTCATCTGCAGCCTGATCCTGGTTCAGCGCAAAAACCTGACCCTGGGCACGAGGTCGAAGATTCGAACTACCCACTGCCTGACCCTGCCTCCTCTGCTGAACAGTCGTCTGAGATCCAGAACTGGATCCTGCTCCACCTCGCAACTGAGGACAATTCTTCTTAATATGCCCCATTTCTCCGCACTGATAACAAGCTCCTGCGGCTACTCGGCATTGCTCCGATGGATGGTTCTTCCCACAATGCGCACAAGACTCCTTCTTCTTACCAAAGCGGAAAACACCACTAGATCGAGATCCAGATCCAGAAGAAGATGAACCAGATTTCTTGAATGACTGAGATCGAGGCCTCAAAGTACTCGGAGGTCTAGAAGAAGAAAGAATAGCCCTACCACGCTGGAGACTGATCTCTGCCTGGCGACACCGGTTCACTAACCCATCATAAGAAGTAGGATTATCACAGACAGTGACTCGATCAAAGATCTCCTGATTAAGGCCCTGGAGGAAATGATCATACTTGGCCTCAGAACTGCCACTGATATGAGGAGCGAAGGGTAACAACTCAAAGAATTTCTGCTGATACTCATCAACAGACATACTCCCCTGCTTAAGGTTCAGGAGCTCAATCGTCTTGGCTTGGCGAAGGGCTGGAGGAAAGTACAGCTGCATGAAAGCTGCACGGAAATCGACCCAAGTCACCCTACCTTGGGACTGGACTATCGGCGCAGAAGTTGATCGCCACCACTTGCGCGCACGGCCCTCGAGAAGAAAGCTAAGGGTCTCTATCTTCTGCTCCTCGGTGCACTGAAATGCACGGAAACAACTCTCCATGCGCTCTAACCAGTCCTCAGCATCATCGGGAGTCTCACCACCAACTAAAGGCTTAGGCCCCATCTGAATAAAACGACGCAAATCAAAACGCCTAGGACCGTCCCGACGATGACGATGTTCACGGTAACGCCTACGATCGTCCTGATCACCCCATCGACCTACACTCCCCTGACTACTCCCGTCATCAAAATGGTCAGCCATCGCTACAAGATAGAATAGGGAACATGGTAAAATGGTCAACGGAAATCCCAAAACAGAATCTATATCCCAAAATCATACGCATGCTCTGATACCATAATGTAGTGACCCGTTCCAGAATCACCTACTAATCAAAAACTAAGCATGCAATTAACCTAATTAATTATAATCAGAGATAACAGCGGAAATATGGCCAACAACAATAGTTATACAACCCAATCGAAATCGAAGTCTAGACTAACTCAAAATGAAATAAACAGTACAACCATATCGAATCAAATGGAAAACACTGAAAACTAAACCAACCAGCTACTCAACGTCCTCCTCCTGCTCCTCCTGAGCCATCCAACCTGAGGCCTGCCCCGTGGGAATGGGGTGTCCAAGAATAAACAAAACCGAGGACGTGAGCGATAAGAACGCCCAGTACTAAAGTATGAGTATACAAACCTATATGAAATGCACATGCTATGATATGATACCAGGGTAGTCAAGAAACAGGAATCACAAAGGATCTCAAAATGCTCAGTCTAGAGGCGCTAAGTGGATAGTGCCGCGCGGTCCAACCTCTGGGTCACTGCATCCACTACAAGACAGACGTGGACCTAAAATGTCCCGGACCACCGAAGCCCTCCCGACCCGTCGGCCACTGTGTACTCTCGGTGTCCATGCGTCCACAAGACAGGGCTGAGCGGCCCCAATATATAGCTTATCTCGAAAGAGATACAGCTCAACAGTAAAGGCTATCTCGAAGGAGATACGGCTCAACATGATATGCAATATGCATCATAATTCGTGACATAATAGCATGCATCATATGACATATAACAATGCAGCAAATACTCATGCAACACATATATGAATGTATACTCAACCAGGATATCTCGGATTGTACTTTCGTACCTCTATCACAGCAAGCCTAGCCTTACGCAACACCGCTAATCAGGTCTAGCACAAGCCTACGCATCAAAAGCATACTCAATCAATACTACCATGCTCGACTAGCAAAACCAGTACTCCCTAGTACTACCAAAGGTTTAGGGTTTACCTTCGTCCGTCGACAGCCCTTTGATGTCGATTGCCTTGAAACTCAGGCGCCGCTACGCTACTACTCCTGGCAGCTCTTGGCTATCGCTCGACCAACAACTAACCCTAGAAACCTTCCAAACTCTCCAAAATGAGAGAAAACTCAAGAAATTGGCAAGTCAAAAATGAGAAATCCGAGCACTATTTATAGGCCATGTTCGGATCCTCCGAACAACACTCCGGAACGTCCGAACGCTACGTGTCCATTGGCTCTTGACAGCTCATGATCGGATCCTCCGATCATACACTTCGGACCGTCCGAACATGCATGGAAAATGACGTGTCGATCAACACTTGACACCTATGATCGGATTCACCGAACTACACTTCGGATCGTCCGAACTCTTCGGTGCTTCCGAACCCTCTTCGGTCCGTCCGATCATGACCATAGCCAAAATTACACCTTAAACCTTCTTAATCACCATTACTCTGTTAATTACCCAATTTGGAATTCGGGCTACTACATAGATTAGGGTGTGATTAATAAAAAGTGAAGCGTAAACAACACTCTTATATATATTTTTATATATATATATATATATATATATATATATATATATATATATATATATATATATATATGCAAATGGATTTATTTGTTCGGTCGAAAATTTAGAAAATAAAAATGTTGGATATTTGTATTTAATATGAATATTATAATATGATGTAAATTATTAGCCATTACATCTATTGATATAATTAATTTTTTGATGTTATACCTGAATGTCTATGCAATTGAGAGATGCTTGAAATTGAACACCTAATACCAAAAAAAAAAAAACTAATGAATAAAATATTGACCATCATCCATGACTTTCAGCTATTTGAGTCAAATGTTCAAAAATTCTTGTAACATACTCACTTTATACTCAGAAAAAAAATCTAACAAAAAAGTACCTTTCGATGCGCGTGACGTTTGTAGAACTGGTAATAAAATTTATAAATTCCTTAAAATTTCTTCTATTATATTAAATTAATATTTGAAATGCATAATATGTTATTTGTGTAGTATCATTTTTATATCAAAATCACTTGCATGTCTTATTTTTCATGTTAACATAAGAAAACAAATAAATCAAAATCTGTAAGCGCATGTCATTAATTTTTTGGTTATATATATATATGTATAAGTTACCTATCTACTTGAACCATGTGGTTTTTTCAATTTGTCTTCTTGATGCCACGCCTTTCTACAAAATTACTGAAAAAATTAATAAAATAAAACTAAAACAGATATTGCATATGATGCATTTAGAAAATCTCAAAAAGTATATGTTGTCATACCTCTGTTAGATCTTATCCTTCAATCCAATCAATTCATTTTGCAATGAAAAAAAAAAAATAGCAAAATGTGCTTATCATCTTCATTATTAAATTAAAAAAGTTAAGAGTGTATAAGGAACTGTTAGAGTAGGTGCCCGTCGAGCCAAGTGTTGGCAGAGGGTTCATGATTAAACTCTATGTATAAACAGTCTTTATTTTAATAATATTTGAAATTATTGTTTTGGCAAATCTTTATCTGTATACCCATGCTAGTTGCATAGATAAAGACCTAGAATATACAAATAGTAGAAAGAATATGAGATGCTCATATGATGAGTATCATGAAACTCATATTTGTAATACTGTATATTCTAAACGGTTCCTAGTCGATTCAGCCGCCACTAAGAAGGATATAGGCCGCTCGAGTTAGAGACTAGTATCTGCGATGTGAGTACCATGTTTCATTGGTAGGGGACATTGTGATGTCCGAACATGCAGATAGGTGCTCCTTGTAGAGAGTGCACTGAACAACCCTCCATAAAAGGACTTTCCAAGTGGTTCTCACTTATCGAGTGGAAAAGTCTTAGTTTATGGTTGTACACCATTAGTCCTTATGACCCGGGACAACATTGAGACTCTATGTGCTATAATTACACTTTGACTTGTTTACCGACTCTAATGGGGTCATCAGGTGGCAAGGTTGGGTGTTCTGTCGAAACATATAGGAGTCGATGCATTGTAGTCGGGGATTCACCGCTTACTTTCGGGTATGGATATCCTATGTGTTATCATGTGTATGTAGGTTGAAATCTCTGATCAGAGTATGGTGGTAATTATGAAAGGGGTTTCATAGATTACACCATCGATGCAACTACGACATGACACATAGTATCGATTCATTGACAACTCTCGATAAACCAATGGTTGTCGAATCGGTCGGGATATATGAGTTGAAGGGACCGTACTGTACGCTAACCATAATTGAATGGTTCTTGCAGGCACTATCATTTGATACCTAGGGAATCATGTAAGCGATGTTGCTAGGCGTTTAACATGATTGATTGGGTATTATCAGACTTTAGTTCTGACGTTCTTGTTATCAAGGAGTTGATAAGTAAGAATAGAGCAATTGGGGTATGCTCATATAAGGACATGTTTAGTCCGAATCACATGGAGATGTGAACCCACGGCTAGTTGTATCAATGAACCATTGAGGGCCACACAAGTATTAGCTTTCTAGATCCCGTTGAGAAGTAAAAATAGTTCAATGTGTTGAACGGCTCATAAATGAGTTTATAAGCGTTAAGAAAAATAGAAGTATGACTTCTATGAGATAAATATAAATTTTAATTTATGGAAGTGTTCCTAAATTAAAATTTGGCCAAGTGAATAATGTATTTGAAAATTGTGATTTTCATAAACATTATTATTGACTAAATTAAATTAATTCAAGTGTTGAATTAATTAAACACTAGTGGACCTAGTAGAGTCCAAATAATTAAATTAATTCAAGTGTTGAATTAATTAAATAACATTGGGCCTTGTAGAGCCCAATTGGAAATAATTATTTAACTAGTGGGCTTGAGTAAAATCAAGTAAAGTCTAATTAGGCTCAAATGGGTTTGAGACAATTTAAATAAAAGTCCATGGGCCCTTGTAAATTGTTACAAGCCCACATGCAAAGCATGCATGGGAGGTGAAGGGTTGTGAATACTTTTTATTAAAATAATGCATGGCATGCTAGCTTTTTGGATCAACTTTTTGCACTACCAAGACAACTCTTCCCTCCCTCATTTTTCACTCTCCTTGACCGAAATATTGAGAGCTTTTTCTCTCAAATTTTTCTTTCATTTTTTGTGTTCTTCAAAAAGTTGAAAACACTCTCTCTTCTCTTTGAAAAAACCTTACATTTTCTAGTGCAAGTGTGAGGTGGATCTACTAAGTTGGTGGTGGGCCTAATTCTTGAAAGAAAGGAAGAAAAGCTTGTAGATTTGTCATCCACTCAAGAGCTAAAGTGTTTACACTTTAGTTGGTGCCATCATCAACCTCAAGAGGTTGATAGGTAACGATTTTCTCAACTCCCTATGTATGAAAGTTGAGATTTTTGTATATGCTTACACAACTAATACATGGTGTTCATTTTTGAAAATTTTATTCCCAAAAATTTCGGTTTTCATGAGATGAAAATTTTTGTGCTTCCGTTGCGATTTTGAACACCCTAAAATCGATCCCTTTCAAGTGGTATCATGAGCTAAGGGTACTATTTTTTGTGTAGCATATACATAATATTATATTGAGGGCAATTTCTGACCGATTGAGATGAAAATTTGCAACAAAAATCGAGGCGTTGAGAGGGTTTTTCCGGGCAGCAACTTGCTGCCCATTTCGGGCTGCTCGGGCTGCCCATTTCGGGCAGCTAAGGTAGCCCCCCCCCCCCCCCCCCTTCAAAATAAAAATAAAAAATTTGTTGCCGGAATCCGGAGACGGCGATGACGACTAGGGTTTCCAAAAATGTTTTGGATTATCAAAGTGTCATGGGCCTTGAGTTGTTGGGCCATTGGATGGCGAACATATTTGTGATTTTAAATGTGTCAAAATGTTTTTTGGTGAAAAATGAGTTTTTGGGCCCTTAAGTTTAAAATTACAAAAGTTGCAAATTTTTCTCATAAAATAAATAATTGAAGTTGGACTTTAATTATTTATAGTAAATTGTGATTTATAAGAAATTCGGTTATAAATAAATTAATTAGAAAGTAGACAAAGGTGTTTGTATACTTTGTTAATTTAGTTTATAATCGAGGCGGATAGTGATTGGTTCAAGATATATAATATTGGATCAATTAATTATTGTGATAATTAATTGATGGTGTATGTTATGTGATATTATGCATGAAGGATGATCAAAAGCCCAAGCCCAATTTGCTAGGTGTATGCTAGGATATTTGGTGTTGAATGATTGTAATAATTATCAATTTATAAAGTGGGCTTGGTTTATGGCCTGTTCCCACCCCATGAGATGTATCCCTATTTGCCATGGATATTTATTTGTAAATATTAGTATAGTGGATGATCAAGATTGGAAGATGGTGACCATGATGATTATGAAGATCGAAGACATGTAAATAATGGAAGCTAATGTAATAGTTGCACTTGCATCCCGTGCATTTACCCTAGGATTGGACCTAGGCCCGTGTTTAGCTCACACGGGCCATTAGTTTTGGGGCGATTGATCATCCTTGTTTGTTTACTGTTTATAATATATGCATGATATGTTATAAATAATGAGTATGTGCGTTATTATTATGATAATAACAAAGTTGCATGAATCCGGCAAACATACGATCAAACATGGCGAGCTTTTAAAATAAAATTAATGATGAGACCTTTCAAAATTAAAAAACCCTCATTTTGAATAATATTCAAAATTAATATCAAGTCCGAAAAGAGGAATTATAAATTTGTTTATAATTTCATTGTCTTCCATAGACAATGGGTGCATGATGAACGCTACCCGTACTCGGGGCTCGGCTCATATTATTGGGGGAGCTTTGGATGCCGGAAAGCTGTGACATCCATTGACATGGTGATGTGAACTACGTGGAACTCCCATGATTTCGGCTCATATTATTGAGGGAACTCATGGCGACCGTCCATTAAGGTTCAATATCGATGGGTTAGGCTTGACACGTAAAGATGAACGACGTCATATTATTGGGTCCTAATCAAACGTGAGACAAAAGTTTACGTAGAGGGTTGCATGGCGATGCAATTGGAAACTACCTTTTAGGAATTATGATTGGCTGATATTATTCGGGATCATAATTCGCTAATTGGACCTTACGTACCTACTGAGGAAAGGAGTTTCCTGTTTTCACTAGAGGGTAGTGAAAATGTCAAAACAGTGGGAGCGAAAATTTATAAAGTTAAAGTCCAAACTTTATATCTTATTAAATATTTTAAAATAGTCATTAACATTTATCTGTTTTACTTTTCAGTACAAAATTTGACCATGTCTTCAATTCGCAATCCGCTTTCTGCCATTCTCGAAAAACACGTTCTAACTGGACCTAACTATATCACTTGGCTAAGAAATCTAAAAATTGTCTTGAACTCGGAGAAAATTGCATATACACTGACTGAGTCGCCCCCTGCTGAGGCTCCGACTAGCTGCACTCCTGAGGAATTGCAGACCTACAAGGATTGGTTTGACCATGACTTGAAGGCTAGGTGTTATATGCAGGCTTCTATGAACGATGAGCTGCAGAGGCGTTTTGAGGATGCAAAGAATTCTGCTGACATTCATATGCACCTCAAGGAGCTCTTTGGTGAGCAGACTCGGCCTCTTAGGCATGCCACAGTCAAGGAGCTCATCACTTTACGCATGCGAGATGGGGCCTCGGTCCATGAGCATGGCCTAAAGTTGATTGGGCTCGTGGACAAGCTCGTTGGCATGGATTTGATCTTGCCTTCGGAGTTGACCACCGACGTGTTGCTGTTGTCCCTGCCTAGCTCATTTGATCCTTTTGTGGTGAATTTCAATATGAACAATATGGAGCCGACCCTTGAAAAGTTGGTGAACATCCTTGTGACTTTTGAGTCCACTATCAAGAAAGAGAAGCCGGTTCTTTTTGTGGGCTCTTCATCTGGTACGAAGACCGGTCCACCTGGGAAGAGAAAGAAGCGTTCTTTCCAACGTCCCAAGAAGAGCGTGCCCTTGAAGAGGCAGACTCCGGGTCCCGTAGTGGCAGCCACACCAGTGAAGTCTGACAAGACTGTTGACATCTGTCATCACTGCAAGAAGCCTGGACATTGGAGGCGTAACTGCAGGGAATATCTTGCCCAGAAGAGTTCTGGAAACGGTATGTTCTATATTGAAGTAAACATTTCAATTAACTCTACTTCTTGGGTATTGGATACCGGATGTGGCTCACATCTCTGTAATGATTTGCAGGTGATGGGAAGAAGTAGAAGGCTCAGGGAAGGTGAGACCTTCCTGAGGATGGGCAATGGAGCAAGGGTTGCTGCCAAGGCCGTAGGAGATGTTTGCTTATGTTTGAACAATGATTTTAAGTTATTTTTGAGAGATGTTTTGTTTGTACCAGAGTTGGTGAAAAACATTATTTCCATTTCTATGTTAGACAAAGATGGATTTTCTTGTTTATTTAGCAAAGGTGTTTGCAATATTTACAAGAATGAATGTTTAATTGGTACTGGAGAACTTGAAAACGATCTCTACACCTTAAAATTGAAAGATATTCCACTTAACAATGTCCAAGCAATAACAACAACAAACAAGCGAAAACAAGATACTCTAAATTCGGCACAATTATGGCATGCTCGATTAGGACATATTTCCCTAAAAAGGATGAACAAGTTAGTGGGAGTAGGCATGTTTGATATGTCTGATATTAATGCTCTCACGACTTGTGAATCCTGTCTAAAAGGGAAAATGACCAAGATTCCATTTAAGGGCCATGTGGAGCAAGCCAAAGGGTTATTGGATTTGATCCATACCGATGTGTGCGGTCCGCTTAGCATCACCACTAAGCATGGACATGCCTACTTCATCACCTTTACCGATGACTTTTTGTAAGGCTCGAGAATTATCGATATTATTGATGTTGGAATTGTAGAGATAAGAATGCACAATTATGAGATTTTGAGCAGCAGGGCCGAAGCCACACCGCACCCGCGGTGCTAAGACTACCGCACCCGCGGTGTAGGTGACAGAAATTGGTGAATTTGTGCGAACAGACACCGCACCCGCGGTGCTAGCACGACCGCACCCGCGGTGTTAGACCGCACCCGCGGTCATGTAAGGACCGCACCTGCGGTCTAGGTGCAACATTTTTTGATGAATTCGCCGTGAGCATAGCGCACCAGCGCTCTTGAGTTGCCGCACCCGCAGTATGCATGCGAGATTGCCACCTTTGTTTCTCCACTTGACACATGGCATGGTATATATATAGTTTGGAATGACACTTCATTCTTCATGTCTTCAGCATCTGAATCGAGAGTTTCCATGGCTTAACTTCAAGTTCTTCATCCTTTAGAAATTATCTTGTGCAAGATTTAGAGATCCGATTTTAATTCCGAGACCGGATTTGTGTTCCTCTCTTTGAAGGCTACAAGAGGATGTAAGTATTGTTCATTTACAGCATGTTTCGAAAATTATGTGTTGGAAGAATTCAGATTTGACATAGATTATGTGTTCTTGATATACTAAGCATCGTAGAAACGTAAACGGATCGAATTTCAGACGCCGTATGCTATACGTTCGATTTTCCAGCATGTGTGGATCGAGTAGATACAGATTTCAGTATGTATGTTGATGTTTAGATGAGATTATGAGTATTGAGGTTAATCGATTATTGTGATGTTGAAATTGAGGTATCGGTATTGAGAATTACGCCGTTATGCCGTCGATTTGTACCGAGATTTATTATTGATTTGTATATATGATTCTTTGAGTTAGAGATTGATATGGTGTGTCTACACATTGCCGTTTCAGATTTGAGGTGACAGGTTTGACATTTGATTCGAGATCTCGACAGACAGTGCGACAAGAAAGGTATAATTCATGTGGTCACGGGATTGCACAACTCGATTCAGATTTGATACGAGTTTCCCTAAATCACATACTAGATTGTTATTACATTGATTATGTAATGCCTTGTTTATTGATTTATATTCGAGTCCTGAGATAGGAGAGATTGGCAGACTTGCCAAAACTAGACGTTTCGGTGTATCGACGCATAGGAGCAGATTTTGCTCTATGTGTAGACCCTCGATACAGAGTTGACCGAAGTCTAGGAATAAGACGTACCGTCGCCCCGATTGGTTGAGTAGGTGACAGACCGTCTTATTCACACCGGGATCCCTAGATTAGAAAAGAGTCGAGTCAAGATTTGAATGTTGAATACAGATTTGTATTCTTATACATGTTTAGATTTTATTCATGTTAATTGATATATGCTATGCTTTTGTACATGATTTATGACATTGCATGCATCCATGTTTTATACTGGGATATGTTCTCACCGGAGTTATCCGGCTGTTGTCGTGTCTGTATGTGTGCATGGCAACAGGTGGGGCAGGATCGGGGTCACGAGCTAGATGAGAGATGATGATAGCGTGGAGATCTCGGGCATTGCAGATTACTAGTGTTTTCTTATGAAACTTGTACTACTTATGTTTGTAGTTGTCATTTGAACACTAGTGTATGGTTGTACGAACAGACTTGTATGTACATTACGTTGTTTAATTTCTATCGAGATATGTTATGCTTTAGTTAATACATTTGAATTAAAGTTAAAAGCAAAATTTTGACCCACATTTTCGAACAAAGATCCAATTAAATCCCAAAAGAATAGAGTTAGAGCCCGGGTCCCCACACTTTTCGAGGTATGGGTATGTGTATTTGATGAAATACAAGTCTGAAGCCTTTGAAAGGTTCAAAGAATTCAGAAGTGAAGTAGAGAAGCAATTGGGACGAAGCATCAAGACACTTCGATCGGATCGAGGTGGTGAGTACTTGAGTGCCGAGTTCCAAGAGTATCTTAGGGAGAATGGGATTCTCTCGCAGTGGACTCCGCCCGCTACACCACAGTTGAATGGTGTTTCGGAGCGTCGTAACCGGACTTTGATGGACATGGTTCGGTCTATGATGGGGTTCACAGAGTTGCCGCCATCCTTTTGGGGATATGCGCTTGAGACAGCGGCAATGTTGTTGAACAATGTCCATACAAAGGCAGTTGACAAGACACCATATGAGATATGGATGGGTAAGCCACCCAAATATTCTTATCTTAGAATATGGGGGTGCCCTGCTTATGTAAAGTAGGTAGTGGGAGATAAATTGGATAGTCGATCCATTTTATGTTACTTTGTGGGATATCCAAAGAATTTGGTTGGATACTACTTCTATCATCCCCAAGAAACAAAGGTGTTTGTTTCTAGGAATGCAACTTTTTAGAAAAGGAATTTCTATTAGATAGAAAAGGCGAGATGATAGAACTCGAAGAGGTTCGAGAGACACCCACAATTGTAGAACCCACACCCGAAGAGCCAAGAGAGGAGATACAAGCTCCTAGAAGATCCGAGAGAGTCTCGAGACCACCTATGAGGTATGGTCTGCTCCTTGAAGAGGGCCATGATGAGCCTAACCTTGGATGTGATCCAAGGACCTTCAAGGAAGCGTTATCTGATGCTGATTCATCCAAGTGGCTTGAAGCAATGGAATCTGAGATGAATTCCATGCATTCGAACCAAGTGTGGAATCTCGTGGATCCACCTGAGGGAATTGTTTCCATAGGGTGTAAATGGATTTACAAGAGGAAACTTGGGGCGGATGGGAAGGTATTGACCTTCAAGGCGCGATTGGTGGCAAAAGGATATACTCAAAGACAAGGAGTTGACTTTGAGGAAACCTTTTCCCCAGTCGCAATGTTCAAGTCCATAAGGATTTTGCTAGTCATAGCTGCATGGTATGACTATGAGATATGGCAGATGGATGTTAAGACAGCCTTTCTTAATGGGGATATTAAGGAAGAGATTTACATATCTCAACCCGAAGGGTTTACATCTATCGGAAGTGAGCATATGGTATGCAAACTTCAAAGATCTATTTATGGTCTAAAGCAGGCATCTAGGAGTTGGAACCTCAGATTCGATAGTACAATCAAAGAGTTTGGTTTTGCTAAGAATCCTGAGGAACCCTGTGTATATAAAACGGTTAGTGGGAGTGCTGTGACATTCCTGGTGTTGTATGTTGATGACAATCTACTCATTGGGAATGATGTAGGAATGTTTCAATCAACTAAGATATGGTTAGCAAGTAAGTTCTCGATGCAGGACATGGGTGAAGCATCTTTTGTATTGGGAATACAGATCTATAGAGATAGATCAAAAAGATTGCTTGGTCTCACCCAGTCCACATACATTGATACCATCGTGAAGCGGTTCTCGATGGATGAGTCCAAGAGAGGACATCTACCAATGTGTCATGGCGTGTCCCTATCCAAGTCTATGTCTCCCAAGACTGATGCAGAGATAGCGGTGATGACCAGCATTCCTTATGCATCTGCGATTGGTAGCATCATGTATGAGATGATATCTACACGTCCTGACGTGGCTTTTGCACTAAGTATAGTGAGTAGATATCAATCCAACCCTGGTCTTCCACACTGGAAAGCTGTGAAAGACATCCTCAAGTATTTGATAAGGACCAATAAATTGTTCTTGGTCTATGGGGGTGGAGAACTGAAATTGGAAGGCTATACCCACTCTAGCTTCCAAAGCGATGTCGATGACTCGAAGTCAACCTCTGGATTCATATTCATGCTCAATGGTGCTTCTGTCTCTTGGAAGAGTTCCAAGCAAGACAGTACTGCGGATTCCACCACTGAGGCAGAATATATTGCTGCATCAGCTACAGCAAAGGAGGCTGTTTGGATAAGGAATTTCGTCCAAGAGTTGGGCGTCATTCCTAATGGAGTTGATCCTGTCCCGGTGTTTTGTGACAACACGGGAGCCATTGCTCAAGCAAAGGAGCCGAGGTCTCATCAGAAGTCCAAACACGTATTGAGAAAGTACCACATCCTCAGAAAGATCGTTGAAAGAGGAGATGTCACGATAGACAAAGTCGGCTCCGCAGATAATGTTGCTGATCCGCTAACTAAGCCTTTACCTGGACCATTGTTCGAGAAGCATCGCGAATCGATGGGTTTGAAGCATATGGGTAGTTGGCTCTTGTGCAAGTGGGAGATTGTTAGAGTAGGTGCCCGTCGAGCCAAGTGTTGGCAGAGGGTTCATGATTCAACTCTATGTATAAACAGTCTTTATTTTAATAAAATTTGAACTTATTGTTTTGGAAAAATTTTTATCTGTATACCCATGCTAGTTGCATAGATAAAGACCTTGAATATACAAATAGTAGAAAGAATATGAGATGTTCATATGATGAGTATCATGAAACTCATATTTGTAATACTGTATATTCTAAACGGTTCTTAGTCGATTCAGCCGCCAATAAGAAGGATATAGGCCGCTCGAGTTAGAGACTAGTATCTGCGATGTGAGTACCATGTTTCATTGGTAGGGGACATTGTGATGTCCGAACATGCAGATAGGTGCTCCTTGTAGAGAGTGCACTGAACAACCCTCCATAAAAGGACTTTCCAAGTGGTTCTCACTTATCGAGTGGAAAAGTCCTAGTTTATGGTTGTACACCATTAGTCCTTATGACCCGGGACAACATTGAGACTCTATGTGCTAGAATTACACTTTGACTTGTTTACCGACTCTCATGGGGTCATCAGGTGGCAAGGTTGGGTGTTCTATTGAAACATATAGAAGTCGATGCATTGTAGTCGGGGATTCACCGCTTACCTTCGGGTATGGATATCCTAGTAATTATGAAAGGGGTTTCATAGATTACACCATCGATGCAACTACGACACGACACATAGTATCGATTCATTGACAACTCTCGATAAACCAATGGTTGTCGAATCGGTCGGGATATATGAGTTGAAGGGACCGTACTGTACGCTAACCATAATTGAATGGTTCTTGCAGCCACTATCATTTGATACCTAGGGAATCATGTAAGCGATGCTGCTAGGCGTTTAACATGATTGATTGGGTATTATCAGACTTTAGTTCTGACGTTCTTGTTATCAAGGAGTTGATAAGTAAGAATGGAGCAATTGGGGTATGCTCATATAAGGACATGTTTAGTCCGAATCACATGGAGATGTGAACCCACGGCTAGTTGTATCAATGAACCATTGAGGGCCACACAAGTACAAGCTTTTTAGATCCCGTTGAGATGTAAAAATAGTTCAATGTGTTGAACGGCTTATAAATGAGTTTATAAGCGTTAAGAAAAATAGAAGTATGACTTATATGAGATAAATATAAATTTTAATTTATGGAAGTGTTCCTAAATTAAAATTTGGCCAAGTGAATAATGTATTTGAAAATTGTGATTTTCATAAACATTATTATGGACTAAATTAAATTAATTCAAGTGTTGAATTAATTAAACACTAGTGGGCCTAGTAGGGTTCAAATAATTAAATTAATTCAAGTGTTGAATTAATTAAAAAACATTGGGCCTTGTAGAGCCCAATTGGAAATAATTATTTAACTGAAGGCTTGAGTAAAATCAACTAAAGTCTAATTGGGCTCAAATGAGTTTGAGACAATTTAAATAAAAGTCCATGGGCCCTTGTAAATTGCTACAAGCCCACATGCAAAGCATGCATGGGAGGTGAAGGGTTGTGAATACTTTTTATTAAAATAATGCATGGCATGCTAGCTTTTTGGATCAACTTTTTGCACTACCAAGACAACTCTTCCCTCCCTCATTTTTCACTCTCCTTGGCCGAAATATTGAGAGCATTTTCTCTCAAATTTTTCTTTCATTTTTTGTGTTCTTCAAAAAGTTGAAAACACTCTCTCTTCTCTTTGAAAAAACCTTACATTTTCTAGTGCAAGTGTGAGGTGGATCTATTAAGTTGGTGGTGGGCCTAATTCTTGAAGGAAAGGAAGAAAAGCTTGTAGATTTGTCATCCACTCAAGAGCTAAAGTGTTTACACTTTAGTTGGTGCCATCATCAACCTCAAGAGGTTGATAAGTAACGATTTTCTCAACTCCCTATGTATGAAAGTTGAGATTTTTGTATATGCTTACACAACTAGTACATGGTGTTCATTTTTGAAAATTTTATTCCCAAAAATTTCGGTTTTCATGAGATGAAAATTTTTGTGCTTCCGTTGCGATTTTGAACACCCTAAAATCGATCCCTTTCAGGAACTTCCTTACGTATGCCTCTTAAGTTTCGTAAAATTCTTGGAACAATTTAAAACACTAAAGGCATGAATGAAAAAATAATAGATGAATATTTGAATCTTACCTAGGGGTGAGCATTTGGTTACCGACCGAATCGAATGAGCCATAACCGAACCGAACCGAAATATTTAGTTATAATCGAACCGATCAAATAAATTTTCATAACCGATGAAAACCGAACCGAATTAAAATCGGTTAATTCGGTCACGATTAGTTTAAAAAAAATTGTGATTTAACTTTAATTATATATGTAATTTTTTTTAGCATTACACTTTACACAAATGCATAAAAACATAAAATCACACACATCACAAATGTATATGTGATACCCTTGTCCCACATTGAAAAAATTAAAGATTTAAAATGAGTTTATAATGGCTTACAATAGACTTCTATAGCAACTTGGGTTAATCATTTTCGTAAAGCGAGGACAGATACGAAAAAGTTTCTATAGGGGCCCATTGTGCAATCACGCAGCCGCGGGCCCGGGCTCGGGACGTGATAGAATGGTATCAGAGCCGGTCATCGGCATGGAACACCGGGAAATAAGTGCTATGCGGGGCAAAGTGTTACGTGCATGAGAGCCACCTCTTGAACCTGCGGGGCAAAGTGCTACGTGACGGGAGCCACCTCTTGAACATGTAGGAGCCACCTCTAGATTCTCGGTGCTGGTGGATCGAGTGGTCAGGCCGCGACGAGGACGTCGCGTTCTGAAGGAGGGGTGATTGTGATACCCTTGTCCCACATCGAAAAAATTAAAGATTTAAAATGAGTTTATAATGGCTTACAATAGACTTCTATAGCAACTTGGGTTAATCATTTTCGTAAAGCGAGGACGGATACGAAAAAGTTGTTATAGGGGATCATTGTGCAATCACGCAGCCGCGGGCCCGGGCTCGGGGCATGACAGTATAAGTTTTATTTGAACACAATTAATACATATTATCTCGATTCTAAAATTAAAAATTAAAATATTTATAAAAATTTATAAATAAAAAAAAAATATTAAATAATAATATTTATTATATCGGTTAATTCGGTTAACCATTTCAAAATTTTAAAAACCGTAACCGAATCGAATTAACCGATATAACCGAATTTTTTTTATTTGAAAACTGAGTTTCCGAAATAACCGAACCGAATTTCCGAATTGGCTCGGTTCGGTCAGTTAATTCGGTTTAACCGAAATCTTGCTCACCCCTAATCTTACCGGATGTTTCAATATAGGAGAATAATTCAATAAACTGGATCGTTTCATGTTTGAATCTTAGTTTTGGAATATGATGCAATAAAGAATAAGAATAAAAAAAAATATATGAAGAGATACTTTACGTGAATTGCAATTGTGATGCAGCTAAAATTAATGAGTCGCGTAGACTGCAGATGCGAGATATGACTAGTTAGTAAACTTGTTCACTTGACAAGTAAATGAGCTCACCTGACTGGTAAAAAGATTTATGTAGGCAATATACATTTAATTTGCGGGGCGTCATATGCGTCACGAAAAGTGGGTGCTAAAAATTGTGATTATACGAATTACTCTACAGGTTTGTAAACGAATTTAAGTAATCATAGAAGAATATTCTAGCTAGCTCATAAACAGATCCAAGTAGCTGGTGGAGAGAAATATTTGTGGGTTTTCAGCTGCGTCACAAGCAAATGTCAGGGGTGTCGGAGTTTGCCCATTGTTGACTGTTGGAACTTTTCAAGTTCGCAATCTTGATTTTGATCTTAACAAAACTTGTTATTGTGTTTCTAACATATTTACTCAAGTGTGAAGTTGCAAACACAAGAAGCAAGCTGAAACTGAAATTTGCACAAACTGAATTTCTGGCGAGCTTCGGTCTTTTGATGATATCGCCCAGCTGGATGATTCAAATGACAATCCACAAATTGGACTGATAATAAAACTCAATTTGGAACAAATCGTATTTCATGTCAGTTAGGCAAAATCGGAAGTTATCATGGTCTAACGGATCGCTCAATTACCGGACTGATCACACGAAAATAGAAATAAGTGGTGTTTGAGCAGCTGCCGTATTTTGGTCATATCTCTCAGCTCGGTTATTGAAACGAAGCGATTCAGTATGCGTTGGAAAGATAAGACAAAGATCTACAAATCATTCTTATAATTCAAGGTCTGAATCGAAGCTTACGATGCTGATAAATGACGATGAAGCTACTGGTTCTGCACAAACTGAAATCAGCAAGACTGATTTCAGCACACCTGCTGAAACTGTACCAACTGCTGACCAGCTGCTGACCAACTGAAACTGAACTAGCTGCTGACCAATTGAAACTGAACCAGTCCAACTGAATGACCAGTTGAGTTGACAAGAGTTGACTAGTCGGGAAAAATGCCAAGCAAGCTGAATTTGACCGTTGCAATCTCGGAAACAGTACAGAAACTTTCCAACGGTCATATTCTTGTGTCTAACGTATATATCAGTGTTGGAGCCTATAAATACAACATATTGAAGATCAAACAAGAGCTTTGGAAGGAGATTCAAAGCATGGGCAGTTAGCATGAAAAAATCAGCTAGTTGAGAGCACAAGCCCTTGTGTGAGGATACATTTGATATATACACTGTAAAGGATAAATTCCCCACACACGATCACTCACACATATACAAGAGAGTTGAGCATCAAAGTTTAGTTGAGTGAGTCTTCACACAAAGACGTAAAAGATTGTGTTGTAGTCTTTGCATATGAGACATTAAACAATATGCTGATTGTGAGGTGCTGCCTAAAATCTTGAGTGCTAGGAGTTCAGTTTTAGGCAGTGGGTAAGTCCTAGCTGAATGGGTTTGTACAAAGTGTTGTATAAATCAAAGTCTTCTAGTGAATCCTTCCCAAGAGGAAGAAGGGGTGACGTAGGAGTTTTTGAAATCTCCGAACATCCATAAACAAATTCTTGTCTATTTGTTTATTGCATTTACTTATCATTTCCATAGTTTTAAAGATGCATTGTTGAAGCATTTTATGTCTTCTTCAAATACCAAAATATTGTATACCAATTTTTTGATAAAATGATTCAACTGAATATTTTAACTCATTCAACGTGCATATATTTTAAATGGTTTACAAAATATTTATTCGGTTTCTACGAAGGATTATTTCGAGTATTTTCCGCTTGGTTTGAACACCAAACTCGATTTAATTCATCGGTGTTCAATATTCAAGAATCGAGCTATTGTAGCTCAACGGTACTCCCCCTAATCGATCCTATCAAGTGGTATCAGAGCGGGTTGTTCTAGAAATAACATTGAAGCTGATTTTGATGTTTAAAATTCGAAATTTCAGATTTTTGACACATATATATGCAAAACTGAATTTTCGTGCATCTTGCAGCGACCATGGGAAAAATTGCATATCTCCTTGTTCGAGTGTCCAAATGACAAACCGTTTTTTGCGTTACAAACTAGACTCGTAGAGGTTTACAACGGTACAAAATTTACAGCCTAATTATGCACGATAAAATACAGTTTATTTGTTGAAGACATATCATATGTACTGCAGCAGAAAATGAGCCATGGAGAAAATTGGTTAGTTATCCCTCTTCTTTTACATTTTTCAAAATTTTTAAAATATAGGAGGAGAACTCATTATAATTTTAATGAGTAGAATATTTTTAAATATTGAGGGGGAGAAAATTTTTTTTTAAATGTTTGAAAATATGACTTTTTGATTCACACAAAAATGGGGAGAAATATGTTAGTTGAGTTGATTGTTCATCCAAGTTTTGTGTTCATCAAAAATGGGGAGATTGTTGGAACTTTTCAAGTTCACAATCTTGATTTTGATGTTAACAAAACTTGTTATTGTGTTTCTAACATATTTACTCAAGTATGAAGTTGCAAACACAAGAAGCAAGCTGAAACTGAATTTTGCACAAACTGAATTTCTGGCGAGCTTCGGTGTTTTGATGATATCTCCCAGCTGGATGATTCAAATGACAATCCGCCAATTGGACTGATAAGAAAACTCAATTTGGAACAAATCGTATTTCATGTCAGTTAGGCAAAATCGGAAGTTATCATGGTCTAACGGATCGCTCAATTACCGAACTGATCACACGAAAATAGCAATCGGTTGTGTTTGAGCAGCTGCCGTATTTTTGTCATATCTCTCAGCTCGGTTATCGAAACGAAGCGATTAAGTATGCGTTGGAAAGATAAGACAAAGATCTACAAATCATTCCCATAAGTCAAAGTCTGAATCGAAGCTTAGGATGCTGATAAATGACGATGAAGCTACTGGTTCTGCACAAACTGAAATCAGCTAGACTGATTTCAGCACACCTGCTGAAATTGAACCAACTTCTGACCAGCTGCTGACCAACTGAAACTGAACCAACTGCTGACCAACTGAAACTGAACTAGTCCAACTGAATGACAAGTTGAGTTGACCAGAGTTGACCAGTTGAGTTGACCATAGTTGACCAGTCGGGAAATATGCCCAGCAAGCTGAATTTGACCGTTGCAATCTCGGAAACAGTACAGAAACTTTCCAACGTTCATATTCTTGTGTCTAACGTATATATCAGTGTTGGAGCCTATAAATACAACATATTGAAGATCAAACAAGAGCTTTGGAAGGAGATTCAAAGCATGGGCAGTTAGCATGAAAAAATCAGCTAGTTGAGAGCACAAGCCCTTGTGTGAGGATACATTTGATATATACACTGTAAAGGATAAATTCCTCACACACGATCACTAACACATATAAAAGAGAGTTGAGCATCAAAGTTTAGTTGAGTGAGTCTTCACACAAAGACGTAAAAGATTGTGTTGTAGTCTTTGCATATGAGACATTAAACAATATGCTGATTGTGAGGTGCTTCCTAAAATCTTGAGTGCTAGGAGTTCAGTTTTAGGCAGTGGGTAAGTCCTAGCTGAATGGGTTTGTACAAAGTGCTGTATAAATCAAAGTCTTCTAGTGAATCCTTCCCAAGAGGAAGAAGGGGTGACGTAGGAGTGTTTGAAATCTCCGAACATCCATAAACAAATTCGTGTCTATTTATTTATTGCATTTACTTATCATTTCCATAGTTTTAAAGATGCATTGTTGAAGCATTTTATGTCTTCTTCAAATACCAAAATATTGTATACCAATTGTTTGATAAAATGCTTCAACTGAATATTTTAACTCATTCAACGTGCATATATTTTAAATGGTTTACAAAATATTTATTCGGTTTCTACGAAGGATTATTTCGAGTATTTTTCGCTTGGTTTGAACACCAAACTCGATTTAATTCATCGGTGTTCAATATTTCAAGAATCGAGCTATTGTAGCTCAACGGTGCTCCCCCTAATCGATCCTATCAAGTGGTATCAGAGCAGGTTGTTCTAGAATTAACATTGAAGCTGATTTTGATGTTTAAAATTCGAAATTTCAGATTTTTGACACATATATATGCAAAACTGAATTTTCGCGCATCTTGCAGCGACCATGGGAAAAATGGCATATCTCCTTGTTCGAGTGTCCAAATGACAAACCGTTTTTTGCGTTGCAAACTAGACTCATAGAGGTTTACAACGGTACAAAATTTGCAGCCTAATTATGCCCGAGAAAATACAGTTTATTTGTTGAAGACAGATCATATGTGCTGCAGCAGAAAATGAGCCATGGAGAAAATTGGTTAGTTATCCCTCTTCTTTCACATTTTTCAAAATTTTTAAAATATAGGGGGAGAACTCATTATAATTTTAATGAGTAGATTATTTTTAAATATTGAGGGGGAGAAAATTTTGTTTAAAATGTTTGAAAATATGACTTTTTGATTCACACAAAAATGAGGAGAAATTTGTTAGTTGAGTTGATTGTTTATCCAAGTTTTGTGATCATAAAAAAAGGGGAGATTGTTGGAACTTTTCAAGTTCGCAATCTTGATTTTGATGTTAACAAAACTTGTTATTGTGTTTCTAACATATTTACTCAAGTGTGAAGTTGCAAACACAAGAAGCAAGCTGAAACTGAATTTTGCACAAACTGAATTTCTGGCGAGCTTCGGTGTTTTGATGATATCTCCCAGCTGGATGATTCCAATGACAATCCGCCAATTCGAACTGATTATAAAACTCAATTTGGAACAAATCGTATTTCACGTCAGTTAGGCAAAATCGGATGTTATCATGGTCTAACGGATCTCTCAATTACCGAACTGATCACACGAAAATAGCAATCAGTTGTGTTTGAGCAGCTGCCGTATTTTTGTCATATCTCTCAGCTCGGTTATCGAAACGAAGCGATTAAGTATGCGTTGGAAAGATAAGACAAAGATCTACAAATCATTCCCATAAGTCAAAGTCTGAATCGAAGCTTATGATGCTGATAAATGACGATGAAGCTACTGGTTCTGCACAAACTGAAATCAGCTAGACTGATTTCAGCACACCTGCTGAAACTGAACCAGCTGCTGACCAGCTGCTGACCAACTGAAACTGAACCAGCTGCTGACCAACTGAAACTGAACCAGTCCAACTGAATGACCAGTTGAGTTGACCAGAGTTGACCAGTTGACCAGTCGGGAAATATGCCCAGCAAGCTGAATTTGACCGTTGCAATCTCGGAAACAGTACAGAAACTTTCCAACGGTCATATTCTTGTGTCTAACGTATATATCAGTGTTGGAGCCTATAAATACAACATATTGAAGATCAAACAAGAGCTTTGGAAAGAGATTCAAAGCATGGGCAGTTAGTATGAAAAAATCAGCTAGTTGAGAGCACAAGCCCTTGTGTGAGGATACATTTGATATATACACTGTAAAGGATAAATTCCTCACACACGATCACTCACACATATACAAGAGAGTTGAGCATCAAAATTTAGTTGAGTGAGTCTTCACACAAAGACGTAAAAGATTGTGTTGTAGTCTTTGCATATGAGACATTAAACAATATGCTGATTGTGAGGTGCTGCCTACAATCTTGAGTGCTAGGAGTTCAGTTTTAGGCAGTGGGTAAGTCCTAGCTGAATGGGTTTGTACAAAATGTTGTATAAATCAAAGTCTTCTAGTGAATCCATCCCAAGAGGAAGAAGGGGTGACGTAGGAGTGTTTGAAATCTCAAAACATCCATAAACAAATTCGTGTCTATTTGTTTATTGCATTTACTTATCATTTCCATAGTTTTAAAGATGCATTGTTGAAGCATTTTATGTCTTCTTCAAATACCAAAATATTGTATACCAAGTGTTTGATAAAGTGCTTCAACTGAATATTTTAACTCATTCAACGTGCATATATTTTAAATGATTTACAAAATATTTATTCGGTTTCTATGAAGGATTATTTCGAGTATTTTCCGCTTAGTTTGAACACCAAACTCGATTTAATTCATCGGTGTTCAATATTTCAAGAATCGAGCTATTGTAGCTCAACGGTGCTCCCCCTAATCGATCCTATCATTGACACTGTCCGACATTGACACTCCGATACTTAAGTCAGAAAACAATTTAAAGATATTAATTGAGAGCTAAAAATTTTAAGCATAAAATCCTCCCCCTGAATAATGAGAAACCTTTCTTATTTATAGATTTTTTTGTAATATATAGTGTGTTTGATTCTTTATAATTAATTTGGGCCTCAATGAATTGAATAATTAATTTGAGTCATCAACAATCATAAAACCCCCACTCTAGAGCATTTCTAGCTAAGTAGAGATGATGGAGAGTGTAAATTTCATAAAGAGAACCAATTTAGGCAAAATATGGTATCAGTATAATTTTCGTTCCATATAGTTTTATTATTGATTTTATTATTTAGCAAAAATGTAATTTCCTCTTTCTATGCACGTGTCAAACGGATTTCCTTGGATTATAATTTATAGTCTTTCCATATGTCTATTTTATATTGGTAGGTGGAAAGGAGAAGGTAGTGAGATAAAGAAGCAAACATTCATTTGAAGCTTTGACCAAGAAAGGGGTATGCTAGATGTCATTCTCAGCTTTTTTTAATATTATTTTATTATATCTTCATTAATGTTGTTTATATGAAACATGAGTTTTCATCTTATCTATTTACTTTGTTTTATTTTAATCTTTTATTCCTCATAAGTTTTTTCAATCGGTGGTTTTTGTTTAGAGGTGAGTGATTAATTGGACGAGTACGAGATATGAGATTCTGTATCATTCAAAGAAAGATATCTTGGAGAATTAGTGGACAAAAAAGTACCGTGTTTGTTCAAAGTGAAGATGCCATGATCGTTGCTTGCTTCACTCGATGGTGAAGTTATCGATGTTCATTCCCGACTATGACGATGCCGCCCATTCCCGTTCCAGGAAGAAGGAGGATGTCCATTTTCACTGCAAGTATCGAAAAGGTTGCTCGTATCTGCTCCAGGTGAAGGGAGGATGGATGTTGTTCATTGTAGGCGATGATGAGGCGATCGAGGAAGATGAATCAGATGGCCGTACACATCGCCCCCTTCCACGAAGAGTCATTTCGCTCTACACTTACGCACAAGGATCTCGCACTTTGAATGAACAAGACATCCGGTTGGCCTTTTTACCTGCTTGGCGTAGCCCTTTTACCATTGTTAACTTAGCTGAGTCAGTACCAGTGGGGGTGAAAATACCCAATTTTCCAGAGTATGGGAGGCTCGCAAGATCATCTCGACAAATTCTATGTGAAGGCAGTTTTATACGATATTAGTCAGCCCGCTTACTTCAAAATCTTCCAAACTACGCTATCTGGTCGTGCGCTTACTTGGTTCAATGATAAGCACGAATTATATAGCATTATAGGGTTTTTATTTTGTCGTATTCGTGCTTATCTGGCATTTTGATTCCGAGTTTCGCGCTTAATTCGTCGCATTATGGCTATTTGCAGGTTTGACCAAAAGATGGTGAAAGCCAAAGAAATGAAAGAAAAGTCAAGTTCGCAGTGCCACGTCATGAAATACCCGGAAAAATAGGAAAAGCTCACAATGAGAGCGCCCGAACCCATACACGGACCCCGTGTAAGGGTCCGTGCCAGAAGAAGCCAAGAGAAGAATAAAATCTAGACAATCCGGAACCGGAGACGGATCCCGTGTAGGGGTCTGTGTCCAGAACCAACCGAGAAAAAATATTTTGCGCAATGTCACGGACCTGATGCCGGATCCCTACACGGGGTCCGTGCCCCATATTTCCCTGAAAGAATTTTTAATCGAATATACACGGACCCTACTCCGGATACATGCACGGGGTCCGTGTACAGTATTTTCAGATCAGATTCGCGAAGATTTTGAGGAGATAAAGGAGAGAAATTAGAAGATTGCGTGGACTTTTGAAAAAGAAAAAAAGGAGAACTCGGCAACCGACTTGGGAGAAACAGGAGGCTTGAGCTTTGAGACTCTTGAAGACGGCGACGACTTGGGAGAAACGAGAGAGAAAACAATGCGCTTCACGCGCACGCTTTGCGCACCATCGCTGAGATTTCCTCGTCTCTTTTATTTTCTTATTTTGCATTCATGAATTCGAATATTAAATTTGATTTTAGTTTTGAATTTATGGAGTAGTTTTTTCTTGTGATCGGGACCACGATAGGAACAAAAGATTGATTTTGGTTATTCGTTGGATTGTTTGATTTATAAAATTATTCCATGATTATTGATTAATGTTTGTGTAATTTTCTTGCTTTTAATCTGGCCAATTATCTGCGCATGTTTGTTGTTCAATCTTGACTCGAAAAGGATTAGATTGAAGTTAGCTTCAAAAACATTAATTAACACACGGTTAAACCGACTAGAAATAGCATTCGGTTTCAGTTTGCGATTTTAGGCGACAGCTGTGATTCTATCGGTGATAAATGCGTTCTTGTTTAATTAAATTCAATTAGAAATAATTGAACTGTTAAATGAAAATAGGATTATAAATTCTAGAAATAGGTTTATAATTAAATTAGAGAATTACATCGTGACTTCGAATAATCCGTAATTAAATAACTCCAGTGCATGATATTAATTAGAGTTTGTTACCGTCGTGTGGTCTCGGTCATTTTATTTAAATTTGAAAATCCCAAGTTCCAAGCTTCTCTGATATTTGATTTAGTCATTAAATTAGCATAAATTAGTTTAAAATTTACTTAGTTGAAATAATAATGAAATCGCTCTTTATTGTTTGCTTAGATTAAATAAAATAATTGAATCTTAGTAATTAAATACTAGTCTATGTGGGATCGATACTTGGAATGTTCGTCCATTTACTATAACTTGACCTAGTCCGCTTGCTAGAAGTAACCCCAACCGAATTCGGCGGTCAAGTTTTTGGCGTCGTTGCCGGGGACTATTTATTTAATAGTAGGATAAATTATTTGTTTGAGACTAGGCTTTTATTCTTAGTTTTAAATTTTTCATTCTTTCTTTAGCATTTTAATTAACTTTTTTCAGCTTTTTTATAATCTTTTGGAGCTTAAATCGTGCACTTAAATTTTTGATTTCAGGGGTTAGCTCGTGTTATATGAGCCGTGCTCATATCGTCAGGAATCTAGTGCCACTTGATCTTGAGATTGAAAACACTCTCCTCAGTAACCGCAGAGCTCGAAGGAACAACAACTTAACTCTGGAGTTTGAATCTGAAGCAGAACCTGAATTAGACTGTAAACCAGAAGTTACAGAAATGGCCGGAGAAGAGGATAATCGTACGTTTATGGAACTTCATCGACCAGCATTCGGAGGTTATGGGTCCAGTATTGTGTGTCCTACAATACAGGCAAATACATTTGAGCTTAAACCGGGCATCATCCAGATGATCCAACTTCAAGTCAAATTTGGAGGATCACCTTCTGAAGATCCCAGTGCAAATCTGGAAAATTTTCTGTCAATCTGTGATACAATCAAGTGCAATGGGGTGAGTACTGATGCCATCCGTCTCAGACTATTTCCATTCTCACTGCAAGGAGAATCTATGGAGTGGCTTCGAGACCTTCCAGCCGGTTCTATCACTACATGGGACGGGCTAGTTGAGGTCTTCATGCACAGGTATTTTCCCCCAACCAAGATTACACAGTTGAGAAACGAAATCACATCATTTAGACAGAGAGATGGGGAATCACTGAATTCAGCATGGGCGAGGTTTAAGAAGATGTTGAGGATGTGCCCGAGACATGGCTTTTCAATAGGCCAGCAGGTTGAGACATTCTATTATGGGGTAGATCCTTCTGTGAGATCTATGCTCGATGCGGCAGCGAATGGTATTTTATACAGGCAAACGCCAACCGCAGCACTTGAAATCATCTCGACCATGGCGGAAAGCAATGTGGGTTGGCAAGATAACCGAAGGGAGAAGAAGGTCGGATTTCTTGAGATGGATGCTTTAACAGCAATTACAGCGAAACTTGATGGATTGACACATCAGATGGCACAGTTACAAGAACAGAAGTCAATACCAGTCAAGTCAGTGAATCAGATGCAAGGAAGTGCTGAAATGGTTGGATGATCATCTAGTGACATGCCTTTCTTGCCAGATATGTCTTGTGAGGGAATACAGTGTTTTGGAGGGGACTCAGTGAATTATGAGGGAAACCAAGGGCATCCGCAATATAATCCATACAGTTTCTCATATAATCCGGGATGGAGGAATCATCCGAATTTTGGGTGGAGGCAACAAGAAAATCCTTTCGAGCAACTACAGTTTAATCCTCCGCAGCATCCCACACAGCAAAAGCCTCCTCAACAACCACCGAAACCTCCACAAGGTGCTGGACCGTCCATGCCACCCGGTTTCAAGCCACAGGATAGCAAGTCAAACCTTGAGGACATGCTTGCAAAGTACATAGCCGGGAATGAGATGAGATGGCAAAACCATGATGCCATGATGCAAAGAGTGGAGACGCAACTAGGGCAGTTAGCGACACAAATGGCTACACGAGCTTCGGGTACACTACCTAGTGACACTGAAAAGAATCCAAAAGGTGTCAATGCTGTCACGGTGACGTCTCCCATGCAGCAGGAAGTGAGCGATGCTGAAGGCGATGTGAAGAAGAAGGAATTATCCGAGCAAAGGTCAGAGGACACAAGGGAGAAAGGTAAGTCTCTAAATTCGAACTCCAATGTTGATATTAATTCACTCCCTTTTCCCCAAAGAGCTAAGCAACTGCAATTGGATACGCAATTTTCAAAATTTCTTGAGATTTTCAAAAAGCTGCATATAAATATCCCATTTGCAAAAGCTTTAGCTCAAATGCCCTCATATGCAAAATTTCTTACAGAGATCTTATCGAACAAGAGAAAATTAGTTGACTTTGAGACAGTTAAGCTTTCGGAGGAATGTTCTGCAATCTTACAAAATAAACTCCCTCCGAAGCTTAAGGATCCAGGTAGCTTCTCTATCCCTTGCACTATTGGAACTTCAAATTTTAGTAAAGCTTTGTGTGACTTAGGTGCAAGCATTAACTTAATGCCATACTCTTGTTTTGAGAAGTTAGAGATAGGTGAGGTGAAACCAACTACAATTTCTCTACAGTTAGCTGATAGATCAATTAAATATCCTAGAGGAGTTGTAGAGGATGTGTTGGTGAAAGTTGATAATTTCATTTTTCCGGTGGATTTCGTTGTGCTAGACATGGAGGAGGATCGAGAGATCCCTCTTATTTTAGGGAGACCATTCTTGGCCACCGGGAAAGCTTTGATAGATGTGCAAAAGGGTGAATTAGTCTTGAGGTTTAATGAAGAGAGTGTTATATTCAATGTTTTTCAGTCCATCAATTATACTTCTGATTGTTTTCGAATTGATGTTACTGATGAGTTTGTTGAGTGTGATTTACAGGGACTGATAGGTGAGGACTCTTTGGAGGTTTGCTTAACTCATTCATCTCCACAAGAATTGGGAGATCAAGAGCTTGAGGAATGTATCTCCTATTTGGAGGCAGGCAGACCACTGTCGAAAACGGTAAACTCTAGGATTGGGGAGCTTGGGCATATCCCAAGACTTTTAAAGTCATCCATCGAAGAAGCCCCGATCCTAGAGATGAAACATCTTCCTTCGCACTTAAAATATCTGTTTTTGCTTGATAATGATAAATTGCTAGTGATTGTTTCATCTACTTTGACAGGTAAGGAGGAAGAAAAGCTGTTGCGAGTGCTGAGAGACAACATCAAAGCCATCGGCTGGAGCATCGCAGACATCAAAGGGATCAGTTCATCCATGTGCATGCACAAAATTCTGATGGAGGCTGATCAAAAGACATCTACCCAACCTCAAAGGCGTCTGAACCCAGCTATGCAAGAGGTAGTGAAGAAAGAGGTGATAAAGCTACTGGACGCAGGTATTATCTACCCGATTTCTGATAGTAGGTGGGTTAGTCTAGTGAAAGTTGTTTTGAAAAAGGGTGGGCACTGTTGTGAAAAATGATAATAATGAATTAATTCCCACGAGAACTGTTACAGGGTGGCGTGTTTGCATCGATTATAGAAAACTTAACGACGCCACCCGTAAAGACCATTTCCCCCTCCCGTTTATTGATCAAATGTTGGAAAGGCTGGATGGCCATTCTTTTTATTGTTTTCTGGATGGTTATTCTGGTTATATGCAAATTCCCATTGACCCTGAAGATCAGGAGAAAACCACATTTACTTGTCCTTACGGGACATTTGCATATAAACGAATGCCATTCGGTATATGTAATGCACCAGCAACTTTTCAACGCTGCATGATGGCGATTTTTCATGACATGATTGAGGATTTTATAGAAATATTCATGGATGACTTTTCTGTCTTTGGATCTTCATTTGATACTTGTTTGATTAATTTGTCTAAGGTCTTAGAGAGATGTGAGGAGTCAAATCTAGTCTTGAATTGGGAAAAATGCCATTTCATGGTGAGAGAGGGGATTGTGTTGGGGCACAAAATTTCTGAAAATGGGATAGAAGTTGATAAAGCAAAAATTGACGTAATTGAAAAACTCCCAGCCCCAACAAACATCAGAGGAGTGCGTAGTTTTTTAGGACATCCAGGGTTTTATAGACGCTTTATCAAAGATTTTTCCTGCATTGCTAAGCCACTGACCAATCTACTGATAAAAGATGAGCACTTTGATTTTTCTGATGAGTGTGTACAGGCATTTCAGATTTTGAAAGAAAAATTGATCACAACACCTGTGATGATAGCACCTGACTGGGGGTCGCCATTTGAGGTGATGTGTAATGCAAGCGACACAACGCTAGGTGCAGTGTTGGGACAAAAGAGAGAAAAATGCATCCATGTCATCTACTACGCTAGCATGACACTGTCAGCTGCCCAACTGAACTATGCCACTACAGAAAAAGAGCTTCTTGCTGTGGTTTTTGCTCTGGATAAATTTCGATCTTATTTAATAGGGAGCAAAGTTGTAGTGCACACCGACCATTCAGCCTTGAAATACTTAATGTCTAAAAAGGATGCGAAACCAAGGCTAATTCGTTGGATTCTTCTTTTGCAGGAATTCGACTTGACGATAATCGATAAGGAGGGGACAAAGAATCAAGTCGTAGATCATCTTTCGCGATTGGAAAATCCGATTCAAGGTAATGACTTTATTCGCGACGATTTCCCAGATGAACAACTCTTTGAAATCAACAGTTTACCATGGTATGCCGATTTTGTTAATTATCTATCAAGTAAGTTCATTCCTCCCCATTTTACGTATCAGCAAAAGAAGAAATTTTTCTCGGATTTGAAATATTATTTGTGGGAAGATTCTTATTTGTTTAGAATATGTGCAGACGGTATAATCCGTAGATGTGTTCCCCAAGAAGAGGTGAGTGCGCTTTTGTTTCATTGTCATGCTGGTCCGGCTGGAGGCCATTTTGGAGCAACTAGAACTTCGTGCAAAGTCCTCCAGTCTTGTTTTTATTGGCCTACTTTGTTTAAGGATGCACATTAATATGTCACAAAATGTCCAGATTGTCAGCGCACAGGTAATATCTCCAGGAGACATGAATTACCTCTCAATAATATTCTTGTGTGTGAATTATTTGATGTGTGGGGTATCGATTTCATGGGTCCGTTCCCGGTTTCTTTTGGGAACAAATATATATTGGTGGCTGTAAACTATGTATCTAAGTGAGTAGAGGCGGTTGCAGGCAAAACTAATGACTCTAGGGTTGTCGTTCAATTTCTCATGAAACATATTTTCTAACGTTTTGGCACACCTAGAGCCATTATTAGCGATGGGGGTACTCACTTTTGCAATCGTCAATTTGACAGTCTATTGGCCAAGTATGGGGTCCGACATAAGGTGGCCACACCTGACCACCCTCAAACTAGTGGCCAATTCGAGGTTTCGAACAGAGAACTCAAACACATTCTTGAGAAGACTGTCGGTGCTTCGAGGAAAGAATGGTCTAGAAAACTCGACGATGCACTGTGGGCATACCGCACCGCTTTCAAAACTCCCATTGGCATGTCCCCTTTTAAATTGTTGTATGGGAAATCGTGTCACCTACCTGTTGAACTCGAACATAGGGCTTACTGGGCTACTAAATTCTTGAATTTTGATGCTAAAGCCACAGGTGACGAGAGAGTGTTGCAGCTAAATGTACTTGATGAGTTTAGGTTGGTGGCTTACGAGAATGCCAAGCTTTACAAAGAGAAAACCAAACACTGGCACGATCAAAATATCGTCCATCGAGAATTTGTGGTGGGACAACTGGTACTGTTATATATTTCTCGCCTGAAATTGATGACAGGTAAGTTGCGTTCACGGTGGTCGGGACCATACACAATCACGCAAGTTTTCCCTTATGGGACAGTGGAGATCACTAGTGCAGCAACTGGAGCCTTCAAAGTAAATGGGCATAGGCTGAAAGTTTATCATGGTGGTACCATGCCCGATGAGCCGTCCACAGTGGATCTACAGGATCCAAACTGAATCAAGGGAGTACAGTCAGGCTATCGACTCTAAATTTAGCGCTTGCTGGGAGGCAACCCAGTGTTTAGTTTTATTTTTTTATTTTTTTTATTTTTTTTCATGTATTACTTTAGTCTTCTTTCTTTTTGTTTTATGCCTATCTCGTGAGTTAATCTCAGTTTATGGTGGTGCAGGTAATTTATTCACTGGTGGTGGGATTTTCAAGTGTGGGGGAGTCTATCAGGACGAGCGTTTTCAGAACGTCAATTAGATCAGGGAAGTTACTGTACAATTCTTGAATCTTGTGTGCTTGATTGAGTTTCGAATTTGATGAGTAGATGTATAGACTTGTCCATATCTGGTTTTGCATTGTGTATTTAGTTCGTGGTCCGTTTCTAATTCTTTCCAACTTTTCAAACTTTTGAGCCGTGTCTACGCTTTCTGAACCCCCATTTTTCCCGAAACAACCCGGACCCCTACACGGGGTCTGTGTATTTTCACTCCCAGCGTTCCGAAATTTCGAGCGGACACGGATCCGGAACTGGACCCCTGCACGGGGTCCGTGTCTAATTACACCCAGAATTTTTAAGTTGCGAGAGAACAAGGATGTATACCCGGACCCATACACGGGGTCCGTGTCCCAGCTCTTTCATATTCATATTTTTGCGCGACACCACAGATCCATACACGGGGTCCGTGTCCTTCATTTCCCGATTTTTCTAATTTGCGCATGGACACGGACCTATACACGGACTCCTACACGGGGTCCGTCTCCTTTATTTTCTTGACAAAATCAGAAAACATTCGTGACTTCCAATTCCTAAATCCCTAATTCCCCAACTCGACCCTACTAGTCCGCCCGTCGCGCCACCGCTTTTCAGCCACCGCCGCCTCCGGTTACCGACCACCACCACTCATCGCCGCTACAAGCCATCTCCTACTTCGGTACACACCACTACCTTCCCAGAACCGCACCTCACAACCCCCTGTCGCACCGCCAGTCGCCGTCTCCACGCCGGCGCCGCCGCCCACCTAGCACCACTATGTCACCATCTTCTCATCTTTGTTCCGGTAAGCGCGGCTTTACCTTCCTTCCATTTGCCATTTATCAGCTTTGGGGATGTTGTGTTACTGCCAAAAGTGAATGTATTGCACATGTTCGTGATTTGGGCATCGTTTTTCGTTTGTTAAACTGCTGGACTTCGATTGTTTAAGATTTGCGTTGTTTTTGCATCGGGTCTGCTCTCGGGATATATTGTTGTTGAGAATTGTTCAATGTGGGTTGACTAGTGCGTTGGGATCATTTGGAGTGAATTCGTACTGTTTGTGGTAAATTATTGGATTGGTGTACGTTGTTTGTCGGGGTATTTGAGATTGGTTGATTGGATTATTGTTAGGATCGGTTATTGAATAATTAGTGTTTAGAAGGGGGGGTTGAATAAACACTTCTAGGAATTTAAATGTTTTTCGAAAAAGTTAGTTCAGTCTTGCTACAAACTGAACTAAGTATCCCGTCAGTCAATATCAACCAGTTAAACTGAATAAGCAGTTGCGGAAAATAAACTGTTTGATAGATAGAATATCTAACTGAAAATGAAAAGCTGAAGTAAAGATAACACGATATGTTTATGGATGTTCGGAGAATTGAATAACTCCTACGTCACCCCTTCTATCTCAAGGATAGGATATTTACTAAAAGACTTTGATCGAGTACAACGCTTGTACAGACCCACTTCAGTTAGGACTTATCTATTGCCTGAACTGAAACTCTTAGTATAATACAATGATCTCTGTAAGTAACTGAACTTAGCACTTAATCGAATTTTCAATATTTCAGAGTGCTAGTTTGCTCAATGTGTAGCCTTGATCGCTACGAATAGATCTGATACGAGTGAGCAGAGATTTTGACAGAGTAATGGCAAGTTTAAGATTGGTTAATCACACGTATTTGTCAACTGCTCTTTTGTCATATTTATAGACTTCTCTTTCAACGGTAATTTTGAATTCTCGTATCCATTGATTGCCACTTTATCATTTCTTGGACAATGTTCTTGATTGCCGCTTCATCATTTATTGTAAGACGGCGTATAAATCTTGATAGCCGAAATTCGTTGTTCTATGCAGTGCGGCTTTCCACATTCAGTTGCTGTCTGATATGTCTTTTTGTCTGTTTGAATGATCTTTCCCGAGGTATCTTCAGTCGAGGAGCTTTAATGTATACGGCTGAATGTTTTACTGATCAGTTCTCAACTGATCAGTTTGTGTCAACTGATTTTAGTTGAATGTTCAGCTGCCGAATATGCTTTCATGTATTAGATGGTTTAGTCGATTGATTTATGTTTTGTCAAACTCCAGAATTTAGTTTCCAACAATTTCCCCCTTTATGGTGTTTGACAAAACCAAGAGATTTAACTTAGCTCTTTGTTGATAATAGATTATGCAACTGAATCATAAGATAACAGAATTCCTTGTAGATAATATAACTTCTGAGAGAATAACATCAGTTGGAGAAAATAACATCAGTTGATAATAATCTGATAATAATCTGATTCATTCAGATAATTCTTTAGTTGTTTTCCCCTTTTTTGTCAAATACCTCCATTTTGTCCGATAGCTTTTGAACGTGAAGGGAGAGAATTTTGACATCTGATGTGATGCTTGAGGCAATAGTGGTGAAGGAAATCTGTAGTAACTCCATTTGCTTTGAAACAAAGGCTTCCAGTCGCTGAGATCTTTGACTGTTTACATTTTGATCTGTAGATAAGGAATCGAGTAACCCCTGCTTTGTTTGATCCATAGTTGTGACAAGGGAGTCCATTTTGACTCTAAGAGCATTCATTTTCTCTAAGCTGGACTCTTTTAGATGATCCAATTTTAGAGTATGAGATAGTTGCGTGTTCTGAATTTTAGAGATGGTAGAGATCATTTGCTCCATATTATTGTGTAAATGCTGAACTTCTTCCAGAATAAGATCAATATCTGAAGCATTTTCAGGAGAAGATTGGTAGGATGATCCTGGTTCTTTGGTGATGTGTTCAGAAACGACTAATGTGTGATCAGTTGAGACTGGATCATCAACATTTTGAATCGAAACATCAGTTTCAATTATTTCTCCTTGAACTGTAAGTGGAGGAGATGAATTCTGTTCAGTAGAATGACTGGTCTTAAGAATAACAGATGGTGGAGAGTTGAGCACCGGTTCTTGTAGCGGAGGATCTTGACAAGCAAGAGGGTCGTCCGTTGAAGTATTCATGTCAGCAGATGAAGCTTGCTGAATTAGTTCTTTTGCAGAGATAGGAGCCTCTTCATCAGTTTGATCAACTGGATGATCAATTTTGTCATTTGTAGATTTACTCAAGTGAGAATCCTGAACAATAACTGAAATGATCTCGTCGATGTGAGCAAAAGAAAGCTAAGCTTCGGTGTATATTTGTTGTTCAGTCGGAGGTGACTGAAGCTTTTCTATAACTGGTACGTCAGTTGTAACAAGGGCCAGTTCAGACGATGGTTGCTGGTGTTCAGTGAGTGATTCGTCATCTTCATTTTCATCATCAGTGTCTGGGTTTCCTTGATGAATGACTAATTCCTGATCCATTTCCCAAAATTTAATCTGAGATAGCAAACCAACCAGATCAGAATCCAGCTGAGTGATCACTGCTTGATCAGCATAGGCAGTTGGATTTGTGGGAATATAGTTGTCCTTCAATTTGCTGATAATATGAACCAACTTCTTTGCTCGCACTTGATCAAATAAGTAGTTTTTCCTTTCCATAGCCAGAGTAATGGAGGCTGCTTTTACTGTCTTTAGAACATAATCTTCCAGTTTAATAAATTTATTCAGTTGAGATTTGTTCTTCAGTTTCTTGGCAAAAATTTCAGTTCGATAGGCCTTCCAATCATCATAGACCTGAATTTTTGAAGCTGCAAAATCATTAACCTTTGCCCAAACAAGGTCAATGTGGGTTTGAATTGGATTTGTTGGTCGGGGTTTTTCAATCATCTTCCCCTTTCCTTTGTCAGAACTCATGAGGTGTGGAATTTCTAATCCAGTTCGAGTTGAATCCACCATTTCTACAAACTTGATGCCTTTCGGGCGTGCGGGCGCGACACCAATTGGTCGAGATATCTGAGATAAGGGAGCTGTGGCCCTAACTGATTCCCTCTTTGTGCTAGCTGAATCGTCAGGTGGAATGATGTTCAAGGGAACAGCTTCTATCGGTTGCTGACCCTCTGTAGTCATTGACTGATCAGCAGCAATGGTGACTTCAGCAACCGATCTCACTCTTTGAGTTCTTGTTCTCTTGACAATCTGAGGTGATGGGGTTCTCTCTGAATCAGTTGTACTCAGAATCAATTTTCTTTTAGTAATCTTCCGTTGAGGTAGATTTTTGACTTTCTTCTCTGATTTTGTAGTCGTCTGATCAATTCCAATCTCCTTCTTAATCTTGACGAATTTGGCAGGAGAAATGTCCAGGGTGATTTTTGGTGGCATGGTATTCTTTGCATTGAACACCTTGAATTTCGATAATCTTTCAGAGTCAGCATCCACTAAACCTTTTACTTTCAAAAGATAACTGATTTGTACGGCAAAACCTTTGGATTGTTTTGACGACAAAAACATATTCTTCAGTATGTTGAAGATGAGCCGTTTCCAGTTGAATTTTTGATCAGTCATAATAGCAGTAATGGCTTGAAACTTTTCCAATGTAAGGGCAGCAAATGATCCTGCTTTTGCTAAGAGCCCTTTAGCAATTATATCAGCAAGCAACTGAATTTCATGTTTCAGTTCCTTCTTAGGATCGGAAACTTTAATTTTCCGTCCATCAGCAGATAAAAGGATTTGCATTTCATCAATATCAGATGCTTTGACATCCGACAGTTGTGCTAATCTGTCACAAGGTAAAGAGAATAATTCCCCAAAAGAATCTTCAGATATAGTCAGCGACTGATTATTGACAGTAGAATTTATGATACCTTCTGAGTCAACTTTGCCAGCGGAATAGAAATCTTGAAGTTCTTTTGGATATATATCCTGCGATGATTGTCCCAGAAATTTTCTCAGACCAGCATTTTCGAGTTTTTGAAACACCTTTTTGACCTCATCATCTCCGAAAGATAAAATGGATCCAAAATTGATTGTCATAGCATTAAGCATGTAAGCGGGAATCTGAGTCGTCATTTCGTGCTGGGTGATTTGCTGAAAGAGAAATTTGGAGAAAATATTTGATCTTTCTTTCGGCAGTTTGTGAATAATCAAAAAGTAGAACTGAAATGAAGCGGGCAATTGTACATATGTTTGTGACTATTCAAATTTTTGGACACGTGTCAGTCCGTAAATAATTTGTGTTTTTCAAAATAGTGTACGCGTGCCATGTGTGTGCAATTTTTAGCGGTTAAAAACGTGTACACGTTGTAAACTTAAATTCATCATGATTTAGCAGATAGTCACGTCATATGATTTGGAATATAATAGGTTTAATTTATTAACTTTGATGAGAAGATTAGTAGAATTTTCAACTGAACGATCAGTTAGGGAAAACTGAGTCCTTTCAGTTAGGAATTCACTAACAACTGTCTTCTCAGTTAATCTCTTAAACCATCATTCCCCCTAAATAAATGCATTAAAGAACAATGACGGCAATAGACAGTAATGATTAAAGACGAGTATAGTGCTTGGCATATCAAACGTCACAGAGAGAAGTGTCCTTTCGTTTTCCTTGTCCTGGCCTATAAATAAGACTGAAAAGTTAGTCACAAGTATCAGCAGAAAACTTTTAAGAAGAAATTGCAGGAGCAAGTAGTTCAAGCGTCGTTCCAGTTTCACTTGAGGCACAAAAAGCTGCGATAGAAGACGAGGTCTTCTATGCTAGTCTTCCCTACTGGGAAGAGTTACAGGAGCTAGAGCTCCTGTACAACTCAGGAAGGGTCACCACCTTTAGGCGGATGGCCCAGTTAAGAGAAGTGCGAGAGCACTTAAAAATTTCTGCAGAGGTGGATGCCTTCAAGGAGGGCCACCTTTATGAATTGATGTTGCGTAAGGAGTTGGAGACTCTTAACAGCATCGCATCTTCACATAGTTTCTGCAAAACTTCTTCCTCAGCACTAGCTGTTTGGATGAACATGTGGATAGCTAGTGTGAAGGAAACTTATGATCATGTAATCTTGTCCAATATTTATGGATAAATGAAATATTTATTTTGATTAATGTATCATTTTATTTTGTTTTTGTGCACAATGATCTGCGATGAGATATAAACACTTAAACGCTAACTGATATCAGTTGTGATAAACAGATAAACTGATAAAGGATTAATTTTAATAAGTTGGTTATAAGATTCAAACTGATGCGAGTTATTAATTATTAACTAATAACTTAAAGTCATTGGTAAATAGGAAAGACATATTTAATGACTTAAAACTCTTCGGCTTCTTCATTTTCCTATAAATAGTGATCACAATATGATATATTATCAGTAAAAATTTCAATATGTCTGATTCTGATACAGGCAGTAGCACTCATGTTCATGTGACTGATCAGTCAGCCCCTCGTTTAGCTGAGATTAAAATAAAAATGGAAAAGTATGTCTTTCAAAAGGTGTTGACAACTTGGGAGAAGATTCAAGAGTTGAAGAATGTGAGTGACAGTGGTGTCATTCCTACTCGTGCTCAGGAAAGGAGAGCACTGAAATATCTTGCTCGTTTTGAGGTTAGCCATGTTAGAGAGTTGGTAGAAGATAAATGTCTTTTAGAGGCACTGCTGTGGAAGGAGTGGCATGTTGTTGATAAGATTTCGAAGTCTAGGGCATTTGCCAGAGTTCGAATCTATGAGTTGAATGATTGGGTCAGAGAATGGCTAGATACAGTTGGATCTATGATTTCTTCTGTAAATTGGGAACGTTGGTATTCTTAATAAAATATTATTCTTAATTTGTTGTGTTCTTATTTTCTGTATTTAATTCTGTTATAGAAGTTATATCAATTAAACCAAGAATATTTCGGAAATAAGAAAACTTAGCCTCTGGTAACGGTTTTGTGAAGATGTCTGATGCTTGTTGTTCCGTTGAAACATACTCCAATCTGATGTTTTTCTTCAGTGCATGATCCCTGATGAAGTGATGTCTGACATCTATGTGCTTGGTTCTGGAGTGAAGAACTGGGTTATATGTTATAGCGATTGTACTTGTGTTGTCACAGAATATTGGTGACTCCTTTGCATCGACACCATAATCTTTCAGTTGTTGCTGAATCCAAAGCAGTTGTGTGCAGCAGCTTCCAGCAGCAAGATATTCTGCTTCAGTTGTGGAAGTTGTTATGGATGTTTGCTTCTTACTGAACCAAGAGATCAGTCTGTCTCCTAGAAACTGACATGATCCACTTGTGCTTTTCCGATCAAGCTTGCATCCTGCATAATCTGCATCTGAATAGCCAACTAAGTTGAAAGATGAGTCTTTAGAATACCATAAACCAACATTTTCTGTGCCTTTAAGATATCTCAAAATACGTTTGGCCGCAGAAAAATGTGATTGCTTGGGGTTAGCTTGAAATCTTGCACATATACATACAACAAACATAATATCAGGGCGACTAGCAGTTAGGTACAATAAAGAACCTATTAATCCTCTGTATAGTGTCGTCTCAACTGATATTCCCCCTTGATCAGTGTCTAACTTAATTGATGAACTCATTGGAGTGCTTGCTGCTGAACAAGATTCCATGCCAAATTTTCTTAGCAATTCCTTGGTATATTTGGTTTGACTAATAAATGTTCCTGAATCCAGTTGCTTCACTTGTAAACCAAGAAAGAATGTCAGCTCACCCATCATGCTCATCTCGAACTTTTCCTGCATCAACTTAGCAAATTTCTTGCATAATTTGGGGTGAGTTGACCCAAATATAATATCATCAACGTAAATTTGAACAAGTAAGATATGATCATTTTTCGAGAATTTAAACAAAGTCTTATCAACTGATCCAACAGAAAAATCATGATCAGTTAGGAATTTTGAAAGGGTGTCATACCAAGCCCGTGGGGCTTGTTTGAGAACATATAATGCTTTGTTCAAATGATAAACGTGATTAGGAAAATTATGATTGACAAAACCTGGGGGTTGCTCAACGTAAACTTCTTCTTGCAATTGGCCATTTAGAAATGCACTTTTCACATCCATTTGATAGACTTTAAAGTTCTTGAAAGATGCATAAGCAAGAAATATTCTGATTGCCTCCAGTCTTGCAACTGGTGCAAATGTCTCATCATAATCGATCCCTTCTTCTTGTCTATAGCCTTGTGCTACGAGCCTAGCTTTGTTGCACACAACTGAACCGTCTTCGTTCAGTTTGTTCCTGTATACCCACTTTGTACCTATAACAGTTTTAGAAACTGGTCTTGGAACTAAGTTCCAGACATTGTTATGAACAAACTGAGTTAGCTCTTCTTGCATTGCATTAATCCAATTAGGATCAGCAAGAGCTTCGACAGTTTTCTTTGGTTCTAATTGAGATACAAAAGCTGAATGAATAAATAGATTGAGCATCTGATTTCTGGTTCTTACTGGATCAGATGGGTTACCTATTACCAGTTCTGGAGGGTGTGATTTCTTCCATCTATATTCAGCATTTGTTGCATCACAGCCATCAAATTCTTCGTTAGGTAACTGAATGTTCTCAGTTTCATTTGGAACTGATTCAGTTGATAATTGATTTCCATTAGTTTGCTCCATTAACTGATTGTCAAGATTTGCTTCTAATTCAGCTGGTCGATCAAATATCTCAGGTTCAGGTGTATGAAAGATATTCTGATTATTATGATTTTCGTCTGAGTCATCATCTTCCAGACTGATATCTGTAAAACGATCAGCTAGCTCAACTTGATCAGTTGGCTTATCAATTAGTGCAGTTTCATCAAAATCAACGTGTGCAGATTCTTCAACATTCAAGGTTTTCTTATTAAATACTCTGTAAGCTATGCTAACTGATGAATATCCAAGGAATATTCCTTCTGCTGATTTGACATCGAATGCTTTTAGATAATTTTTACCATTGTTGTGAATGAAACATCTACAGCCAAATATTTTGAAGTAAGTGATTATGCTTTTTCTTCCATGCCAGATCTCATATGGTGTTTTCATGTGATTTTTATTAATCATTGATCTGTTCTGAGTATAGCATGCAGTGTTTACTGCTTCTGCCCAAAATCTTTGAGAAATACCTGAATCAGCAAGCATTGTTCTAGCAGCTTCCTTAAGAGTTCGATTCCTTCTCTCAGCTACACCGTTTTGCTGAGGTGTTCTTGCTGCTGAGAGCTCATGCTTGATTCCAGCATTTTCTAAAAAGTTTGAAAGTGTTTGATTGATGAATTCAGTTCCTCGATCAGATCTGATTCGATCAATCCCAACTGATTTTTCATTTAAAAGTCTTTTGAAAAGTTTAATCAGTTGTGCAGCAGTATGGTCTTTGGATTTGAGAAATATAACCCAAGTAAATCTTGAAAAGTCATCTACAACCACTAAGGTGTATTTCATTCCCCCTAAGCTCATGACTGGTATTGGACCAAAGAGATCCATGTGCAATAGTTCTAAGCATCGGGATGAAGATTTACAGCCTTTGTTTTTAAAAGAGGATCGAACTTGTTTTCCATACTGACATGCTGAACAAAGTTTTTCTTTTGAAAAATTTATTTTGGGCAAACCAGTTACAATTTCATGCTTACTCAGATAGGCAAGAGATTTAAAATTTAAATGATTTAATCGTTTATGCCACAACCAGTTTTGAGATGATTTAGACGCAATAAAGCATACTGGTGTATAAGGTTGATCATTCCAACTGACTTTGTAAGTGTTTCCACACCTTTTGCCAGTTAGAATAATCTCTTCAGTTGAGTTTTTGACTGAACAAGAGTGTTTGTCAAACTGAACTGAGAATCCATTATCGCATAACTGACTAATGCTTATCAGATTATACTTAAGATTCTCGACTAATAAAATGTCATTAATGGTGAAGTTACCATGGATAAGCTTACCCTTACCCACAGTTTTACCTTTGGAGTTATCCCCAAAACTGATGTTTGGACCATTGTATTTGACCAGTTGGGACAATAAGTTTGAATCTCCTGTCATGTGTCGAGAGCATCCACTGTCCAGGTACCATATTGATCCAATGCTTGTTCCTATTGTCTGCAATTAAACACAAAATAAGATTCTGGTCCCCTTTTCTATTTGGGTCCATAGTTGATTAGTCCTTTTGGAATCCAGACTTGAATCAGTCTAACTGACTGTCCTGTTGCTGTATTCCATATGGTCCTTCCCTGTCTGTGTGTGCTTGGTGTATATTGTGAGGATGATATGACATGTGTTTTGTTCTTTTTCAACTGGTTGTTTAGCCGATATCTTTTCTGAACCGGCTTACTGTTGTGGTAGTTTGAGTAGCCATATGAATATTTTCTGCTGAGAGTTTTTGGTTGCTGATTCCATGAATCAGTCTTACCCTTTGGAGTATATCCAATTCCACATCTCATGCCTTTATTCATATTCTGAGATGGCTGTTCAATCAGTTTGCTCGACTCTTCTTGATTTTGTACCATAACTGATTTTACAAAGCGAATATATTTCCCTTTGTTCGTATTCAGTTTTGGTTGAGTATCTTGGGAAGACAAATCATCGTTACTACAGAATCCTAAACCAGTTTTATCATCAACTGATTTCTGAGAATTCTGTATATTAATTAGAGCTTTTGATGATTTGTTCCAAACTTGAATGAGCTCATTGAGCTTTGTATTTTCAAGCGACAATTTTTGAATCATTGATTGATTCCTGCTCCTTTCATCAGTTAGTTCAGCAATCTCCCTTCTTAGACTCAACATTTCAACTGATTCATCAGTTTTTGTTTTATCGTCTTTGGGATCATCTTGCTTTGCTCTGAGTTTTTCAAATGATGAAGCAAGCTTTTGATACTCATTGACCATGTCATGAAGAGTTGAAATGAGTACTTCTCGTGTAAAATCAATAGAGCTAAAATCAAATACCTGCTCGCAGCTTGATTGATCTTCTATGTTATCTGCCATTAAGCATGTTACTTCTTCCTCATCACTTGAACTGCAAGAGCTTTCTGGATCTGACTCTTCACTATCAGTTTCTGCCCATTTGGCTTTGCTGTCTTCAGCTAGAAGTACTTCATGTTTCTTCTTGTAAGGCTTCTTTTCGTCCTTAGATCTTCTTTTGTGCTCATATATCTTCTTCTTTCTTTCAGTTGAGATTTGATTGTCCTTTTTAGGCTTTGTACAGTTAGCAATAAAGTGACCGGATTTGCCACAGTTGAAACATACATTAGATTCTTCTCTGGAGTTGTTTCTTTGATAATTCTTCTGAAAATTTCCTTGATTTTTCCTCATGAATCTTCCAAATTTCTTAATGAATAGAGACATGGCATCATTGCTCAGCTGATCAGCAGTTTTCTCAACTGAACCAGTTGATTCATTTCTAACAGCAGTTAAGGCAGTAGTTGCTGCTGGAGTGGATGGTTCACCTTCTCGAGTTTGAAGTTCAAACTCATATGCTTTTAGATCTGCAAATAAATCATGAAGTTCAACTTTGTTAAGATCTTTGGATTCCCTCATTGCCATAGTTTTGACATCCCATTCTTTGGGAAGTCCTCAGATTACTTTCAACGCTACTTCTTTATTTGTATACACCTTTCCAAGTGCATTTAGTTCGTTGATAATACAGCTTGTTCTTTCATCATACTCATCCATTGTTTCACCCATCTTCATTCTGATGTTGTCGAACTTCTGCACAGCAACTGAGAGTTTGTTTTCTTTAGTTTGATCATTTCCTTCGCAAAGTTGAATTAACTTTTCCCAAATTTCTTTGGCTGTTTTGCACATTTTGATCTTACTGAACGTTACTTTGTCCAGTGTCTTATACAGTATGTCTTTTGCAACGTTGTCTAGATTTGCCTTTCTCTTGTCCTCTGTAGTCCACTCATCTCGAGGCTTTTCAATTCGGTGAGGTGCCCCTTCAGTAATAGCAACAGCTGTGTTTGCTTTCAAAATTTTCATGGGTCCATCAGTTATGACGTACCACATGTCATCGTCTTGTGCAGCTAGATGAGCCTGCATTCTGATTTTCCAATCATCAAAATCTTCCCTGGAGAACATTGGAATCTTATTGAATGAAGACATAATGATTAGATTGAGGATAGATAATCTTTGACAGGATATGCCTTGCTCTGATACCACTTGTTAGGATCGGTTATTGACTAATTAGTGTTTAGAAGGGGGTGTTGAATAAACACTTCTAGGAATTTAAATGTTTTTCGAAAAAGATAGTTCAGTCTTGTTACAAACTGAACTAAGTATCCCGTCAGTCAATATCAACCAGTTAAACTGAATAAGCAGTTCCGGAAAATAAACTGTTTGATAGATAGAATATCTAACTGAAAATGAAAAGCTGAAGTAAAGATAACACGATATGTTTATGGATGTTCGGAGAATTGAATAACTCCTACGTCACCCCTTCTATCTCAAGGATAGGATATTTACTAAAAGACTTTGATCGAGTACAACGCTTGTACAGACCCACTTCAGTTAGGACTTATCTATTGCCTGAACTGAAACTCTTAGTATAATACAATGATCTCTGTAAGTAACTGAACTTAGCACTTAATCGAATTTTCAATATTTCAGAGTGCTAGTTTGCTCAATGTGTAGCCTTGATCGCTACGAATAGATCTGATACGAGTGAGCAGAGATTTTGACAGAGTAATGGCAAGTTTGAGATTGGTTAAACACACGTATTTGTCAACTGCTCTTTTGTCATATTTATAGACTTCTCTTTCAACGGTAATTTTGAATTCTCGTATCCGTTGATTGCCACTTTATCATTTCTTGGACAATGTTCTTGATTGCCGCTTCATCATTTATTGTAAGACGGCGTATAAATCTTGATAGCCGAAATTCGTTGTTCTATGCAGTGCGGCTTTCCACATTCAGTTGCTGTCTGATATGTTTTTTTGTCTGTTTGAATGATCTTTCCCGAGGTATCTTCAGTCGAGGAGCTTTAATGTATACGGCTGAATGTTTTACTGATCAGTTCTCAACTGATCAGTTTGTGTCAACTGATTTTAGTTGAATGTTCAGCTGCCGAATATGCTTTCATGTATTAGATGGTTTAGTCGATTGATTTATGTTTTGTCAAACTCCAGAATTTAGTTTCCAACAATTATTGTTATTGAATTGTTGGAATTTCAGATATCATCGCTTGAATCAGTATGCCACCCCGCAAACAGAGCAGTAAACGCGCCCGAGCCGGTACCTCATCCTCCTCAACCCCCTTTGATGCATCCAGATTCACTAGCCTCGAAAATTTTGAATGTTATTCGGCACTCCATGGGAACTCGGTCATCATTGAGCGGTCAATTCATCCACGGATCGACAATGAGCTGCCACTGAGGGCTGAATTCGATAAGTTTAGATGGGGGCCTCTACTGGACATTGCAGGACCATATTTCCCTGACCTGGTCTGGCAATTCTTTGCCAATTTTGAAGAAAAAGAGATGATCGGTCTGCCATATTTGCGTACTTATGTGAAGGGGATTCCTATCGAGGTGACCAGCTCTTCTCTGGCAGTGATCTTGAATGTCCCTAATGAAGGACCGACTGTGTCCTTCAATCAGGTGGATATCTTCTTTTCAGACCTCACTTTTCGGATCACTGAGGCTCGTCGCCAACCCCGTTACCCCACATCTCCTACTGGCTCCCGATCCACCGTCCTGCCGACGACCCTCCCGTTGCTGGATCGTCTCATCTGCTACTTTACGGGGTCGAACATTATTCCACGGAAACCGGGAAACAATGAGGTCCGTCATTTGGATCTTTATATCATTGACAAGATGCTGAATGGATTTGGGGCCATTCCTGCTATTCCGGTGGCGTCGATCATCATTTCCCACATGCGCTCAGTCACCCACGTCGACCCCACGAAGAATAGGACACCCTACTCCCCCTACCCTATCATCATTTCCCGGATCCTGGCGGCCCAGGGTGTCGATCTTACAGGCGAGACTTCTCTCATGCCCACTTCTACGCAGATGTTGACCGCCCAAGCCATGCAGGGCATGTATTTTATATTCCGACAGGGTGCGTGGTACCGTAATCCTGCCAGTCGCCATATCAGTGGACATCCCCGTGACCCACCGGTACCTCCACCTACAGCAGCTGAGCGCATCCAGGAAGATAGAGTTGGAGAAGAAGCAGCTTTGGATGCTAGAGCCGGACCACAGGTTCATATGCCACCACGACAGCGCGCCCCCAGAGGAGCACGTCAGGTCTACTCATCCATGTTTGATTGCATGGACGACATCCGCACTAGATTGGCTCGCATCGAGCACCACCTTGGGATTCAGCCTTCTTCAGACGATATCTTCGCTACACCATGGGACCGATCCGCACTTAACAGGATGGAGGATCTTGACATAGGATCAGACGAGGAGTAGACAACCCCTTTCTATTTTAAGACTTGTGGAGGATTTTAGTGTTTTCTGGCTTTGGTCTTTTCATTCCTATATTGTTGCTAATGTTATGAGACATGATTGGTTATGATTATTTTCTTTTGGATTTATTTGAGTGCTTGAGTGCTTTTCCCTATATCTTTTTACGTTCCCTTGTGTATTCGTTGTCGTGTTTTTCAGGAGTTGCTGATCTCTACCACATTTTTACCACTTACTCGACATTTGTCCAGGGAAGTGTTTTTGCTTTAACTGTCTTGATCGTTCATTTTATATTGCTTTACACTGAGGGCATTATCGTTATCAAAGTGTGAGGGTGGGTCAGTTTCGTTTCACATCGTTGCACAACACTTAACAACACTTTCCACGTAAGAGGAGATTATTTTTTGACAAAGAACTCTTGTTTCACTTGATATCCAGATTAATTTTTTAGATTTTGGATCACTCGGGAGATAGTTTCATGCCTAGTATTGAATGAGAGGAGTCCTAGTTTCAAGGAGAAGGGTCAGACATGAACCAGTTCTGTATCAACTTTCATTCAATGCACCTGGTCAAACTTTTACTCATTGATAGTGAATTGGTGAATTGTGAACTAAAAAAAAAAAAAAATCGAACAACGATCCCTAGAACTCGTCTGATTAGCCCTCGAAGATAAAATACAAACGATGGTGACTTAGGGATGATTTAGGCGATCTTTGGACCGTTTGAGCCTTTCAAGCCTAACCAATACATCATTTATTGTCTCTAGTAAACCTTTTTGAGCCTGTAAAAATCGGATGGTGTGTGTCAATGACACACAATTAGCCCCCATCCGTAATTTATTCAATATCCCACATCAACTACCTGAATCTTAGCCTATACACTTTGTCCTACCTACATGTGAGAGAAATAAACCTCCTGTGCACATTGAAATGTTTGAATTACTCTAATGGATTGAAGAAATATGTGTGAAGGAGTCGATGAATTTTTATTCATGAAAAAAAAAGAGGAAAGTGTATAGTGAAAACACCCGAAAAATCTGTGGGTGAAAGTTGGTGGACAATGAGAAAGAAAGGAGACGATAGAGCTCTAAAAATGATGAAAATACAATAATTGGTGATGAGTCAAAAGTTGAATGAATGTGCTACATGAATATTTTTTATTTCCTCTCACTTTTGATTCCCATATCTTTTATTGTAGCCGTGAACCTTGGCCTTACGTTACAAGCTTGAAAAGACATATTAACCGAGTCATCGTTGTTCAACATTTAGTAGAGAGGGGTATGAAAGTCAAGCATATGGGGCGTAGCTAAAAAAAAAAAAGTGATCATGAAACCAAGTAGCTGGTGATGAGTACGAGTCTGACCTGCACACTACACACATCTTATTCTGTTGATCTTTACTGGGTAAATGTTTGAATCTTAAATTGCGACGAGAACGAATCTTGTGATATGCGAAGCGTGATCTTTTGACCGGGGGTGAAAGAGTTTGACAAATTGAGACGTTTTGATTGTGGTGCTTGGGTTCTGAATCTGAAATATTTCTCATCTTTATTTTTGTCTGATTTTGTTCGAGGACGAACAAAGGTTAAGTGTGAGGGAGTTGATAAGCACGAATTATATAGCATTTTAGGGTTTTTATTTTGTTGTATTCGTGCTTATCTGGCATTTTGATTCCGAGTTTCGCGCTTAATTTGTCGCATTATGGATATTTGCAGGTTTGACCAAAAGATGGTGAAAGCCAAAGAAATGAAAGAAAAGTCAAGTTCGCAGTGCCACGTCATGAAATACCCGGAAAAATAGGAAAAGCTCACAATGAGAGTGCCCGGACCCATACACGGACCCCGTGTAAGGGTCCGTGCCAGAAGAAGCCAAGAGAAGAATAAAATCGAGACAATCAGGACCTGGAGACGGATCCCGTGTAGGGGTCTGTGTCCAGAACCAACCGAGAAAAAATCTTTTGCGCAATGTCACGGACCTGATGCCGGATCCCTACACGGGGTCCGTGCCCCATATTTCCCTGAAAGAATTTTTAATCGAATCTACACGGACCCTACTCCGGATACATGCACGGGGTCCGTGTACAGTATTTTCAGATCAGATTCGCGAAGATTTTGAGGAGATAAAGGAGAGAAATTAGAAAATTGCGTGGACTTTTGAAAAAGAAAAAAGGAGAACTCGGCAGTCGACTTGGGAGAAACAGGAGGCGTGAGCTTTGAGACTCTTGAAGACGGCGACGACTTGGGAGAAACAAGAGAGAAAACAACGCGCTTCACGCGCACGCTTTGCGCACCATCGCTGAGATTTCCTCGTCTCTTTTATTTTCTTATTTTGCATTCATGAATTCGAATATTAAATTTGATTTTAGTTTTGAATTTATGGAGTAGTTTTTTCTTGTGATCGGGACCACGATAGGAACAAACGATTGATTTTGGTTATTCGTTGGATTGTTTGATTTATAAAATTATTCCATGATTATTGATTAATGTTTGTGTAATTTTCGTGCTTTTAATCTGGCCAATTATCTGCATGTTTGTTGTTCAATCTTGACTCGAAAGGGATTAGATTGAAGGTAGCTTCAAAAACATTAATTAACACACGGTTAAACCGACTAGAAATAGCATTCGATTTCAGTGTGCGATTTTAGGCGACAGCTGTGATTCTATCGGTGATAAATGCGTTCTTGTTTAATTAAATTTAATTAGAAATAATTGAACTGTTAAATGAAAATAAGATTATAAATTCTAGAAATAGGTTTATAATTAAATTACAGAATTACATCGTGACTTCAAATAATCCGTAATTAAATAACTCCAGTGCATGATATTAATCAGAGTTTGTTACCGTCGTGTGGTCCCGGTCATTTTATTTAAATTTGAAAATCCCAAGTTCCAAGCTTCTCTGATATTTGATTTATTCATTAAATTAGCATAAATTAGTTTAAAATTTAGTTAGTCGAAATAATAATCAAATCGCTCGTTATTGTTTGCTTAGATTAAATAAAATAATTGAATCTTAGTAATTAAATAATAGTCTCTGTGGGATCGATACTTGGACTGTTCGTCCATTTACTATAACTTGACCTTGTCCGCTTGCTAGAATTAACCCCAACCGAATTCGGCGGTCATTCAACAAGCTCCCTATAGAAACCATAGGTAGCTTGGAGCAACTAGCTCATTGTTTTCTCCATCAGTTCTCTATCAACAAGAAATACCCGAAAACAACAACTTATTTATTTACTATAATTCAGAAAGAAGGGAAAAGCCTGAAAGAATATGTACAACTGTTCATGCAAGCTGTGCATGAAGTTCCCCATGTTAATCATGACCTGTTAGCCGGAATAATGCAGCATAACCTCCGCATCGAAAATTCAAGGAATCTATAGCTGGAAGGCCCCCAAACACTCTGGAGGAATTGTTAGAAAGAGACAAAAAAACATATAAGCATTGAAGAGGCCATCGAACCATGATACTTATGGAAAAGAAGAAGGGAAGAAGAGAGACCCGAAGGAAAAAAGAGGGAGGAAAAACAAACGGCCCAAAATCTGAGACTCCAATACACTCCATTAAATTCACGCTTTTCAGACATACTGGTAGTAGCAGAGCAACAAGGTTTACTGCAACCCCAGCGCCCGATGAAAAAAAATCCTAAGCGTCAGAAATATGATAAATACTGTCGTTTCCACAAAGATAAAGGTCATTACACTGAAGATTGTTTCAGTCTTCGGGCTGAGATAGAAAAGTTGATCAAACAAGGATATTTAGGTGACTATGTGAATAGTTTTTGCCATCAAGAGAGAGGCAACAAGTGTGTTGATAACAACCGCCTAAGTGAGCGGCAGCGAGAACGAGGCGAGAGAGGAAAAAAACCCAATCAGAGGGAGGAGAACATACCCACAACATGTATAATATCTGTTATAACCGGGGGAGGGGCCCGCCTATGGTGATTCAAAAAATGCAAGAAAAAATCTCGCGCGTACCGCCAGAAGTGATAAAAATTCCTCACGCTTGGCCGTAACTCGGTCGATTAACGAGATATCAATGAAAGATGAAAAGGTGTTTTTAGGATAAGAGGACTTGGAAGCCTCTCGGGGGAAGACAATGACGCCTTAAAAATTTCTGCCACGATTTATAACTTTTGGGTAAAGAAATTATTGGTGGACTCAGGAAGCTATGCATATATCATTTTTCATGGAGAATTCCAAAATTTGGGTTAGAGTAATGCGCAATTAACGCAAGTGAATACTCCCTAATCGATTTGCTGGAGAAATAGCAGAAGAAATTGGAGAAATCGCTCAACCCATATCTTTAGGATCTTACCCGCGGCAGAGCACGAAAATCGTGAAGTTCTTAGTGGTGAAAGCCCCCTCGGCTTACAACGTGATCCTTGGCCCTCCAAGCCTCAATCTGTTTCGCGCCATTGCATCCACGTACGACATGAAGCAAAAATTCCCGACTGTAGAATGGGTAGGAGAGGCAGTCGGAGACAGCAGACTCGCAAGAGAATGTCATGCATTTATTTTGCTAAATGCAGTGGAGAATCGAAGAAAACAGGGACTCGACATAGATTCCTTGAAGGGAAAGAAACAAAGACTTGAACAAGTTTCAAATGAAAAGGGAATACATCTCTTGGATGGAGAATCAAATGACAGAGAAAGGATGACCGCAACAGAATCTCTCAAACATGTCAAAGTAGTGCCCGGTGATACCAGAAAACTTTTAAGATTTGGCCAAATCTGCCGAAAGAAGTGGAGAACACTTTGACAATTTTTCTGTAGTGCAACGTCGATGCATTTGCCATGGGTGACGAGCCATTACCAGGAATCCCTCTAGAATATGAACTTCATCATCTGAATGTGGATACCCAAATGAAACCGATTAAGCAGAAAAATAGATTTTTTGGCCCAGACAAAAATAAACATATAGCTGATGAGGTGGGAAAGCTCGTAAAGGCCAAATACATCTGGCCTGTTTTGTACCCGGTATGGTTAGCAAATGTTATGTTGGTTCCAAAGACTGGAATGAAATGGCGTCTTTGCATAGATTTCATTGACTCAAACCAGACATGCCTAAAGATATTTTCCCATTTCCTGGAATCGCTGCAAATTGCTCAGTTTCTTGGATGCCCACCAAGGGTACAATCAGATAGGATTATCCTCGGAGGATCAAGAAAAGGCTAGTTTCATCACTGATCGAGGGATCTACTGCTATGAGGTAATGCCGTTCGGGCTCAAGAACGCGGGAGGAACATATCAGTGATTGGTGAACAAGATTTTTGAAAACTTGATTGGGAGAAACATGGAGGTGTACAACGACGACATTCTTGTAAAAAGTGTCCGATCGATCAAGCATGTGGAGGACCTGGAAGAATGCTTTGAAATATTACAAAAGTATCGCATGAAGCTAAATCTAGAAAAATGTTATTTTGGTGCACGAGGTGGCAAATTCCTTTGATTCATAGTTTCACAAAGAGGCATAGAGGCAAACCCCGAAAAAATAAAGGCAATTTTAATCATTACTACCACGCGGAGTGTGAAAGGAGTACAAGAATTAACTGGAAGGATGACTGCTTTGAACCATTTCATCTCTAGATCTGCAGACAAAGTCCTACCTTTCTTCAAAGTTCTAAGACAAGGAAAGAGATTCAAGTGGACGGAAGAATGTCAGCAAGCATTCGAAGACTTTAAGAAGTATTTAACCACACCACCACTCCTAGAAAAAACCCGATTTGGGGACACACTGACGCTTTATTTAGCGGTTTCACCTGAAGCGTTTAGCGCTGTACTCGTGGTGAATGAAGAAAGATAGCATAAGCATGTGTATTACATAAGTCGGACCTTGCATGGAGCCGAGCTCCGATATACCAACATTGAGAAATTAGCACTTGCCTTAGTAAATGCCGCAAGAAAATTACGCCCATATTTTCTATGTCACCAAGTGGTGGCGCTCACCAATCACCCTTTAAAGCAAAGTGATATCTAGTCCAGAGATGTTGGTCCAAATGGTTAAGTGGGCCGTTGTGCGGAGAGAATTCGAACTTGAGTTTAAACTTCATCCAGCTATTAAAGCACAAATTCTCGCAGATTTTCTTGTTGAAACAACCACTAATGAGGCAGAATGCTCCGTCCCGACTTGGGTGGTCCATGTCGATAGATCCTCAACTTCGCACAAGAGCAGAGCCGGGGTGTTGGTAGAAAGCACTCAAGGTGATAAATTGATGAATTCCATCAAATTTCAATTCCCCACATCAAATAATGAGGCCGAATATGAAGCAGTCGTAGCAGGAATTAAGTTGGCTCTGTCGGCAGGAGCAAGAATTCTAGTGGTGCACAATGATTCCCAGCTATTCATTAACCAGTTTAATGGAACTTACGAAGCCAAAGGAGAAAAAATGAACCAATTTTTTATCCGAATTAACAAATTACTAGTTCTACTGGAGAGCTACGAGATAAAACAAGTGCTCAGGGCAGATAATGAAGTGGCAGACCGTCTGGCCAAGATAGCCAGTTCCTGGACTAACATAGACAACATAACGATAACTTTCCTAACAATCAACAAGGAGAAGGCAAAGAAGGACGGCTGCAACATCTTTTGCGTAAAGGTGAAGAACCAATTTGGAAATAAGAGATTTTTAACTATTTAATGCGTGAAGATCTCCCTCGAGATCCTGTCGCTGCACGCAAGCTAAGGATAAGAGCTACGCGCTTCACAATTATAGATGGAGAGCTTTATAAACGAGGTTAATCTTAGCCGCTCTTCAAATGTATCATTCCAAGCAAGGAATACTACGTTCTCCGTGAGATCCACGAGGAATATGTGGAAACCACTTGGGAGGGAAAGCATTGGCTGCCAAAACCTTATGAAAAGGTTACTTTTGGCCAACCATGAGGAAATATGTCATGGAATTGGTTAAACTATGTCGGTCTTGCCAAGAGCACGCCTATCTCCATCACCAACCCACTGCGTTGTTACAACCAATTGGAAGCCCACTACTCTTTGCCCAGTGAGGAATAGACCTGGTGGGGGATCTTCCCCCCAGCTACGGGGCAGAGAAAATTTCTCATAGTTTCCGTCTATTATTTCACGAAGTGGGTCGAGGCAGAGCCATTGGCGAAAATTTCAGAGAAAAACTTCATAAGTTTCATGTGGAAAAACATAGTGTGCAGGTTTGGGATTCCACGAGCACTGATCTCGAACAACGACACCCAATTCTCTAGGGCAAAATTAAAGGAGCTGTCAGGTTCTCTCTATCCAGTGGCGGAGCCAGAATTTGAAATCTACCCGGGCTAAATTTTTTTAACAAAAAACAAAATAATTCATAACAATTAAAATCATAGTTATGATACCTGTTCATCGTAGTCTCAAAAAGTTTCTCATTAACAAGATATTCAATATTTTCGTTATTGACAATGTAATATTAAATCTCCATAAACTTGCAAGAAAAATTAATGAAGATCAAATAAATGAATATCTCTAAAATCATTCATTTAATGTTAGATGATTAAATTGAATATTTTTAAATTAAAACATACAAAGATAATATGTATAAACATAATCTTACTATTGAAGCTGTGATCTGCGATTTTTCGAATTATAATATTCATCAATTATAGAATCTGAGTATATATTTGAAGCAAACTCTCTCTCAATATAGATAATCATAGAATCTGTCAGAAAACAATCTCCCATTTTATTGCGAAGAACTGTTTTAACATGCTTCATAGCCAAAATGCACGCTCTATAGTTGCTATGGAAAGAAGCAAAGTTAAAACTAGACGGATCAACTTGTCAATCAAATTATAATGTCGCAAATTTTTTGTTTCAAATAACCCTCGGTACAATTCTGAGATAGTGGACATTTCTTGAAAATCTTCATGACAAACTACGTCGAGCTCATAATGTTGTAGTTGACACCTCAAATGATGCACATCCTGTTCAGTGAAGTCCTCGGAATAATACTTCTCAGCGATAGTACAATTCTTGTCAATGTTGAACCATTTAAAATTATCTTTTGGATCCAAAGCAGAGCTGAGAATTAGAAGTTCTATTGTCTCATCACTGAATCTAGAATGCTTATAAAGAGAACTCATCTCCGGTATATCGACATCCAATCTTGTGAAAAATTATTTTACATACGAAAGAAGAATATCAAAACCATCATTTCTCAGTGTCAGCAAAAGTTCTTTAGTCGTAGAGACCAAATCCATTGTACTTATGATATCAAGAGATTTTTGTTGCAAGGCACGTCAAAGAAAATTTTTTATCCCTATAATTTTATGCATAAAATGCAAAATAAAAATGAAATCAAAATAATTCATCATTATTAATGAACCACCAGCTTCCCCGCGCATTGAAGTAGAGGCACCATCAGTGATAAATTTTTCGAGCACATTAATAGTTGCATCACACATATCTATCAAGCTGCAAATAGAATCAAAATGGGAACTCCAACAAGTAGTACCTGCTAGATGGAAAGTACCAATCTAATTAGCTCCTCGCCCAGTCTCGCGTTCGCCTGCAACAACAGAAAGTGCAATTTCATTAACTTGATAAGATTGTAACTCGGCATTGCGCTTGGAAGAAGATGTAACAAGATTGAGAATAGTCGTCAGATTTGAAAAGAAAAGCCATATAGAGATCTATTTTTCAGCCGCTGTAATTAATGCTAGTTGGAGTCGATGGGCGAAACAATGTGCATAATATGCATAGGGGCAATCTTTAAGAATTAAAGTTTGCAGTCCATTAAGAGTACCACTCATTTTACAATCACCATCATATCCTTGACCTCGTATATTATGAATTTCTAGATTATATCTAGTGAGGACATCACATATTTCTTTCTTGTGTGTTGCAGCTGTGGTGTCATGAACATGCACAATTTGGAAAAAACGCTCCCGCAAAAAACCATGGGCATCAACGAATCTCAAAATTATAGCCATCTGTTCTTTGTTAGATACATATTTTGCTTCATCCACGTAAAAAAAAAACTTAGAATCTCCAATTTCATCACGAATTATATTTCTGACTCTATTACCAATAATATGAAAAATTTCTTTTTGGACTTCTGGTGAGGTATATCTTGCATTTCCCGGAGCTTTGTCTAAGATAACATCACCAATACTAGCATTCCATTTCCCCAATAGTTTTAACATCTCAATGAAATTACCACGATTTTGGGAATATTAAGATTCATCATGATCTCTCAATTCACATGCTTGCAAACTAATCCAACAGACGCTCTCAATTGTTGTTGCAAGCCTTAATCGATTTTTTTCAATCTGTTCAGAAGTTTCTCGATTCATAACTTTATCTACGTGCCTAGTTACATTCATCAAATCAATAACAGATTTCGAAGATTTATTGTGTATCGAGTTAGAACTTCCCATGTGAGACAAAAAAGCACACTTTGCTCCATCATTAACGCGTTTCCAACTTCTAAACCCTTCAATTGTAAATGAAGATTGTTGTACTTCACTTAATTCAAAAATATAGCACGAAAAAAAATAAGGCATCCTTCGAAGGAGAGTACTCTAACCATGGAAATTTTTTAAACCATGTATATTGAAATCGACGATGTTACTTCCGTGATTTCATTGTCGATATTCCGAAAATTTAGGTTGATATGGTCCCATTTTGATATAAGATCGTCTAATTTCATCACGATGATTAACATGATGTCGCCACATTGAAATACACAATCCAGGATCTCGTTCAAGGGAAGTTTCATCAAATTCAATTCTTTGAGATTTAGAAGGAGGTTCGAGCTCCTCAATAAGAATGGATGCATGAGTCTCGGTCCTCTTGGGTGATGAAAGCTTATCAACTATTGGCTTGAAGAATGACATAATATTGTTTCTCTTCATTCTTTCTTGAATTGAAATTAAAATAACCTAATATAAACACAAATAATAAATTGAAATTAGAACCAAAATTGTGTGTGCAAAATAGAGACCAAAACAAAATAATACATAATGAAACTTCTTATTTTATTGGCTTAAAAATAAACGTACGATAAAATTTGGTATTGAATATAATAAATTAATTAAGAGTTCAAAGAAATAGAAATATACAAAGTAAATATCAATAAATTCTTTTCTTCTATTTATGAACTTACACATATGTTTAAAGTGCATCAAATAAATCACACTAAAAAAATTAATAAACCTCTTTCTTCTATAATGTTTACCTTTTCTCATAATAAAATGTATCGAAAGAAGCGTACTATACTTTTTAAACAACTATGATTGAGTTCCAAATAAATTCATTATCATTATTTTGGATAATGGGATATCATTCTGTGTTTGTTTTGTGGTTTTGAGTGTGTGTTTCTTCTTAGTGTGTTTTCGTACGCTTCTTATTTTTGTAAAAATAGTTCTCTCATTTACTCAGTCCCAATAAACATACTCACATACACACTGTCAAGGTTTAAATTTCCTGCTTACATCTGTAAAACGTAATCAAACACATTTCAGATGCCACTTTCAAATCTTTCAAGTTGTAAATAGTAGCAAACACCACCTTCATTTCTTAGATTTGGATGTATTTTATTCCCAGGCTTCTTCAAAATGCAATCAATACACAAAAGTGAGAGCACAAATGCACAATCAATACATAATATACATTCACCAGTAGAATGACAAATTCAACTTGAATTTGAGCAGCTTTAGGAACCCATAATTCATGAAGTTCTTAAACAATACGTAAAAAAAGAAGAAGCTATTTTCAGAATTACTTCGTCAACGACACCGCAACATTACCTCTTAATTCTCAGGTTTCGAATTCCCAATGCAGCCTTAATCACAAATTGAAGTCAACGGCACCACAACCTGAAAATAATTATCAGTTTTCGAGTTCTTAACATTACCTCTTAATTTTAATTCCCGATGCAACCTTAATTCTCAGGTTTCGAGTTCTTAACATTACCTCTTACTTCGTCAACAGCACCGGAACCTGAAAATAAACAACCGCACTCAACAATTGAATTTGTTCTCTTCAATGGTAGAGCAAAAGAGCCGCAAGAGCTAAGCTCTTCAAAATATTTTAAGCCCATTTTCTTAATGGGGTGAGGATATGTTTATTATTTTTTTAATTGGGCCACTGGCTAAATTGCATTTGGACCAAATTTCATATATTAAAATAATTTGAATTTTTTGGGTCACTTGGGCTTTTGGGCCACCCGAGCTATAGCCCAGGTGACCCAAACTCTCCCTCCTCCCTTGTCTCTATCAAACAACTATTTACATCGGTTGGCAACCCACAAGCCAATGGTAAAACAGAGGTAACTAACCGAACTATCTTGCAGCACCTAAAGACCCGTCTCGGCAAAGCTAAAGGAAACTGGGTGGAAGAATTGCTGAGCGCATTGTGGGCATACCGAACTACACTGTGCATGTCAACAGGGGAATCACCTTTCAATCTAACTTACGGTGTTGAAGCTGTAGCCCCCGCTGAGATAGAAGAAACTTCATTGAGGGTGAAACAGTAGAAGCAGCTTGAGAACGATCAGGCCCTTCGAGCCTCCATGGATTTAATCGACGAACTACGAGAGGAAACATCCATCCGGGCAGAAAGGTATAGGGCACGCATAACTAAGGTTTACAATGACCGAGTAAATCAAAGATCCTTCCAAGTAGGAGACCTTATGATGAGAAAAGCTGATGTCTTGCGCTCCTTCGGAAAACTTGACCCAAAGTGGGAAGGCCCTTATAAAGTGGTAGAGATAATCAAGATAGGAACTTATCGCCTACAACACCTGATGCAAACGTGGTTGATCAAGCGCCAAAGAAAGCATTGGAGTCGTTGGAGTTGCCTGAAGGACCTATAACGAGGGGAAGAAGCAAGAAGTTTAAAGATGCACTTCAAGGACTCATGATGAGCTATCAAGGAAGTCATACAAGTTTGATGTCTAAATTAGAGGAGGTTGGGAACCATGGGAATAATATTGGAGGTCTTTGGAATGTTATTCAAGTGCAATTGCCGAAGGTCCAGCGCAACCGCGCTCAAACAGGGACCGCACCCGCTGTCAAATTGCCGAAGCTGTAGCGCACCCGCGCTAAAAACAGGGCCGCACCCGCGGTCTTGCAAAAAAATTTTTTTTTTTTTATTTTTTTAAAAATTTTTTTTTTCCGAGACTGTACCGCACCCGCGGTCCAGTCTGCAGCGCACCCGCGGTCTGCACTTCCGTGTCAAAATTTCTAGTTACTTTTGTTTAGCCTTTTCACACTACTTTTTTGTTATTGTATTATTATATAATGATTGTATTATTGATGAACGAATTATTGAAGTTGGAATATACAAACACTTGAGATTTCTCTCAATTTGCAAGGCTTGTGCTTTGTGTTTAAAAATCAAACTTATCAAAGATTGCATCTTTGTGGCGTTTGTCGATTGTTCTTCGCACGGATTGTCAAAACAAGTTTTTTGAAGGTTCGTTTGAAATTCAATTGTTTATTCGTTGATATTTGTTGCTAAGTTATAATCGCTTAGAGGTGAATATCACAAAATCGTTACTTGTTTCAAAAGATCGAGACACAATAATCGTTCCTTGTTTGTTATTGAATTGAGGGTGCGATTTCTATATTCGTGCTTGCCTTTCATTCGTACGAGGATTCGTATCATTTGGTATCAGAGCTTTGGCTCATTGAATTCAAGTAAGTTATCTGTGTTGTTATTTTCAGATCTGACTATCCTTTGTTCTGTTCTCAGATCTGTGGTATTTTTTTTTTCTTTTTCTATCGTCATATCTATCAAAAACAAAAACAAAAATTCATTCTGTTTCATTTTTGTGTTATCCTTTTTTCTATTTTAAGATCTACGTTATTTCTATCATCTTTTGTCATTTGATAATCCAGAATCATCGAAAAAAAAATAATTTGTTTCAGTGTTATTCTATCGTTCTTGTTGTTGTGCAATCCAAGTGAGACAGTTGCAAGTGTTCACAAGTTGAATCTTGTTAGTTTGATAAAAAAAATATATAAAGATTGAGCACACCTTTGAAAGAATTATCAAATTTGAGTGAAAAAAAAATTTGAGTGCGAGTGTTATTTCTTTGGAGTGATCGTGAGAATTTGGGTGAGGAAAATCTTTTATTTCTACTAACATTTTATTGCAGGTACAAAATCTGAAATTAAAATGGAGAGGGAAGTAGGAGAGAATTCGAACCAGGGGTTATCTAAGGTTCAAATGGAGGCGTTATTTGGGCATTTTAGTAGAATGTTGAGGGCTGAATTGGATCCTTTATATGAGAGATTGTATAGGATTGAAGTTAGTACGAGTGAAAATAAATCTAAGCCTAAAGGTTTGGGTAGAGTGGATGAAGAAAAGGATGATTATGAGTTGGAAGGAGAAGAGGAGAGTCAAAACGAGAATTGGGGTAGAAGCGGAAGATGTAGAGGATTTGGTAGGGGAAGAAGAGAAGCCTTACGTGGTAGGTACGATGATGGGAATAAGGAAGATAATAACATAGGTAGCATTAAGATGAAAATTCCGTCGTTCAATGGTAAGTCGGATCCAGAGGCTTATTTAGAATGGGAAAAGCGAGTTGAATTTGTGTTTGATTGTCACCATTATTCCGAACAAAAGAAGGTTAGGTTGGTCGTGGTTGAATTTGTTGATTATGCACTTATTTGGTGGGATCAATTAGTGACCACTAAGAGGAGATGCAATGAGAGGCCTATAGAAACTTGGGCGGAGATGAAAAGCATAATGAGGAAAATGTTTGTACCAAATCACTACTATAGAGAAATGTTTAAGAAGTTACAAACTTTGAGACAAGGTGTGAAGAGTGTTGAGGACTACTATAAAGAATTGGAAGTAGTCATGATTAGAGCAAACATAGATGAGGATAGTGAGGCTACTATGGCTCGTTTCTGTGTGGTTTGAACAGGGAAATTCAAGATCAAGTGGAGCTTAGACATTACTTGGATCTAGATGAAATGGTGCAGATGGCGATAAAAGTGGAGCAACAACTCAAGAGGAGAGGAGTTGGTCATACCACACAAGCTGGGAATACATCAACACCTTGGCGTTCCAATGTTGTTAAACGTGAAGAAAGCAAGGTAGTGGTCAAGCCCAAAGTTGACATGAAACAAGAGGCGCCTAAGCAGGGAATTCAAGGTAAACCTGAAACCCCTATTAATCGTTCTAGAGATATTAAATGTTTTAGGTGTCAAGGAGTTGGACATATTGCTAGCCAATGTCCCAATAAAAGGGTGATGGTGTTGAATAATTATGGGGAGTATGAATCTCATAGTGAGGGAGATGATGGAGAGGATGAAGATGAGATGCCTGCATTAGAGGATCCTGATGAGGGATATGAGGCAGTTGTGGGAGAAGCGTTAGTGACTAGGCGTATAATGAGTACCCAAGTCAAGGAAGAAGAAACTAACCAAAGGGAAAACTTATTCCATACTAGGTGTTTTGTCAATGGCAAGGTTTGCAATCTTATTATAGATGGAGGAAGTTGTACCAATGTTGCTAGTCTTGAGATGGTTGAAAAATTGAGCTTGCCTACTTTGAAACATCCCAAACCATATAGGCTACAGTGGTTGAATGACTGTGCTGAAGTGAAAGTGAACAAACAAGTCTTGGTTGCCTTTTCGATTGGGAAGTATATTGATGAGGTGTTGTGTGATGTGGTGCCAATGCATGCTTGTCATATTTTGTTAGGGAGACCATGGCAATATGATAGGCAAGTGACACATGATGGGTTTAGAAATAAATATTCTTTTGTACTCAAGAAAGAAACCATTGTTTTACTTCCTTTGTCCCCAAAGCAAGTGTTGGAGGACCAATTGAAAAAAAAGAAGAGAGATGAGGCCGAAAGAAAGAGTGAATTAAAAAGTGAGATGGCCTTTGAAAAGAAAAACGAAATGGCTAAAAACAAAAGTGATAAAAAAAATTGAGATAGCCATACAAAAGAAAAATGAGGAAAAAGAAAATGAGAGGAAAGAGGCCAAAAAGAAAACATATATGGCCCAAAAGAGTGAGTTGAAGCAATTGATGCACACATATGAACCACTTGTGTTGATTGTTTATAAGGAGATCCTCCTTAACACAAGTGATATAGCCGGGTCCCTTCCGAGCATTGTTATTTCACTTTTGCAGGAATTTGAAGATGTATTTCCGGAGGAGCTACCTCAAGGATTACCACCATTGAGGGGGATTGAGCACCAAATTGATTTGGTACCCGGAAGTGTATTGCCTAATCGTCCAGATTACAGAAGCAATCCGGAGGAGACTAAGGAGTTACAACTACAGGTAAGTGAGTTGTTAGATAGGGGTTTTGTGCGTGAGTCTATGTCTCCTTGTGCTGTACCTGTTTTGCTAGTTCCTAAGAAAGATGGCTCATGGCGTATGTGTGTGGATTGTAGGGCTATTAATAACATAACCATCAAGTATAGGCATCCCATACCTAGACTAGATGATATGTTAGATGAGTTGCATGGTGCATGTATTTTTAGTAAGATTGATTTGAAAAGTGGTTATCACCAAATTAGGATGAGGGAAGGTGATGAGTGGAAAACGGCTTTTAAAACCAAATACGGGTTATATGAGTGGATGGTCATGCCTTTTGGCTTAACTAACGCTCCTAGTACCTTTATGAGGTTGATGAATCATGTCTTGCGTGCTTACATAGGGAAATTTGTTGTGGTTTATTTGATGATATTCTTGTGTATAGCAAAGATTTAGAAGAGCATGTTGAGCATTTAAGACTTGTACTGATAACACTTAGGGATGAACATTTATATGCTAATCTTAAGAAATGTGATTTTTGTACAAGCAAACTTGTCTTTCTTAGTTTTGTGGTAAGTTCACAGGGGATACAAGTGGATGAGGACAAGGTAAGTGCTATTCGAGATTGGCCAACACCTGCTAATGTTAGTCAAGTTCGAAGCTTTCATGGCCTTGCAAGCTTCTATAGGAGGTTTGTAAAAGATTTTAGCACACAGGCTGCACCGATGACGGCGGTGATTAAGAAGCACATTCCATTCCATTGGGGCGAGGAGCAAGAGAAGTCTTTTAATATTATTAAACAAAAATTAATAAATGCGCCTTTACTTGTTTTGCCTGATTTTTCTAATACTTTTGTAATTGAATGTGATGCTTCAGGTGTAGGTATTGGTGGTGTTTTGATGCAAGGAGGACGGCCGGTGGCATACTTTAGTGAGAAGCTCAATGGAGCAGAACTGAACTATCCAACGTATGACAAGGAGTTGTACGCGCTTGTGAGGACTTTGGAGGTGTGGCAACACTATTTGAGGCCTAAAGAGTTTGTGATTCATACGGATCATGAGTCTCTTAAGCACCTTAAGGGGCAGCAGAAGTTGAACAAGCGGCATGCCAAGTGGGTTGCATTCATAGGTACATTTCCCTACATCATCAAGTACAAACAAGGTAAGGAAAATGTAGTGGCTGACGCACTATCACGAAGGTATGTACTAATCTCTACTTTGGAGTCTAAAGTTTTGGGGTTTGAGCATGTGAAGGAATTATATGTGCTAGATGAGGATTTTAAGAATGTATTTGAAACATGTATGCATGGTCCACATGACAAATTTTATTTGCATCATGGTTTCTTGTTTAAAGAAGATAGTTTGTGCGTCCCTAGATCATCCATTCGTGAATTACTTTTTAGGGAGGCACATGGGGGTGGCTTAATGGGGAATTTTGGTGTGGCTAAAACTTTAAGTGCATTGCATGAACATTTCTATTGGCCACACATGAAACGTGACGTTGAGCGTGTGTGTGATAAGTGCATTACTTGTAGACAAGCTAAATCTAAAACACAACCACATGGCTTGTATACACCACTTCCCGTCCCTAGTGAACCTTGGGTTGATATTTCTATGGACTTTGTTTTGGGGTTGCCTAGGACAAAGAAGGGGAGGGATTCAATATTTGTTGTTGTTGATAGATTCTCTAAGATGACACATTTTATTGCTTGTCACAAAACTGATGATGCATCTCACATTGCGGATCTATTCTTTAGAGAAGTCGTTAGGTTGCATGGCATGCCTAGGACTATTGTTTCGGAGCTTGATGTTAAATTCTTGAGTTATTTTTGGAAAACGTTATGGGCTAAACTTGGCACAAAATTGTTGTTTTCTACTACATGTCATCCTCAAACAGATGGACAAACTGAAGTTGTTAATAGAACTCTAGGAACACTTTTGCGTGCTATACTAAAAAAGAACTTGAAAAATTGGGAAGAATGTTTGTCATTTGTTGAGTTTGCTTATAATCGTAGTATGCATTCTACTACAAATTATTCACCATTTGAAGTTGTATATGGTTTTAATCCTTTGACTCCGTTGGATTTGATGTCTTTACCTGTGAGTGAAAGGTTGAACATGGATGGCCAGAAGAAAGCTGAATTCGTTAGAAGTTTGCATGAGAAGGTCAAGGATAACATCGAGAAGAAGAATTTACAATACCCGAAGCAAGACAACAAGGGAAGGAAAAAAATGGTTTTTGAAAAGGGAGATTGGGTGTGGTTGCACTTAAGGAAGGAAAGATTTCCAGAGAAGCGACGTTCAAAGCTTTTACCTAGGGTGATGGACCATTTCAAGTAATTGAAAGGATCAACGACAATGCATATAAACTTGATCTGCCAGGTGAGTATAATGTCAGTTCTACTTTTAATGTTAGTGATCTTTCGTTGTTTGATGTAGGAGATGATCAAGATTTGAGGACAAATCCTTTTCAAGAAGGGGAGAATGATGCAAACGTGGTTGATCAAGCGCCAAAGAAAGCATGGGAGTCGTTGGAGTTGCCTGAAGGACCTATAACGAGGGGAAGAAGCAAGAAGTTTAAAGATGCACTTCAAGGACTCATGATGAGCTATCAAGGAAGTCATACAAGTTTGATGTCTAAATTAGAGGAGGTTGGGAGCCATGGGAATAATATTGGAGGTCTTTGGAATGTTACTCAAGTGCAATTGCCGAAGCTGTAGCGCACCCGCGCTAAAAACAGGGCCGCACCCGCGGTCTTGCAAAAAAAAAATAATAATTTTCCCGAGACTTTACCGCACCCGCGGTCCAGTCTGCAGCGCACCCGCGGTCTGTACTTCCGTGTCAAAATTGCTAGTTACTTTTGTTTAGCCTTTTCACACTACTTTCTTGTTATTGTATTATTATATAATGATTGTATTATTGATGAACGAATTATTGAAGTTGGAATATACAAACACTTGAGATTTCTCTCAATTTGCAAGGCTTGTGCTTTGTGTTTAAAAATCAAACTTATCAAAGATTGCATCTTTGTGGCGTTTGTCGATTGTTCTTCGCACGGATTGTCAAAACAAGTTTTTTGAAGGTTCGTTTGAAATTCAATTGTTTATTCGTTGATATTTGTTGCTAAGTTATAATCGCTTAGAGGTGAATATCACAAAATCGTTACTTGTTTCAAAAGATCGAGACACAATAATCGTTCCTTGTTTGTTATTGAATTGAGGGTGCGATTTCTATATTCGTGCTTGCCTTTCATTCGTACGAGGATTCGTATCATTTGGTATCAGAGCTTTGGCTCATTGAATTCAAGTAAGTTATCTGTGTTGTTATTTTCAGATCTGACTATCCTTTGTTCTGTTCTCAGATCTGTGGTATTTTTTTTTTCTTTTTCTATCGTCATATCTATCAAAAACAAAAACAAAAATTCATTCTGTTTCAGTTTTGTGTTATCCTTTTTTCTATTTTAAGATCTACGTTATTTCTATCATCTTTTTTCATTTGATAATCCAGAATCATCGAAAAAAAAAAAAATTTGTTTCTGTGTTATTCTATCGTTCTTGTTGTTGTGCAATCCAAGTGAGACAGTTGCAAGTGTTCACAAGTTGAATCTTGTTAGTTTGATAAAAAAAAAAATATATAAAGATTGAGCACACCTTTGAAAGAATTATCAAATTTGAGTGAAAAAAAAATTTGAGTGCGAGTGTTATTTCTTTGGAGTGATCGTGAGAATTTGGGTGAGGAAAATCTTTTATTTCTACTAACATTTTATTGCAGGTACAAAATCTGAAATTAAAATGGAGAGGGAAGTAGGAGAGAATTCGAACCAGTGGTTATCTTAGGTTCAAATGGAGGCGTTATTTGGGCATTTTAGTAGAATGTTGAGGGCTGAATTGGATCCTTTATATGAGAGATTGTATAGGATTGAAGTTAGTACGAGTGAAAATAAATCTAAGCCTAAAGGTTTGGGTAGAGTGGATGAAGAAAAGGATGATTATGAGTTGGAAGGAGAAGAGGAGAGTCAAAACGAGAATTGGGGTAGAAGCGGAAGATGTAGAGGATTTGGTAGGGGAAGAAGAGAAGCCTTACGTGGTAGGTACGATGATGGGAATAAGGAAGATAATAACATAGGTAGCATTAAGATGAAAATTCCGTCGTTCAATGGTAAGTTGGATCCAGAGGCTTATTTAGAATGGGAAAAGCGAGTTGAATTTGTGTTTGATTGTCACCATTATTCCGAACAAAAGAAGGTTAGGTTGGTCGTGGTTGAATTTGTTGATTATGCACTTATTTGGTGGGATCAATTAGTGACCACTAAGAGGAGATGCAATGAGAGGCCTATAGAAACTTGGGCGGAGATGAAAAGCGTAATGAGGAAAAGGTTTGTACCAAATCACTACTATAGAGAAATGTTTAAGAAGTTACAAACTTTGAGACAAGGTGTGAAGAGTTTTGAGGACTACTATAAAGAATTGGAAGTAGTCATGATTAGAGCAAACATAGATGAGGATAGTGAGGCTACTATGGCTCGTTTTCTGTGTGGTTTGAACAGAGAAATTCAAGATCAAGTGGAGCTTAGACATTACTTGGATCTAGATGAAATGGTGCAGATGGCGATAAAAGTGGAGCAACAACTCAAGAGGAGAGGAGTTGGTCGTACCACACAAGCTGGGAATACATCAACACCTTGGCGTTCCAATGTTGTTAAACGTGAAGAAAGCAAGGTAGTGGTCAAGCCCAAAGTTGACATGAAACAAGAGGCGCCTAAGCAGGGAATTCAAGGTAAACCTGAAACCCCTATTAATCGTTCTAGAGATATTAAATGTTTTAGGTGTCAAGGAGTTGGACATATTGCTAGCCAATGTCCCAATAAAAGGGTGATGGTGTTGAATAATTATGGGGAGTATGAATCTCATAGTGAGGGAGATGATGGAGAGGATGAAGATGAGATGCCTGCATTAGAGGATCCTGATGAGGGATATGAGGCAGTTGTGGGAGAAGCGTTAGTGACTAGGCGTATAATGAGTACCCAAGTCAAGGAAGAAGAAACTAACCAAAGGGAAAACTTATTCCATACTAGGTGTTTTGTCAATGGCAAGGTTTGCAATCTTATTATAGATGGAGGAAGTTGTACCAATGTTGCTAGTCTTGAGATGGTTGAAAAATTGAGCTTGCCTACTTTGAAACATCCCAAACCATATAGGCTACAGTGGTTGAATGACTGTGCTGAAGTGAAAGTGAACAAACAAGTCTTGGTTGCCTTTTCGATTGGGAAGTATATTGATGAGGTGTTGTGTGATGTGGTGCCAATGCATGCTTGTCATATTTTGTTAGGGAGACCATGGCAATATGATAGGCAAGTGACACATGATGGGTTTAGAAATAAATATTCTTTTGTACTCAAGAAAGAAACCATTGTTTTACTTCCTTTGTCCCCAAAGCAAGTGTTGGAGGACCAATTGAAAAAAAAGAAGAGAGATGAGGCCGAAAGAAAGAGTGAATTAAAAAGTGAGATGGCCTTTGAAAAGAAAAACGAAATGGCTAAAAACAAAAGTGATAAAAAAATTGAGATAGCCATACAAAAGAAAAATGAGGAAAAAGAAAATGAGAGGAAAGAGGCCAAAAAGAAAACATATATGGCCCAAAAGAGTGAGTTGAAGCAATTGATGCACACATATGAACCACTTGTGTTGATTGTTTATAAGGAGATCCTCCTTAACACAAGTGATATAGCCGGGTCCCTTCCGAGCATTGTTATTTCACTTTTGCAGGAATTTGAAGATGTATTTCCGGAGGAGCTACCTCAAGGATTACCACCATTGAGGGGGATTGAGCACCAAATTGATTTGGTACCCGGAAGTGTATTGCCTAATCGTCCAGATTACAGAAGCAATCCGGAGGAGACTAAGGAGTTACAACTACAGGTAAGTGAGTTGTTAGATAGGGGTTTTGTGCGTGAGTCTATGTCTCCTTGTGCTGTACCTGTTTTGCTAGTTCCTAAGAAAGATGGCTCATGGCGTATGTGTGTGGATTGTAGGGCTATTAATAACATAACCATCAAGTATAGGCATCCCATACCTAGACTAGATGATATGTTAGATGAGTTGCATGGTGCATGTATTTTTAGTAAGATTGATTTGAAAAGTGGTTATCACCAAATTAGGATGAGGGAAGGTGATGAGTGGAAAACGGCTTTTAAAACCAAATACGGGTTATATGAGTGGATGGTCATGCCTTTTGGCTTAACTAACGCTCCTAGTACCTTTATGAGGTTGATGAATCATGTCTTGCGTGCTTACATAGGGAAATTTGTTGTGGTTTATTTGATGATATTCTTGTGTGTAGCAAAGATTTAGAAGAGCATGTTGAGCATTTAAGACTTGTACTGATAACACTTAGGGATGAACATTTATATGCTAATCTTAAGAAATGTGATTTTTGTACAAGCAAACTTGTCTTTCTTAGTTTTGTGGTAAGTTCACAGGGGATACAAGTTGATGAGGACAAGGTAAGTGCTATTCGAGATTGGCCAACACCTGCTAATGTTAGTCAAGTTCGAAGCTTTCATGGCCTTGCAAGCTTCTATAGGAGGTTTGTAAAAGATTTTAGCACACAGGCTGCACCGATGACGGCGGTGATTAAGAAGCACATTCCATTCCATTGGGGCGAGGAGCAAGAGAAGTCTTTTAATATTATTAAACAAAAATTAATAAATGCGCCTTTACTTGTTTTGCCTGATTTTTCTAATACTTTTGAAATTGAATGTGATGCTTCAGGTGTAGGTATTGGTGGTGTTTTGATGCAAGGAGGACGGCCGGTGGCATACTTTAGTGAGAAGCTCAATGGAGCAGAACTGAACTATCCAACGTATGACAAGGAGTTGTACGCGCTTGTGAGGACTTTGGAGGTGTGGCAACACTATTTGAGGCCTAAAGAGTTTGTGATTCATACGGATCATGAGTCTCTTAAGCACCTTAAGGGGCAGCAGAAGTTGAACAAGCGGCATGCCAAGTGGGTTGCATTCATAGGTACATTTCCCTACATCATCAAGTACAAACAAGGTAAGGAAAATGTAGTGGCTGACGCACTATCACGAAGGTATGTACTAATCTCTACTTTGGAGTCTAAAGTTTTGGGGTTTGAGCATGTGAAGGAATTATATGTGCTAGATGAGGATTTTAAGAATGTATTTGAAACATGTATGCATGGTCCACATGACAAATTTTATTTGCATCATGGTTTCTTGTTTAAAGAAGATAGTTTGTGCGTCCCTAGATCATCCATTCGTGAATTACTTTTTAGGGAGGCACATGGGGGTGGCTTTGTAGTGACCCGTTCCAGAATCACCTACTAATCAGAACTTAAGCATGCAAAATTAACATTTAAAACTGAATCAGGTAAACAGCGGAAAAACAGTAATACAACCCAATCGAATCTGTAAGTACAAAATACTTAAACAACCAGATCGAACTAAATACCAAGAACAAATACCAACAACTACAGGTCAACCTCTGCCAGCTCCCTGTCCACTCCCTCCTGGACCGTCTAACCTGAGACCTGCCCCATCGAATAGGGTGTCCAAAACAGAGATAAACCGAGGACGTGAGCATAAAACGCTCAGTACCGAAAGCATGAGTATACAAGACTATGACATGCATGTATGCAAAATGTACTGGATACCAGGATCTGGGTATATCGAAATACTGCTCAGACAAATGACGTCAAGGTATGTAGCACTCTGCGCCGTCGCACCAGGAGGTGGCTCCCATACCAAAATAAACCTGTGGATATACCGGTGACCTGACCACCGTCGGCCAACGGGGTCCAACCATCCACAACAAACGAGGGCTGAGCACCCTCTCAACAGGCTATCTCAAAGATAATCAGGCTCAACATGATTATGCAAATGCCGCATAATAAACCATGCATCATATGACAGATAATAATGCAACATATAAACATGCAACACATAGTAAAGCATACTCAATCCTGCTATCTCGGATAGTACTTTCGTACCTCAAACCAGTAGATCCTAGCAATCAGCCCTAGAATCAAGCCTACAATCCAAGTGATACCATATCACTAAACCACATCTAAAAGCCTTAACTAGACTAATAGATACTCCCAAATCTCAAAGGGAACCCAGAACTATACCTGCGTCCGTAGTCAGCCTACTGATGCCGCTAGCCCCCAACTAGAGCACAGCTCCGCTACAAAACCAGTAGCTCCCCGCTAGTGCCCGAACCTCGGGAAAAGACTAGAAACCCATCAGAAACGACTAAAACGCTCTGGAACTCTCGGAATTGGCGAGTGAAAAGTGAAGCCTCGCGCTTCTATTTATAGACAACGATCGGACGATCCGATCCACTTCGGACGCTCCGATCCGGTACACTTCGGACGATCCGATCCACTTCGGACGATCCGAACATTGCATGTCTTCCACGTGTCCAGCCACCTGTCTTCGGACGGTCCGAACCCTGATCGGACGATCCGAACTCTGACATGACATGACTTGTCTGACTCCGAACAGAACGGACGATCCGAACCCACTTCGGACGATCCGAACCAACTTCGGACGATCCGAACCCGGTTCTGTCCTTCCGATCCCACCGAAATACAATTAATCCAATAATTAACTCAAATTAGGCATCGGGATACTACATTCTCCCCCTCTAAAAAGGATTTCGTCCGCGAAATCGAGTCTGAAGAATGACAATTCTGAACAACAATACATTCAACTTAAGAATGAATTACAACTGAAAGCACAACTGAAATTACAATCATAACTGAAAATACTACAACTAGAACAATTCTGGATGCTCTGACCGCATGCGACTCTCTAGTTCCCAAGTAGCTTCTTCAGTACCTCGGCGCTGCCACTGCACTAAGACAAGAGGAATAGTCTTATTCCGCAGTACCTTATCCTTCCGGTCTAAGATCGAAACCGGTCTTTCCACAAAAGACAAATCCGGATTCAGCTGAACTTCTGTTGGATGCAAAACATGAGACTCATCCGCTACGTATCGTCTCAGCAAGGACACATGAAACACATTGTGAACACTAGACAGATACGGTGGCAAAGCTAATCTGTAGGCCAAATCTCCCACACATTCTAAGATCTCAAAAGGACCAATGAATCTCGGAGATAGCTTACCCTTGAGTCCAAATCTCAGAATCCTCCGAAAAGGTGATACCTTGAGAAACACTTTCTCGGCTGCATCAAAATGAAGAGGTCTGCGCTTGGTGTTCGCATAACTTGCTTGTCGATCCTGAGCAGTCTTAATCCGCTGTTTGATCACAAGAACTTTGTCCATGGCCTGCTGAATCAATTCTGGACCCTCGACCTGTCGTTCTCCGACTTCTTCCCAGAACAGGGGAGTACGACAACGTCGACCATACAATGCTTCAAACGGAGACATACCAATACTCCTATGAAAACTGTTGTTGTATGCAAACTCTATCAGTGGCAGATGATCCTGTCAAGCTGGCCCGAAATCCATCACACAAGATCTCAACATATCCTCAAGAGTACGAATAGTCCTCTCTGACTGACCGTCAGTCTCTGGGTGATATGCAGTACTCAAACTCAAGGTAGTGCCCAAAGCTTGCTGAAAGCTGCCCCAAAATCTAGACGTAAATCGAGGATCTCTGTCACTAACGATACTCACGGGCACACCATGAAACCGTACAATCTCCTGAATGTACAACCGTGCCATCCGATCGAAAGTGAAATCTCTGTTATACGGAAGAAAATGGGCAGACTTAGTAAGTCGATCCACTACCACCCAGATAGCATCTCTATTCCCCACAGACATAGGCAAGTGAGTCACGAAGTCCATCGTGATATGCTCCCACTTCCACTCTGGAATAGGAAGATTCTGCAACAAACCTCCAGGTCGTCGATACTCAGCCTTCACCTGCTGACAGACTAGGCACTTGGAGACATACTGATAAACATTACGTTTCATACCTTTCCACCAAAATCGAGTCCTCAAATCCTTATACATCTTGTTGCTCCCTGGATGAACACTCAACTTGCTACGATGAGCCTGGGACAAAATCTCCTCCCTCAAAGTGTCATCTTCCGGTACAACAACACGACCAGATAAGCACAAAAGACCCTCGGACTGATAGTGGAATCCAGAAGTATTATCTCCATCAGCCAACCGAGCTAATTTCTGAACCTTAGAATCAGACATCTGAGCATCTCTAATCCGAGAATACAAAACTGGCTCGGACAAAATAGTAGCTATACGGATACTCTCTGTTCCCTTCCGATGCTTACAATTGAATCCCATCGAACAGAAATCCTGAATAATCCCAGATACAGCACAAGTCTGAAGAGCAGATAACCTCACCTTGCGGCTAAGAGCATCGGCCGTGAGATTCGCAGATCCTGGATGATACTTGATCTCACAATCGTAATCTTTGAGTAGATCCATCCAACGACGCTGACGCATGTTCAACTCAGCCTGAGTGAACAGATACTTCAAACTCTTATGATCAGTGAAGATCTCAAATCGCTCACCATACAGATAATGGCGCCAGATTTTCAAAGCAAAAACGATCGCTGCTAATTCCAGTTCATGAACAGGATAGTTTTCCTCATGAGGCTTTAACTGTCTCGACGCATAAGCAATCACATGCTCATTCTGCATCAGAACACACCCTAGTCCCTGCAAAGAGGCATCGGTGTAAACACTGAAACCACCAGATCCAGACGGTAAAGCCAAAACAGGCGCAGATGTCAAACGTCTGCGAAGTTCCCAGAAACTCTCTTCGCACTCTGATGTCCACTCAAATGAAACATCTTTCCGAGTGAGCTGAGTGAGTGGCTTAGCAATCTGAGAGAAGTTGGCAATGAAACGGCGATAATACCCAGCCAATCCCAGAAAACTGCGGATCTCGGCTACTGTCGTCGGACGCGACCAGTTCAATACCGCTTCCACCTTGCTCGGGTCAACTGAAACTCCCTCGCTAGAAATGACATGACCAAGGAATACAACCCTGTCAATCCAAAACTCACATTTACTCAACTTCGCATAAAGCTGATTCTCGCGAAGTGTCTATAAAATAATCCTTAAGTGTTGTGCGTGTTCTTGCTGATCATGCGAATAGATTAAGATATCATCTATAAACACCACAACAAACTTATCCAAGAATTCCCGAAAAACCCGATTCATCAGATCCATAAAAACTGCTGGTGCATTCGTCACCCCAAAAGGCATAACCAGAAACTCATAATGCCCATACCGGGTCCTGAATGCAGTCTTCGATATATCTCCCTGATGAACTCGAAGCTGATGATAACCAGACCTTAAATCAATCTTGGAATACACAGAGGTACCTTGCAGTTGATCAAATAAATCATCAATCCGTGGCAACGGATACTTATTCTTTATCGTCGCACGATTCAACTGCCGATAATCTATGCAGAGCCGCATAGAACCATCCTTCTTTTTGACAAAAAGAACTGGTGCTCCCCACGGGGACACACTGGGTCGAATGTACCCCTTGTCAAGAAGATCCTGCAACTGCTGTTTCAATTCTTGCATCTCCGATGGAGCTAAACGATAAGGAGCCCTAGAGATTGGTGCCGTGCCTGGCACTAAATCAATGCCGAAATCCACTTCCCGAACGGGAGGAAAACCAGGAATCTCCTCGGGAAAAACATCCGGAAAATCGCAAACCACTGGAATGTCACTGATACCGACACTAACTGCGGACGAATCAATAGCATAGATAAGGTAGCCTTCCCCGCCCGACTCTAAAGCACGACAGGCTTTCAGAGCAGAAACCACAGGCATCGGGGGTCGCGCTCCCTCTCCATAGAAAAACCAACTGTCGCCCTCAACTGGACGAAACTGCACAAACTTCTGATAACAGTCCACAGTAGCTCTAAACACAGTCAGCACATCTATTCCCAGAATGCAATCAAAATCCTCCATCGCAAGAATCATCAAATTAGCAGTTAAAATATTACCCTCAAACTCTAGAGGACAACCCAAAACTAGACGTTTAGCTAACACCGAATGACCCATCGGTGTGGAAACAGATACCACAACGTCCAAAGGAGTGAAGGGTAATGCATGACGCTTAGCAAACCTCGCAGATATGAATGAATGCGATGCACCAGTGTCAATGAGAACGTAAGCAGGTAATCCACATAATAAAAACACACCTGCGATAATTCTCTCGTTCTCCTCAGCCGCCTGATCCTGGTTAAGAGCAAAGACCTGCCCTTGAGTACGCGGTCGGAGGTTAGAACCCTGAGTAGACTGTCCCTGCTGTGGCCTCTGATGAACTGAAGCCTGAGAACCAGATCCTGATCCTCCGCCCGTCTGTGGACAATCTCTCTTCATGTGGCCCATCTGACCGCACTTGTAACAAGCACCCGCAACCCTGCGACAACGCTCCGTCGGGTGATCCTTCCCGCAGTGCTGACACGGGCCCCTCTTCTTCCCAAAATGGTGAACTCCTCCAGATCCAGAGGAAGAAGAAGTAGATCCAGCCTTCTTAAATGCTTGGGCGCGGGGACCCAAAGAACTAGTAGGACGAGCAGACTGCATGGCTCGACCTCTCAACAAACTGCCCTCAGCCTGGCGACAACGATTTACAAGGCCCTCATACGATGTCGGATCATCGCAGACAACAACCCGATCATAAATCTCCTGATTGAGGCCCTGAAGAAAATGGTTATACTTGGCACTAGCATTGTCACTGACATGCGGAACATATGGAAGCAACTCAAAGAACTTCTGCTGATACTCATCAACAGACAAACTTCCCTGCTTCAGATTGATCAACTCAATCGCCTTGGTCTGCAGAAGAGCTGGCGGAAAGTAAAGCAACATGAAAGCGGCTCGGAAATCGGCCCAAAGAACTCGACCCTGTCGCTGAACTATCGGTGCAGAGGTAGACCTCCACCACTTGCGCGCACCACCCTCCAGCAAGAAATCAAGGGTATCAATCTGCTGCTCCGCCGAGCACTGAAAAGTCTTGAAGCAGCTCTCCATCCTCTCAAGCCAGTTCTCCGCAACATCCGGAGTCTCACCGCCCGAAAGAGGTTTCGGCCCCATCTGCAAGAACCGATGCATACTAAAACTCCGAGGCTCATCACGACGGTGTTGACGACGTTCTCGATGCTCTCGACGACGTTCCCGATCGTCGCGGTCTCCCCAGCGTCCAACGCTTCCATGACTACTAGCATCGTCGTCAAAACTAGACATCTCTTAGCTACAAAAGTTACCAGAGATTAAACCCAAAAGAATAGTTCTAAATCCCAAAATCTTAATGCATGCTCTGATACCATAAATGTAGTGACCCGTTCCAGAATCACCTACTAATCAGAACTTAAGCATGCAAAATTAACATTTAAAACTGAATCAGGTAAACAGCGGAAAAACAGTAATACAACCCAATCGAATCTGTAAGTACAAAATACTTAAACAACCAGATCGAACTAAATACCAAGAACAAATACCAACAACTACAGGTCAACCTCTGCCAGCTCCCTGTCCACTCCCTCCTGGACCGTCTAACCTGAGACCTGCCCCATCGAATAGGGTGTCCAAAACAGAGATAAACCGAGGACGTGAGCATAAAACGCTCAGTACCGAAAGCATGAGTATACAAGACTATGACATGCATGTATGCAAAATGTACTGGATACCAGGATCTGGGTATATCGAAATACTGCTCAGACAAATGACGTCAAGGTATGTAGCACTCTGCGCCGTCGCACCGGGAGGTGGCTCCCATACCAAAATAAACCTGTGGATATACCGGTGACCTGACCACCGTCGGCCAACGGGGTCCAACCATCCACAACAAACGAGGGCTGAGCACCCTCTCAACAGGCTATCTCAAAGATAATCAGGCTCAACATGATTATGCAAATGCCGCATAATAAACCATGCATCATATGACAGATAATAATGCAACATATAAACATGCAACACATAGTAAAGCATACTCAATCCTGCTATCTCGGATAGTACTTTCGTACCTCAAACCAGTAGATCCTAGCAATCAGCCCTAGAATCAAGCCTACAATCCAAGTGATACCATATCACTAAACCACATCTAAAAGCCTTAACTAGACTAATAGATACTCCCAAATCTCAAAGGGAACCCAGAACTATACCTGTGTCCGTAGTCAGCCTACTGATGCCGCTAGCCCCCAACTAGAGCACAGCTCCGCTACAAAACCAGTAGCTCCCCGCTAGTGCCCGAACCTCGGGAAAAGACTAGAAACCCATCAGAAACGACTAAAACGCTCTGGAACTCTCGGAATTGGCGAGTGAAAAGTGAAGCCTCGCGCTTCTATTTATAGACAACGATCGGACGATCCGATCCACTTCGGACGCTCCGATCCGGTACACTTCGGACGATCCGATCCACTTCGGACGATCCGAACATTGCATGTCTTCCACGTGTCCAGCCACCTGTCTTCGGACGGTCCGAACCCTGATCGGACGATCCGAACTCTGACATGACATGACTCGTCTGACTCCGAACAGAACGGACGATCCGAACCCACTTCGGACGATCCGAACCGCGACTCAACCCGGTTCTGTCCTTCCGATCCCACCGAAATACAATTAATCCAATAATTAACTCAAATCAGGCATCGGGATACTACAGGCTTAATGGGGAATTTTGGTGTGGCTAAAACTTTAAGTGCATTGCATGAACATTTCTATTGGCCACACATGAAACGTGACGTTGAGCGTGTGTGTGATAAGTGCATTACTTGTAGACAAGCTAAATCTAAAACACAACCACATGGCTTGTATACACCACTTCCCGTCCCTAGTGAACCTTGGGTTGATATTTCTATGGACTTTGTTTTGGGGTTGCCTAGGACAAAGAAGGGGAGGGATTCAATATTTGTTGTTGTTGATAGATTCTCTAAGATGACACATTTTATTGCTTGTCACAAAACTGATGATGCATCTCACATTGCGGATCTATTCTTTAGAGAAGTCGTTAGGTTGCATGGCATGCCTAGGACTATTATTTCGGACCGTGATGTTAAATTCTTGAGTTATTTTTGGAAAACGTTATGGGCTAAACTTGGCACAAAATTGTTGTTTTCTACTACATGTCATCTTCAAACAGATGGACAAACTGAAGTTGTTAATAGAACTCTAGGAACACTTTTGCGTGCTATACTAAAAAAGAACTTGAAAAATTGGGAAGAATGTTTGTCATTTGTTGAGTTTGCTTATAATCGTAGTATGCATTCTACTACAAATTATTCACCATTTGAAGTTGTATATGATTTTAATCCTTTGACTCCGTTGGATTTGATGTCTTTACCTGTGAGTGAAAGGTTGAACATGGATGGCCAGAAGAAAGCTGAATTCGTTAGAAGTTTGCATGAGAAGGTCAAGGATAACATCGAGAAGAAGAATTTACAATACCCGAAGCAAGCCAACAAGGGAAGGAAAAAAATGGTTTTTGAAAAGGGAGATTGGGTGTGGTTGCACTTAAGGAAGGAAAGATTTCCAGAGAAGCGACGTTCAAAGCTTTTACCTAGGGTGATGGACCATTTCAAGTAATTGAAAGGATCAACGACAATGCATATAAACTTGATCTGCCAGGTGAGTATAATGTCAGTTCTACTTTTAATGTTAGTGATCTTTCGTTGTTTGATGTAGGAGATGATCAAGATTTGAGGACAAATCCTTTTCAAGAAGGGGAGAATGATGCAAACGTGGTTGATCAAGCGCCAAAGAAAGCATGGGAGTCGTTGGAGTTGCCTGAAGGACCTATAACGAGGGGAAGAAGCAAGAAGTTTAAAGATGCACTTCAAGGACTCATGATGAGCTATCAAGGAAGTCATACAAGTTTGATGTCTAAATTAGAGGAGGTTGGGAGCCATGGGAATAATATTGGAGGTCTTTGGAATGTTATTCAAGTGCAATTGCCGAAGCTGTAGCGCACCCGCGCTAAAAACAGGGCCGCACCCGCGGTCTTGCAAAAAAAAAAATAATAATTTTCCCGAGACTTTACCGCACCCGCGGTCCAGTCTGCAGCGCACCCGCGGTCTGCACTTCCGTGTCAAAATTGCTAGTTACTTTTGTTTAGCCTTTTCACACTACTTTCTTGTTATTGTATTATTATATAATGATTGTATTATTGATGAACGAATTATTGAAGTTGGAATATACAAACACTTGAGATTTCTCTCAATTTGCAAGGCTTGTGCTTTGTGTTTAAAAATCAAACTTATCAAAGATTGCATCTTTGTGGCGTTTGTCGATTGTTCTTCGCACGGATTGTCAAAACAAGTTTTTTGAAGGTTCGTTTGAAATTCAATTGTTTATTCGATGATAATTGTTGCTAAGTTATAATCGCTTAGAGGTGAATATCACAAAATCGTTACTTGTTTCAAAAGATCGAGACACAATAATCGTTCCTTGTTTGTTATTGAATTGAGGGTGCGATTTCTATATTCGTGCTTGCCTTTCATTCGTATGAGGATTCGTATCAACACCAAAATGGGAAAGTACTACCTTGGCCATGTAGTGTAGCAAATCTGAAGAAGTTTTATACATAGAGGGGCATAGTTGAAAAAGAAAATAATAGTTTACGTTTTGTTGTTTCCTGTATCATCATTTTGCCCATATATCTCCACCATTACAATATTCAATAAGATTTTTAGTTATTCTCCAATGTTAGCAAGTACATTTTTCTTGTTAAATACTTTGAATACGTATGCTTATATCGTCACCTACCCATGTAGTCATCAAAGGCTCCAAAAAATAGAGGTTTGGCCAACCTCGTGGTATTGCCCACATGATTGCTCTGGAGAAGGTCAACGATGAAACAAGTCTCCCGGGATACCTCACCACCCTTAATGGGGGTTTAGGACCTCCCCTTGAGAAAATATATTGGGAGATTCATCTCCTCACAAGTACACATGAAAACAAAAATTATTTAAACACAAACAAAGCTACCACACGTCGCAAAATATGAAAGAAATCATATATGAATTCAGCCAATATGACAGTAACGCGACATTAGGGCTCAAATGAAACGATTATCTAATCCATTCGAAATCAAAATAAAATATATTACGATAAATAACAAATGAAAATAAACAACTCTAAGGAGTAATTATAAATGCAACTTAACATTATGCTTCCTCCTCAGCGGGGTGGAGCTCCAAGCCTTCGATCATCTCAACGTTGTCCGAAGGGACATCAAACGCGGAGTCTCTGTCCATCTCCAAGAAACTGGGCTCAATTAATATGAAAATCTCCTCAGGCACTCCACTCTTCCTTAGCAGTTCTCGACAGTCCAGCAGAACATCGTCATGGATTTCCATAGTTTGATCAAGAACATCCTCGTGAAAGGCGCTAGATGTTTCAAAAGTCTGAACACTTTTATCCTCAATAATTTTCAGAAAAATATTGCCTGCTTCAGAGTCGAGGAATTGATGACCAATATTTAACTCTGTAGAATGTTTCTCTTCAAGGATTGTAAATTCATTTACTTTATCTGCAAATTTTCTTTGCACTTGCTAAAGCTCCCCATTGGTTTTATTTTTCTCCTCAGTAAGTTGGAACATTTCTTCTTTTAGTCGAACAATTTCTTCCCACAGACTGCGCCAAGGTGATGCAGCTAAAATTAATGAATCGCGTAGACTGCGGACACGAGATCCGACTAGTTCGTAAACCGGTACACTTGGATGGTAAATGAGCTCACTTGGCTGGTAAACGGGTTCACGTAGGAAATATACAGTTAATTTGTGGGGCGTCACCTGTATCACGAACACTCGTTAAGTGGGCGATGAGAGGGTTCCCGGCGTAGAAGCTGATGCTAAAAATTCTGATTATCTGAATTACTCTGCATGTTCGTAAACAAATTTAAGTAATCATTGAAGGATATTTTAGCTAGCTCGTAAACCGATCCATGTAGCTGGTGGAGAGAAATCTTTGTGGGTTGTCACCTGCATCACAAACAAACATCAGGGGCGCCGGTGCTCGACGTAGACACTATGACGCTCAAATCAGAAAAAAATTTAAAAATATTAATTGAGAGCTAAAAATTTTAAGTATAAAATCATCCCCTTGAATAACTAGAATTCTCTCCTATTTATAGATTTTTTTGGAATGTATAGCGGCTTGTGGCTTTATAATTAATTTGGGCCTCAATAATGAATTTAATAATTAAATTGGGTTATTACCCATCAAATTGTAATGTAAATTTGATAAAATGTGGATGCAAACAAAGATATAATGACGAGAAAGAAAAATTGATGAAGTTATTGAGTAAAAATCATAAGAGATAGAAACTTAAAAATATGTTGAAAAATGGGTTTCAATGCTTACCTCTGCGAGAAGTTGAACAAATTGAGAATGATAAAATCAATTTGCCGAAGTTTGAGTTATTTGTCGATTCTTTATCCATTTTTCTTGTAAAAGAAAAATAAAGTGGTGGATAATTACATCAAATATATATAACAAACCATGCAGAATGAACTATCCTGAGTTCTGAGGAGGGAAAAGCTATTTCGTTCCAACTTCTCCAACATACAATTCAGTTATTCTGGTTTAACTATGTTATCCAATTGAATCACATAAACATGTCAGAAATTTAAATCATTAAATAAATATGTTTTTGGAATATTTCATGTAAGGTCCAAAATTAAGACGACGTAATCCAACTGCATGCAAATCTAGGAAATATGAAAAATAAGTAATTAATTAATTTAATTACCTAATTGATTATGTGACATGCATGATTATATGTTAAAAAGGATTTCATTGCCATTATGCATAAAACTGTATTTTTAAAGGATTATTCAAGTTGCAATAGAAGAACGGAGACCGATGGCTGAAAAACGTAAAATGTTTTTATTAAATGATTGTTTTTAATTATTTAAAATATGGTAGATGGTTTTTCATATTTTTGAAAATTTGGAGTTTTGAGATGATTCTATACGTCGGGACGTAAATTTTATCAGTTTTGGTTTTTCAACAAAAATACGAACTTTTTGGCAATCCGGAACTTTAAAATTTTAATTTAAATTCTAATTAAGACTATTGGGCCTAATTGGTAGGTTTATTAGGCCTAAGCCTTGATTAGTAAATTAATTAGTATATAACATATTAAAATCTACCCAAACCCTACACTTTTCTACATGCCACTTTTCAGAAATTGCACACCATATTCACGGCACACACACACAACAAAGTGGAGAAAAAATCGAGAAAAGCTCAAGGAAAAGTTATAGCCAAGGTCTTGCCCCATTATTCGCAAATCGTCAACGAGTAATCATGCGTTTAAAACACAAAGACACGCATAATCCTTCCCTTCAAACACCATCACATCATATTATGATTTATTGCATGTTTTGCATGAAAAATCAAGGGCCATGATAATTATTTTCGAATTTGCATGCACATGGGTTCTAAACTTGAGTTTTGTTTACCAAAATCATGTATTTGTATTGTGTAAGGGGCTGACATGATATAGGTTATGTCAAGAATTGTTTTACTTGAGTTAGAGCCTTAGAATATCACCAAAACACTGCACATGATCAAGGGTTACAAGCTGTAAACGTTTCTGTCATGTTGGGTTGAGGGGATCAGTTTTGGTCTTGATGGCATGGCTTGGTCTTGGCTTGGTTCCAGGGCTAGCCAGGGCCGTGGTGGAGTCAAGGGTATGGTCCTAGTCAGGCTAGGATTCGAGATAAGTGGGCTGGGAGGAGTCTTATCCTTCAAGGACTCCTACCCGAGGAGTGCAACAAGTTTTGCGTAGGTTCGAGCACTTGTTCAGGGATTGTGGCTCGGTCTGAGAACTTTGTGCTGGGCTAGGGTGTGACCTTAGGGTACTTGGTGAGTGCACAACATTATGGTTCAGGAGTGGCTCGGTTGGCTTGGGTCCTAGGCACCAAGAACGCAGGGTTTATGCACTTAGAGTTCTCGGCCAGCTTAGGTGCTTGGTTGGGGATCTTCGGTTCGAGTCTAGGGGGCTGGTCCATGGGTTCCAAGGGTTCTACAGGGTGTCCTAATGTGTTGGTCAGGGTCTGGACGAACATTGTTCGAGGGTGGCTCGAGAAAATCGAAAGATGGATCGGGGTGAAATTTTATGGGTCAAGTTAGGGTTTTTAAAAGCTAAAATAGTCGAAACACGGCTCACGGGGTTGAGTCGTGGTTCATAATGGCTAAAATAATATAAAAAGACTAAGTTTTAAATTTTAGAATTTTATATTGAAGTTGGGATTTTCGGGATTATTATGTCTTCAAAACGTCTAATTACAAATTAATTAAAAGTCTAGTATTTAAGCTAAATAAAATTATGGGAATTTTAATTTAGGGTTAATTAATTATTTGGGACATATTAGAGTCAATAAAATTAAGAAAAAGTCATAAACGTGAGAATTTTCGTCCAGAGATAAAACGGTCATTTTACACCTAGAAATTAGTAAACATCATGTCAGTGCCTTAAATAACCCACTTTATTTTTGTCTAAAACACTGCTAAACTGAAACTCTTAGTATCTTTACAATTTTTTCAGTACAGAACTGATATATTTTCTAAGTTATTTATTGAATTCGGGGTGAGCACGAATACCCATGTCTAAGTTATGCAAGTTACGTATGTGAATTCATGTTAGTATGTGCAGAAGCGGCCCCAAGCGGGATCCAAAGAATCCCTCGACGCCAAGTAAGTATGTTGACGTGCAAGAAAATATTTTCAAGTTTTTTAGGTATGCTAAATGTCTTGTGACCAAATTTATGTATGGGGTTGGAAAGCGTTAAATCATGAACGGGGACCAACCCACCCCGTTAAATTATGAACGGGTTTAGATCGAGAATGGAAAGCGTTAAATAATGAATGGGGACCAATCAGCCCGTTAAATTATGAACGGGATCTCATGTATGTGGCAGTAGATACGTCCCTGTCATCCCAGTACTGTGGTATGATCTGATCAGGCGATTATGTTATGGGTCACTTGCATTGAAACTTATATTTACGCAAAATGATGAAGTTATGCATGTTCAAGTATGCAAGCATGTTTAAGAAAAGTTTATGTTGATGGCACGTCTAAGTATGTATAGACGTATGTTCAAGTTTATTTCATGTTCAAGTTCAAGTTTCAAGTATGTATGTCTTATTTTAAAGTTGCACGTGATCTTATTATGTATTATTCGTTACTTCTAGTTTATACGTGTTGAGTCTTTAGACTCACTAGACTTGATCGATGCAGGTGAGGATGTTTATGAGGAGGCTAGAGGTGGTGACCAAGGAGCAGGCTTGGACTGAGCGGGAGGCTAAACCCGAGGACCGCCCATGTTTTGAAATTTTTATGAAATGATCAAATACTCTGATTTTATGTCTTGATTTATGATGTTTTGAACAAGTATTTTTCTTTAGTAAACTTTGTATCTGATCACAATTTGAAATGGTATTTTATATTTAAGAAATTTTTTAATTTTTCCGTAAATTTTAAGTAGCAAAAGTACGGTACGTTACAATTGGTATCAGAGCCGTGTTCTTGTAAAGGGTTATGCCTACCGCCAGTCGCAAGAAGCTCACAAAGTCACACCTCAAGTCTGTAAGTTTTAAAGTTTTGAGTAATGTTATGTACTAAGCATTAAGCCATGATTTCAGCATGTCTATGTTTTAAGTTCAATTTACGTGCATCTTATGTTATTGATATCATGTTCATGCATCTGGGGTTTACGTGTTGGGTAAATTTTTGGAATAGTATGCCTCCTAGACATCTAATTTACCGCGAAGCTAGGGAAGAGGGCCAAGAGCCTCGAGATGAGGAGAGGGACAATCCCCCACCTCCATCGCCAGACATGCAAGCACAGATGCTTGCAGGTATGACTCAGTTCTTCGCACAATTTGCTGGGAACCAGGCTGCAGTAGATGCAGGGGCGAGGCCCCGACCTGAGGCGGTGTATGAAAGATTCAGAAGGATGAGTCTAAAGGAGTTTTCAGGTACCACTCACCCGATGATAGCTGAGGGATGGATTAAGTCCATCGAGGTAATCTTTGATTTTATGGAACTGACCGATGCAGATAGGGTCAGGTGTGCCACGTTTCTTCTGACAGGGGACGCCAGACTATGGTGGGAGAGTGCGTCCGTGGCAGTCAACTTGCAAGCGCTGCCTTGGAATGGTTTCAAGGAGGTGTTCTACTCCAAGTACTTCACTGAGGAAGTACGCTCCAGATTGACTAGGGAGTTCATGACGCTGCGACAGGGAGACAGTAGCGTGGCAGACTTTGTCAGGAAGTTTGAGAGGGGGTGTCACTTTGTACCCCTGATAGCTATTGATGCCCAGAGTAAGCTGAGGCATTTCATGGATGGATTGCAGCCGATCCTGCGCCGTGATGTGTGAGTAGCTGGTCCTACTAGCTATACAGTCGCCGTATCTAGAGCATTGGCGGCAGAGCAGGATCTGAGGGATATTGAGATGGACAGGCAGGGCAAGAGGCCCTATCAGGTACCACCGCAACACCAGCAGCAGCCTCAGAGGCCTCAGTTTAAGAAACAGTATCAGGGGCCACCAGGGAAGAACCCCTACGAGGGAACGCCAAGAGGCAAGGGTCCGATTCAGCAGCAGGGGGTAGCTCAGAAGCACGGAAATTACCCGGTGTGCCCTAAGTGCAACCGCCAGCATCCGGGGCAGTGCCTATATGGGTCATGCAAGTGTTTTAAATGTGGAGCTACTGAACACAAGATAAAAGAGTGCCCACAGTGGAATCAGCCAACTCAGGGCAGAGTGTTCTCCATGCATGCACAGGAGGCAAACCCAGACACGAAATTGCTGACCAGTAAACTTCTCTACCTAAGCTCAGCATTACTTTGCCTTGCATGTTGGAATTTTATTTGGGATTATTAGTGTGCTAGTAATACTTTTGAGTGACTTGGAATACTAATTTCTTCGATTCTTGAGGTTAAATGTTAGTAATTTGGGATATAAGTTGTGTTGTGCTAACATCTCCTAGGAAATATTTTCATTAATAGACTAGCTACCCAGACCTTGATAGATTCAGGAGCCACCCATTCATTTATTTCGTAAACGTTCGCTAGTCACTTGGATATCAAGACCATTGGACTCGACATGAATTATTCAGTGCCATCAGGGGAAGAATTATCAGCTACTAGTGTGGTCAGAGACATTGATCTAGAATTACACTGCCACCTAGTGTATGCCGACTTGATCTTCTTACCAATTCCAGAGTTTGATATCGTTCTGGGGATGGAATGGATGACGAGGAACAAAGTCTTGATTGATTTTCAAAAGAGATCAGTTTTGGTTCGACCGGTGGGCAACGATCAGTTCCTGTTTGAACCAGCCAGATGGAGAAGTTTCCCTCGCATGATCTCTTGCATGCAGGCTTGGAGACTTATTTCTAAGGGGTGTCAGGCCTTCTTGGCCAGCGGTATTTCTGCACTTGACGTGCCCACTCCATCACTATCAAATGTGCCAGTAGTAAGAGACTACCCAGACGTCTTTCCTAACGACGTCACAGGTCTTCCACCAGAGAGAGAGGTGGAGTTTGCAATCGATCTTATGCCAGGCACTGTGCCAATCTCTAAGGCACCGTACCGACTAGTTCCAGCTGAGATGTTAGAACTCAAGCAATAGATTCAGGAGCTTCTCGACAAGAAATTTATCCGCCCTAGTTTCTCACCGTGTGGCGCACCAGTACTTTTTGTAAAGAAGAAGGATGAGAGTATGAGACTGTGCATCGATTACCGAGAGTTGAACAAGGTAACGATAAAGAACAAGTACCCACTTCCTAGGATTGAAGACTTGTTTGATCAGTTGCAGGGAGCCACCGTGTTCTCTAAGATAGATCTTCGATCAGGGTATCACCAGCTGAAGGTGAGGGATGCAGATGTGCACAAGACAGCCTTCGAGACCAGGTATGGGCATTACGAATTATTAGTGATGCCATTTGGACTGACGAATGCTCCAGTAGTTTTCATGGATCTCATGAACCGAGTATTCCAGCCTTAATTAGACCAATTCGTCATAGTGTTCATTGACGATATCCTTTTTTACTCGAAGAGCCATGAGGAGCGCAACCAGCATTTGAGGACAATTCTACAGACCTTACAGAGTCGCAAATTATTTGCGAAGTTCAGTAAGTGCGAGTTTTTGTTGGAGAAGGTAGCGTTTTTGGGTCACATTATATCTAACAATGGGATTGAGGTAGATCGAGCCAAGGTGGCAGCAGTTAGAGATTGGGTTGAACCGAAGAATGCATTAGAGATCCGCAGTTTTCTGGGTTTAGCCGGTTACTACCGTAAGTTCATTCAGGGGTTTTCGTCCATAGCAGTGCCACTCACTTCACTGACCAAGAAGAATGCTAAGTTCTTGTGGAGTGGCGAGTGTCAGAAGAGCTTCGATACTTTGAAGGAAGCTCTTATTTCAGCGCCAGTGTTAGCCATGCCGACAGGGCAAGGTGATTTTGTGCTATACACCGATGCATCTAAGCTCGGGTTAGGAGCAGTTTTGATGCAGCAGGGTCGAGTTATAGCTTATGCTTCCAGGAAGATTAAAGTACACGAGAAGAACTACCCGACGTATGACTTAGAATTAGCCGCCATTGTCTTTCTGTTGAAGATTTGTAGACATTACTTTTACGGTGAGAAATGTCAGATATTCACTGATCATAAGAGTCTCAAGTATTTCTTCACGCAGAAGGAACTGAACATGAGAAAGAGACGGTGGTTATAGTTGGTGAAAGACTACGACTGCAAGATTAGCTACCATCTGAGAAAGGCTAATGTTGTCGCAGACGCCTTGAGCAGGAAAGTGGCAGTTGTAGCACATTTGTCAGTGCAGAGACCTCTTCAGTCTGAGATTCAGAAGTTTGGTTTAGAGGTTTATAGCAAGGGCAGAGCTCCAAGTCTGTCAAATCTGAAATTCCAATCTTCTCTGCTAGACCGTATTCGTACAGGTCAGTCTTCGGATGAGCAGTTACAGAAATGGAGACAGGAGGATGAAGCCAAGGGCAGTGTACTCTACACAGTGTCTGATAGTATTGTGAGATACAGAGGTAGAATGTGGGTGCCTAGTGTTGATTCGATCAGAGAGGATATTCTGACAGAGACACACGCATCTCCGTATTCTATTCACCCAGGAGGTACCAAAATGTACAAAGACTTGTAGATTTTGTATTGGTGGCCAGTCATGAAGCGAAACATCCGCAGATTTGTGTCTCAATGCCTCACTTGTCAGCAGGTGAAAACAGAGCATTAGAGGCCAGCAGGAATACTTAAGCCACTCCCCATCCCAGAATGGAAATGGGAGAATATCGCCATAGACTTTGTAGTTGGTTTATCGAGGTCAGTCAGAGGATTTAATTCTATTTGGGTTATAGTGGATCGACTAACTAAGTCGGCACACTTCTTGCTAGTAAAGACGACTTTCTCCGTGACACAGTATGCAGAGCTCTATATCAAGGAGATAGTTCGATTGCATGGGATCCCAGTTTCAATTGTGTCCGATAGGGACCCGAGGTTTACTTCGTCCTTTTGGAGGAGCTTACATGCAGCCATGGGAACGAAGTTGCTTTTCAGTACAGCTTTTCACCCGCAGACAGATGGCCAATCTGAGCGAGTGATTCAATTTTTGGAAGATTTATTGCGAGCCTATATGATCGATTTCAAAGGGACTTGGGAATCAAATATACCTCTAGTGGAGTTTACCTACAACAACAGTTTCCAATCGTCCATTGGTATGGCTCCCTACGAGGCGTTGTATGGAAGGAAGTGCAGATCGCCGATTCATTGGGATGAAGCCGGTGAAAGAGCAGAACTTGGTCAGGAGATAGTTCAGCATACTGTAGATGTGGTGGTCAAGATTCGAGACAGAATGAAGACCGCCCAGAGTCGTCAAAAGAGCAATGCCGTTAAGAGGATAAGAGATCTCGATTTTTCCATAGTTGATCACGTCTTCGTAAATATGCACCCATGGAGGGTGTTCTGAGCTTTGGAAAGAGAGGCAAGCTGAGTCCGAGGTTTATTGGACCTTTCGAGATTCTTGACAGAGTTGGGACACTAGCTTATCGTGTTGACCTTCCGCAGAATCTATCCGAGGTACACAATGTGTTCCACGTCTCGATGGTGAGGAAGTATCTAGCTAACCCTTCGCATGTTCTGGGTTATGAGCCATTGCAACTTGCTCTAGGTCTGTCATATGAGGAAAGACCCGTCCAAATCCTAGACAGACAGGAGTGGAGAATTCGGAAGAAAGTGACCAAGTTGGTCAAAGTTCGGTGGCTAAATCAATCCGTGGAAGAAGCCACTTGGGAGTCAGAAGCGGACATGAGGATTCGCTACCCGGAGTTGTTTGGTAAGATTTAATTTCTAGGACGAAATTTTTATAAGCGGGGGAGGAACTATAGTGCCCAAATTCAGTACACGTATAACCCATGAATTTATTTAATTCTTAAGTCATTTATTTAAGTTTAAATGTGCATTAGCCATGCACGAATTATTTAAATACATTATTTTAAATTATTCATGTTTTGGTGAGGCACGTTAAAATGTTTTTCGAGTTTAATGTTTCAGGCGATTATTCGAGGCGGGATCGAGGAACAGAGACCGGTGACGAGTTTGGCAATTTGTAAACGTGGTATTTTATTTTTAAGTTAAGGATAGGGTATTTTAAATAATTTATTAAGTTTTAGTATTTTAAAAGCTAATTTGTTTATTTAGTGATTTAAGAGTCCGAAACTTTTAAAATTAGCATTTTGTGTGTTTTAATTTAAATTAAGGAATTTTGTTAAAGTTAGAGGTGGATTAGCATTTTTATTAGCTTGTTATTTATTAATTAAGCAAGTTTTTATCCTAATTAACACCAATCACCCGCACACACACTTTACACACACTAAATAACTCTAAAACACACACACTTCATTATTCAGATTTTATTATTTTTGAGAGGAGAAAACTAGGGTTCTTAGTAGAGAGAGCAGCCGCCCCCTCCCTCAGATTTACCAGGAAGATTTCTTTGAGTTTTCATCAAAGAAAATAGCGCCACGTTCGTCCCGGATCAACCTCGCTTCCTTCCCCGCGTCGGTATCGTCGTTACGGTATTTTTAAATATCAAAAAGCGCGTATAATCTGTTATTTCTGCATCGATCTCTTCATATTATGTGTTGTGTTATTTTTATGCGTAAAAATTCATGTGTGACGTTCGTCGTTTGAGCGGAAATTTGTTTGGATCAGTTTTGAAATAATTTTAGATCTGAAAACTCGTTTTTACTGTCTTTTTAAATACTGCGATTTTTTCGGTCGTGATTCTGAGAAAATATTTTCCACAAAAAATTGTATAACTTTTCGATACCTTCGATTTGACAGTAAACTCGAAATATTTGGATAAACATTGAGTGAGTTATGACGTTTTTCGTGGGACGGCTCAAACTGCGTTTTTCGGAAAATTATGTATAGATGTGTTCTTGAGATTTTATTGTTGCAGGCTTTGTTGGGAATCGACGGGTGATCGTTGGTGTGTCTAGGTATGCTTAGTATGATGTTGGGATGTTATTTGATATGTCATTTAGTGTCGATAGGCATGTGAATGCATTAGAAGTCGTAGGAAACGAATTGGTTCAGTTGCTTGAATTGTATGTGTCGTAGGGTGGACGTCGTTGCTTTGGGTGTTTGTGCGAATTTGGCTCGATGTTATGGCATGCTAAGATGTGTGTCGGGGTCGGTTCATAGTCCGTACGATCGAGTTTAGAGTATTAAGCAATACGTGTATTAAATTTTCGTGGTTTTCAAACTTGCGCAGGTACACGGACCCGGACACGGACTCTGGCACGGGGTCTGTGTCTTTATTTCTCTTTGGTGCCATTTTTGCTACCCAATACGGACCCGGAGCCGGACCGGGGCACGGGGTCCGTGTCCCTTCAATTGCCGAGTATCCCATTTTGCACACCTACACGGACTCGGAGCCGGACCAGGGCACGGGGTCCGTGTCCCTTCTTTCTTGTTGGTATTCCCTTTGCGCACCTACACAGACCCATACACGGACCCGGGCACGGGGTCCATGTACTTCATGTTTTGGGAAAATTTTATTGTGTCCTTTGGAGTTTCATGTCTGGGTTTAGAATGATGATTTAAATGAGGTCAAGTTACGAGTGTTCTAGAATGTCATTAAGTTATTTATTGAATTCGGGGTGAGCATGAATACCCACGTCTAGGTTATGCAAGTTACGTATGTGAATTCATGTTATTATGTGCAGAAGCGGCCCCAAGCGACATCCAACGAATCCTTCGACGCCAAGTAAGTATGTTGACGTGCAAGAAAATATTTTCAAGTTTTTGAGGTATGCTAAATGTCTTGTGATCAATTTATGTATGGGGTTGGAAATAGTTAAATCATGAACTCGAACCAACCCACCCCGTTAAATTATGAACGGGTTTAGATCGAGATTAGAAATCGTTAAATCATGAACGGGGACCAATCGGCCCGTTAAATTATGAACGAGGATCTCATGTATGTGGTATTGGATACGTCCATGTCATCCCAATACTATGTTTTAGTCTGATCAGGCGATTATGTTATGTGTCACTTGCATTGAAACATATCTCTACGCAAAATGACGAAGTTATATATGTTCAAGTATGTTCAAGTATACAAGCATGTTTAACAAAAGTTTATGTTGATGGCACGTCTAAGTATGTATGTACGTATGTTCAAGTTTATTTCAAGTTCAAGTTCAAGTTTCAAGTATGTATGTCATATTTTAAAGTTGCATGTGATCTTATTATGTATTATTCTTACTTCTAGTTTATATGTGTTGAGTCTTTAGACTCAATAGACTTGATCGATGCAGGTGAGGACGTTTATGAGGAGGCTGAAGGTGGGGACCAAGGAGCAGGCTTGGAATGAGCGGAGGCTAAAGCCGAGGACCGCCCATGTTTTGAAATTTTTATGAAATGATCAAATACTCTGATTTTATGTCTTGATTTATGATGTTTTGAACAAGTATTTTCTTTAGCAAACTTTGTATCTGATCACAATTTGAAAGGGTATTTTATATTTAAGAAAATTTTTTATTTTTCCACAAATTTTAAGTAGCAAAATTACGGTACGTTACAGTAATATTGAATGCATTTAAATGTCATATATTCGTTGATTTGTCTTGAGTAGACATGTCAACATTCTTCAGACAAGCGTACACTGTGGTATTCTAATATGTGGTGCTTCCAATACATGTTCGATTGTTTGATAGGCTCTTTAACTGAGGACATGTCAAGACGATTTATCAGTTGACTCTATAGCCGATTCGATGAACTGAATATGTAACTGTTCAGTCTTACTTAATAGTTCAATTCGCTACTTAGCTACAGTTAGCATTAATCAGTTCAATTGCCTTCAATTGTTTAGCACATTTATTATCAGTCAGAAAACTTCAGTTTAAGTCATTTCAGTTTAGTTACGTTCAGTTGATTTGATCAGTTCGGTAATCTTCAAACGCTCAATTTGTCGAACTACGAAATTCTGATTCCAACAATTTCTCCCTTTTTGATGTTTGACAAAACTTAGAGTTTAAGAACCGACATGAACTGAACCTTGTAGATAAAATAATCTTTCACTATACAAATTCGTACAAAGAATGAAAAAATTATTAAAGGAAAGAAAGAATATCTTTTAATTCATACTCTGCCAAATCAAAGAATAAACAGATAAAGAGTGTCTTCTAACGGATCTTTATTTCTTAGCTCTTTTATCAGCCAGTTCTTGATCAGTTGGTTGTCTCGGTCTCTTCTTTGATTGCTGTTGCTGCTCTTCTTTCCCCTTTTTGTCAACACCACCTACTCGTTTGGATAAATACGGACTTCTGTAGTGACTTGATATATAGCATTTAACATTTGTTCTTGCATCAAATCCATTCTCTTTGCTTGTTTGTATGAAATCAATCCAATTGATAAGCATGTCTTGAGTTTGGAAAAGAGCTGGTATTGTCACTCTTTCCTTCTTCAACTGATCTACTAGGAGAAATAAGGAAGTAATATCTTTAGTAACCCGCTGGAGGCTCTTTATAGTATTCTCCTTCATAAAATCAATCTTTAACGTATGCAGCAGTTGGGTTGAATTCATATAAAAAATAGTTGAAATTAGATTGTGTAAAGTGGACTGAATTTCTTCAATCATAATGTCAGTAGCCACAGGCATCTCAGGAGATAGTGTTTCAGTTGTATCTGGATCTTCTTCCTTGTCTTCTTCATTGAAAATAACCATTACCAATTGTGGTGCTTCAGTCTCAGCTTGAGCTAGTTCAGCAATAATTTCTTCAACTGGTTCCTGATGAGTGTCTTGAGCAGAGGTAGAAGTTTGAGCAGCAGTTGAGATGGTTGGCACTTGCACATATTCTTTTTGTCTGAGTGCAACTTACTCAGTTCAGCTTGATTCTGTTGTCCAATCGTGGCGGCCAACTGAACTAGTTCTTCAGCTTCTTGTAACACAGCCTCTGAGGCTGGTTGTTCTATTGTTCTAGTCTTCAACTGATTGATCAGTTATAAGATTCAGCTGGATGTCAGTGGCAACTGATTGTATCACTTCGTCGACATTTGCCAGTGACAACTTAGCATCTATATACAGCTGAAAACTAACTGGAGGAGATTTTGTAGAAGCAGAATAAGATGATGGTTGAGCATCCTGAGAATAGGAACAGTCACTTGCTCATAAATTTGTTCAGCAACTGGTTCCTTGGATGACTCTGGCTAAGCTGTAGATGTTTCATCGTGCTCAGCTGATGTTGAGCTCTGGGAATTAACTAGTATGTACAGTTGTTGATTTAATTCCAAAGCTTTGATCCTCAATTGCAACGATAAGAGATCAGAGTCTAACTGCTGAAAAAATTCTCTGTCATTGTAGGTAGTTGGACTGAACGGATCATAATTCATTCTCAACTGAGCTGCTACTTCAGTTAGCTTTTTCACCTGCATCAGATCAAAAAATTAGGTTTTCCTCTCCAGTGCTTGAGCGATTGTGACAACTTTAACTATCTTCACGACTATTGTCTCCAAGGGGATGAACTTGTTTAAAACTGATGTCTTCTTCAAACGCCTGACAAACACTTCAGTCATATATCTGACCTATTCATCATAAGTTTCAAACTTTGATTAAGAAAACTTATTTATTTCATTCCTTATAAGATCGATGTGATTTGAATTGGGTTTATAGGTTTGGGATCTTCAATCAACTTGCACTGACCTTTTGGATCAGTTAGGGTGTGAGAAATGCTTAGCCCTGAGGTGGTGGCATCCACCTTCACTGAAATTAAGACACCCTTAGGTTGAGCAACTTGTAGAACAGTTGCTCTGTCAACAACGATGGATGGTGCGTGAAGTCCAAACAATGTAATTTTTTCAGCTGATTCGGTGATAATATTCTTTAGAGGAGCATTTGGCTTTGTTTGCTAAGGTTCTTCAGCTGATAATGCAACTTGTGACACCCTGACCCGTTACAATTAAAATACAGCGGAATTTAAAATTTTCTTTCAAATGGAAGGAGTTTCAAAATACATTTCATAAAATGTTTACAAAATAAACACATGATCATTCAAATGACATACAAAATACAAAATAATCATTCTTATGATCATGTCCCAAAATGATACAAAATATCCTTCCTTCCAACGGTGCATGCATATGACCCCCATCCACGATCACTGCCCCGGTCTGTCGCTCTTATCTGCATCACATGAATAAACTGAAATGAGAATAAATCTCAGCAAGTGGAACTCTTACATAGCAATGATACATAGTATACACTGTAAAACATGGCTTTTAAATCATAAATACCATCGACTCTGAAACATGAATAACGTAGCAATAACTGTAGCAATAGCAATGGCAATAGATAGCAAAACGATGGTATTCTCTTTTCTATGGTTGGATTGATATCAATAGTATCTGTGACTATGGTTGCCAATATCCCATCGATATAAATCGATAACTGTGAGGGGATAAAAGCCTATGGTCGATGATCATCTAATTGCATGCAATGCTCTGACTATGATAAATCAATCCAATAAAACATTTGAATTCTCAATAGCATTTAAGGCCGTCGTTTCGCAATCTCATAATATATCTTGTATTCCCTTTATAACAATGGTGAGACATACAATGCCTCCAATAGATAATCAATGAAACGAATACATAGCAATGGATCAATGGAAGGGAATAACGCTTTGAAACCTTTAAAACACAATACATATATTATCATGTGAGCAAAAAGGATGAAATTCCACTTACTACCAATAGAACACCTCCAACTACACTCTTGGTACACCACCTACAACAATAATCCATAAATAACACCAATGTCAACTCTATATCCACAAGTACAAGCCAAATAATCCATTAAACAACTCAAACATCAAATCCAAAATAACCCTTAACTCAAAACCTCGTTAGAATCGCACCAAAAACTTACCTAAGCTTCCTTATACCACGGAGGACGATGATCTCAAGTCGGAAATCCAAATAACTCCAAGAATCAAAGATAGAAAGCTAAAGAAATGGATGAAAACCCTTGCCAATGGAGAGAAAATCGGTAAAGAAGAGAAGGAATAGGATAAGGTATGGCCAACAACTCCCAAAAAGTGACTAAATAACTCGCCCATACTTACACCGCGGGTGCGCCAACACAAGCACCGCGGGTGCGCCATGCTCACGGCATTCCAAAATAAATCCCATGCACGAACACCGCGGGTGCGGTGCTACAATTACCGCGGGTGCGGTCTCACCGCGGGTGCGGTCCTTGCACTGCCGCGGGTGCGGTGATGCCACGGCCCTCCAAAACCAAAATCATGAATAGTACACCGCGGGGGCACTCATCTAAGAGCGCGGGTGCACTCTACTCACGGCAATGAACAGTAACAAAACAACTAAAAATCGATTCGAAACGCTGAAACGAACAATCAACAACAACTAACACCTCAAATAAATAATAACCAATAATACTATAGCCCAAAACACAACTATAATCATCTAATCACAAAACCCAATTAACACAATAAAGCTTAAACCGTACCGTACACCGGGCTCAGCTATTACAATCTCCCCTCCTTAGAGGAATTTCGTCCGCGAAATTGACGTCACTGCACGAACAACTCAGGATACCTCTCTCTCATCTCAATCTCTGGTTCCCACGTAGCCTCCTCGATCAAATGGTTCCTCCAAAGGACTTTAACGATGCCGATCTCTTTGTTCCTCAGAACTCTAACTGTGCGATCCAAAATCTGAATCGGAATCTCATGGTAAGTCAGATTCGGCGTCAAGTCCAATGGCTCGTGGCGAAGAACATGGGAAGGATCTGCAATATACTTCCTGAGCATCGATACATGAAACACATTATGGACTCTGTCAAGATCGGGCGGTAGGGCTAATCTGTAGGCTCTGTCACCAACTCTGTCCAATATCTCGAATGGACCAATGAATCTAGGACTCAACTTGCCCTTCTTGCCAAATCTCATCACACCCTTGAGAGGTGCTATCTTCAAAAAAACATGATCGCCAACCTCAAACTGCAAAGGTCTGCGACGAACATCTGCATAACTCTTCTGGCTCGACTGAGCAGTCTTCATCCTCTCTCTGATAACTGCAACAACATCGGCAGTCTGCTGGACCAACTCGGGACCCAACATCTTCCTCTCTCCAACCTCATCCCAAAACAAAGGAGATCTGCACTTCCTGCCATAAAGTGCCTCATACGGTGCCATGCCAATCGTCGCCTGGTAGCTATTGTTGTACGTGAACTCCACAAGTGGCAACTTAGAATCCCAACTACCAGAATAGTCAATAGTACAAGCTCTGAGCATATCCTCCAGAATCTGAATGACTCTCTCTGACTGACCGTCGCTCTGAGGATGATAAGCTGTACTGAAAGATAATCGAGAACCCATAGCTCTATGCAAACTTTTCCAGAACTCTGAGGTAAATCTAGGGTCACGATCAGACACAATCGACACGGGCACACCATGAAGTCTAACAATCTCTGCAATGTAGTCCTCGGCATACTGAGACATCGAATACGTCGTCTTGACTGGGAGAAAGTGCGCTGACTTGGTCAATCTATCAACAATAACCCAAATGGAATTGAAACCCTTCTGCGTCCTGGGTAAACCAGTCACGAAATCCATAGTGATATGCTCCCACTTCCACTGAGGAATCGGCAAAGAAAGCAATGTCCCAGCAGGTCTCTGGTGCTCAATCTTTACCTGCTGACAAGTAAGGCACTGAGAAATGAACAAAGCAATATCTCTCTTCATACCTGGCCACCAGTATAGTCGACGAAGATCCTGATACATCTTCGTACTGCCTGGATGAATCGAATAAGGTGCGGTATGAGCCTCTGTCAAGACGTCTCTACGAATATCGTCGCCAGAAGGAACACAAATGCGGCCTCTGAAAGTTACCAAATCATCACCATTCAGACTAAACTCTGAATTCCCTCTAGCCTCGGCTCTAGCTCTCAACTCTGCCAACTGAACATCAGTCGACTGCTCTCTACGGATCCTGTCCGTCAAAGTAGATCGAATAACCAACGCTGACAAACGAGCAATGGTCCCTGGAATCACCAGATCAATCTCCTCTCTCTGCAAATCCATCAACAATGGTCTCTGAATCAAAGAACTCAATGAAGCACTCGACTTGCGGCTCAAAGCATCAGCCACCACATTCGCCTTTCCTGGGTGATAGCTGATAGTCACATCATAATCCTTGACCAGCTCTAACCACCTCCTCTGTCGCATATTGAGCTCTTTCTGCGAGAACAGATACTTCAAACTCTTGTGGTCTGTGAAGATCTCACACTTTTCGCCATACAGATAATGTCTCCAAATCTTAAGGGCGAAAACCACAGCTGCAAGCTCCAAATCGTGCGTCGGATAATTCTTCTCATAATCCTTCAACTGGCGAGACGCATAGGCAATGACCTTACCTCGCTGCATCAACACTGCACCAAGGCCTCTCTTCGACGCATCGGTATAGACCACAAAATCCTCTGAACCACTGGGCAAAGAAAGAACAGGAGCTGTCGTCAATCTGTCCTTCAACTCCTGAAATGCACTCTGGCAATCGATAGACCACTCGAACTTCACAGTCTTCCTCGTCAGATTGGACAATGGCAAGGCAATCTTGGAGAAACCTGAAATGAAACGACGATAGTAACCTGCCAAACCAAGGAAACTGCGAACCTCTGAAACAGTGGTAGGAATAGGCCAACTCTGAATCGCCTCTATCTTCAACGGATCAACAGCAATGCCATCTCTCGAAACAACATGGCCTAGAAAAGAAATCTGATCCAGCCAAAACTCACACTTCTTCAGCTTGGCAAACAACCTCTTCTCTCGCAACAACTGAAGAACAACTCTGAGATGCTCGGCATGAAGCTCTCTGGTCTTGGAATAGATCAAGATATCGTCGATGAAAACAATGACAAAGCTATCCAGATAAGGCTTGAACACACGGTTCATTAGGTCCATGAAGACTGAAGGGGCATTGGTCAAACCAAAAGACATGACAAGAAACTCATAGTGACCGTACCTGGTCCGGAAAGCTGTCTTAGGGATATCAGACTCCCTAACCTTCAACTGATAGTAGCCAGACCGAAGATCAATCTTCGAGAACACAGTGGCACCATGGAGCTGATCAAACAAATCATCTATCCGAGGCAACGGATACTTGTTCTTGACATTCACTTTGTTAAGCTCCCTGTAGTCGATACACAGCCGCAAGGAACCATCCTTCTTCTTGACAAACAGAACCGGAGCTCCCCAAGGCGAAGAACTCGGACGAATAAAGCCTTTGTCTAAAAGATCCTGCAACTGCGCCTTCAACTCCTTCATCTCGGTAGGGGCCATCCTGTACGGAGCCTTAGAAATAGGAACCGTACCTGGAGCTAAATCGATCACAAACTCAACATCTCTATCCGGCGGCAAACCCGGAACATCATCCTCAAACACATCAGCAAACTCTCTCACCACATCAATATCATCTACATTCAACTTAATCAATCTATCAACATCCACAATAGAAGCAAGAAACCCATCGCAACCTCTACACAACAATCTCTCAGCATCAAAGCAAGAAATAAAAGGAAGGACCAGCGAAGTACCTGCACTGGCGAGCGCTCCTCCCTGGCCATCATCTGCAAAAGTCACCTTCTTAGCAACACAATCGATAACTGCACGGTAAGTCGAAAGCCAATCCATGCCAAGAATAACGTCGAAAGCAACCATAGGGATAACAATCAAATCAGCGAAGACAACTCGCTCCTCAATACGAACAGGGCACGCAAAGACAATCGATGTCGGGCACAAGACATCCCCCGAAGGTAAAACAACATTAAGATGGAGGGGAAGAATAGAAGGAACTATACCCAAAGATCTCAAAAATAATTCAGACATAAAAGAATGAGTAGCACCAGTATCAATCAAAGTAGTAGCTACTCTGCCTGAAATCAAAATAGTACTAAGGATCAATGAAGAATCACGATTAATACCTTCCTTCGTCATCGAAAAGATACGACCCTGCACCTTCCCTTGGCTATCTCCCCTCGGGCAATTCCTGGCAACGTGGCCTGCCGCGCCACAACGAAAACAAGTATGAGTGCCCAATCTGCACTCTCCTCGATGATGCTTACCACACTTTGGACACTGCGGCTTCTCAGGATCAAATGGAGCAACTGGAACTGGCGGAGGTCTAGGACTCGACTCCATCTTGCCCTTGCCCTTGAAACGATCCCTGCCCCTCTGATTAGAACCCTGGCCTCTCTGAGCAACAGCTTGGTGCCTCTCTTGCCTCTCCCTGGCGATGTCCTTCTCGTCTTGCTCGGCCAACAAAGCTTTGGACACAATCTCCTTGAAAGTAACAGCCTTGGACATGTTAATGTCCCGACGAATCTCAGCTCTAAGGCCTCGAATGAAATGAGCGCCTTTATCTTTGTCGTTCGAAGCAACATACGGAGCAAAAAGGCAACCCTCCTCGAACTTCAGAATATACTGGCCAACATCCAAGCTCCCCTGTCGAAGCTCCAAGAACTCCGTAACCTTCCTCGCTCGAAGTGCATCGGGGAAATACTTGTCATAGAACAAGTCAGTGAACTCTGACCACTTCAGTGCCGCAACATCCACTCCAACTTTCGTAGCATTCCACCAGATACGTGCAGCTTTAACTAGCAAGAACACTGCACAGCTAATCCTGTCTTTGTCCTCATACTGGAGATGATCGAAGATAGCTTCAAGCGCCTTGACCCACTCGACAGCAACTAGAGGATCGGTGCTACCTGCGAATTCCGGTGGATCCATTCTCTTAAAAGCAGAAAAGACGGCATCAGTGCCAACTGCCTGAGCAACCTGACCTCTCACTTGGCCTCGACCCTGTCCTGCCCCTTGCAATCGGAGCAACTGCTGAATCTGATCGCTATGCACCTTAGCCTGCTCCTTAAGCAACTTGCCGAACTCGTCAACAACTCTCGAGGAAGAACTATCCTCACCCTCTGCCGCCTTACGCTTAGGAGGCATACTCTACAATTGCTCACAAGACACAATCAATATATAACAATGAATAGATGCAAGAAAACATACCCGGACAGTTGAAAGTAGACGAAGTCATATGCATTGGTCCGAAGAACCGGTGCTCTGATACCACTAAATGTGACACCCTGACCCGTTACAATTAAAATACAGCGGAATTTAAAATTTTCTTTCAAATGGAAGGAGTTTCAAAATACATTTCATAAAATGTTTACAAAATAAACACATGATCATTCAAATGACATACAAAATACAAAATAATCATTCTTATGATCATGTCCCAAAATGATACAAAATATCCTTCTTTCCAACGGTGCATGCATATGACCCCCATCCACGATCACTGCCCCGGTCTGTCGCTCTTATCTGCATCACATGAATAAACTGAAATGAGAATAAATCTCAGCAAGTGGAACTCTTACATAGCAATGATACATAGTATACACTGTAAAACATGGCTTTTAAATCATAAATACCATCGACTCTGAAACATGAATAACGTAGCAATAACTGTAGCAATAGCAATGGCAATAGATAGCAAAACGATGGTATTCTCTTTTCTATGGTTGGATTGATATCAATAGTATCTGTGACTATGGTTGCCAATATCCCATCGATATAAATCGATAACTGTGAGGGGATAAAAGCCTATGGTCGATGATCATCTAATTGCATGCAATGCTCTGACTATGATAAATCAATCCAATAAAACATTTGAATTCTCAATAGCATTTAAGGCCGTCGTTTCGCAATCTCATAATATATCTTGTATTCCCTTTATAACAATGGTGAGACATACAATGCCTCCAATAGATAATCAATGAAACGAATACATAGCAATGGATCAATGGAAGGGAATAACGCTTTGAAACCTTTAAAACACAATACATATATTATCATGTGAGCAAAAAGGATGAAATTCCACTTACTACCAATAGAACACCTCCAACTACACTCTTGGTACACCACCTACAACAATAATCCATAAATAACACCAATGTCAACTCTATATCCACAAGTACAAGCCAAATAATCCATTAAACAACTCAAACATCAAATCCAAAATAACCCTTAACTCAAAACCTCGTTAGAATCGCACCAAAAACTTACCTAAGCTTCCTTATACCACGGAGGACGATGATCTCAAGTCGGAAATCCAAATAACTCCAAGAATCAAAGATAGAAAGCTAAAGAAATGGATGAAAACCCTTGCCAATGGAGAGAAAATCGGTAAAGAAGAGAAGGAATAGGATAAGGTATGGCCAACAACTCCCAAAAAGTGACTAAATAACTCGCCCATACTTACACCGCGGGTGCGCCAACACAAGCACCGCGGGTGCGCCATGCTCACGGCATTCCAAAATAAATCCCATGCACGAACACCGCGGGTGCGGTGCTACAATTACCGCGGGTGCGGTCTCACCGCGGGTGCGGTCCTTGCACTGCCGCGGGTGCGGTGATGCCACGGCCCTCCAAAACCAAAATCATGAATAGTACACCGCGGGGGCACTCATCTAAGAGCGCGGGTGCACTCTACTCACGGCAATGAACAGTAACAAAACAACTAAAAATCGATTCGAAACGCTGAAACGAACAATCAACAACAACTAACACCTCAAATAAATAATAACCAATAATACTATAGCCCAAAACACAACTATAATCATCTAATCACAAAACCCAATTAACACAATAAAGCTTAAACCGTACCGTACACCGGGCTCAGCTATTACACAACTGGAATTACTCGAATTGGTATAGCAGTTAGCGGTGGTTCAACTCCAGTCGGCATAAGGCGAACAGCTGGAATAGCTATAACTACATCTAGCTTGGTCTTCTTGGACCTTGGCTTCTTAACAATTTTCGGAGATGGAGTTTTCTCCGATTCAGTTTTGCTGACAATAATTTCCTTTTGATTGTCTTTGTCTTCGCCAAATCCTATGTTAATGCCTTTTTGACTGATTTGGGAGCTGCCAGCATCCCAATCTCCTTCTTGATCCTAATAAACTGCTCAAGAGAGATGTCCAGCTTTGTCTTTGGTCGGTGAACATTATTGGCATTGAAAACCTTGAATTTGGATGACTTCTCAGCCGGGTGATCCACCAAACCAGATTTCTTCAGCAAGTAGCTGAGTGGCACAATGATAGGTGTGGTTTTTACGCGTTTTATTGCATTAGTTTTAGTCGTGTTTGCATTGTGCATACATGCATTTCATTTACTTTTTGTTCATTTTAGAATAATCATTTGCATATCATCATGTCTCACTGTTCAGTGATGAATTTGCAGGAAAAATGATCCGAAAACAAAAAATGGAGCAAAGTGTACAAAATAGAAGGCAATGGAAAGAATGAGCGGCGCCCGAGCGGCAATTTTCCACCGCCCGGGCGCGAAAGATGAACAGCTGCATAACTTTACAGAAAGGTCGGCGCTCGGGCGGTACTTTTCTACCGCTTGGGCACAAGAGATGTCTTACGAAGGCCAAATTACAGAAGAGTCGGCGCTCGAGCGGTAGTTATCTACCGTCCGAGCGCGAATGCCGCACATCCCAAGCAAGTTTACAGAAGGTGTGGCGCTCGAGCGGTATTTTTCTATCGCCCGAGCGCCACCTATTTTTGGAAAAATATCATGCGCGATTCCTTGCCTTATTGGAGGGAGATGACTGATATGGAAGGGGATTGGACGACTTTTGAAGGGGGATTCAGACATATTCAGACTCGATTCTTCAGCCGCCACAAGCTTTCACTACAAGAAAATATGGATTTAACAACACTCAAAAGACAACGGTTTTTATTAAAACTGTTGTCGTTTTCCTTTTAACAACGGTTTTAACGAAAACCGTTTTCTTTGTGATTTTTTTCTTTGTCAAAGACAACAGTTTGTTGAAAACTGTTGTCGTTTATGGGTCAACAACAACGGTTTGCTAAAACCGTTGTCTATGAGCGTGTTTTTTGGTTGCTATGACAACGGTTTTTTAAACTGTTTTCTTTTTGCTGGTATTTTATTTAGCTAATACAACGGTTTTAATAAAAACCGTTGTATTATATTGGTTACGACAACGATTTTTATACCGTTGTCTATGAGAGTGTTTTTTAGTAGCTACGACAACGGTTATTAATACCGTTGTCTATGAGCGTCTTTTTATGTACCTAAGACAACGGTGTTAAAAATCGTTGTTTATTAACATCAGTGAGAGACAACGGTTTTTTTAGTAGCTATGACTATGCATTATAAAATCGTTGTCTATGTACATTTTTAGGGCCTAAAACAACAGTTTAAAAAAAATCGTTGTCGTATCACTAAACAAAAATAGCTTTTAAAGCAACACTCTAAATCATTTAATTTTTAAAAAACTGTGGTTAAAAAAACCAATATCCCAACCCCACACACTTTAATGCAATTCACACACTTTTAACACAATAGAAATCGTGACACACACACACACACACCGAAATCCTCTCCTGTCGCCCTCCTCTTCCACCCGTCCGTTCGCCGTCGCCGAGGACCGGCGAAGGTAGCCCAGGTCCGGTTGACCTGATTGACACTCTAAATCGGGAGTTTTGAGCAAGGGACGTTCGTGAATCTCAATCCTTTCCTGCGCGCGAGTTGTCATCCCTTTGGGTAAGAATTTCACTCGATATTGTCCAATTTTTGTAGGAATTCCGATTAAAAACATAGATGAAAGATTTATGATCATATTTTGTGGCATTTTCTTTCACGTTGAATGACTCAAGTTGCTTCAGATTTTGAGCAAGGCACGTTCGTGAATCTCTGTCCTTTCCTGCGCGCGCGTTGTCATCCCTTTGGGTAAGAATTTCACTCGATTATTGTCCAATTTTTGTAGGAATTCCGATTAAAAACATAGATGCAAGATTTCTGATCATATTTTATTGCATTTTCTTTCACGTTGATTGACTCAAGTTGCTTCAGATTCGTTGGAGGGATCAAATTTCAAAATATTAAATGAATGTAATTTTTTGTTGGTTCAGATTCGTTACGCTTTGAAATTTTAGGCATTCCCCCACCACACCACACCACACCACAGTACACCACGAACACTCACAGATATAATATATTTGAGCGAATTTGTATGACTTTAGGATGCCTGATATTGTCTAACCAAATTTCTGGAAAGATATTTGAAATGTGATTTATGTATGGTGTTTTGTTGCATTTCGGATTATATATATGAAGATAAACACAACTTGGAAAAATATAGAATTAGAAGTAGCATTCAATTTATTAAACAATAATAGCATAAATTAAAGATAACTGAAATAGGATAAAAACACATATCTAAAACAAATACTTATAACCACATGTTCGTTCCCAGTAGGTGGAGTCCAGTACACAATCACAACTTCACTTTCATCCCTTTCACCCACATTCTTGATCTCCAAATTCAGCTCAATGTTATGGTGACATTTTTCTTTTGAACTTGCTTAACATTTTTCTGCTATGAGAGAACTTGAATGAATTTCTCCGAGTAATATGCTTGTTTAAGAAACTCACTATTCCTTTGCTGAATCATATTTAAGATGCCAGAAGGATCTAACATTGCAAATTAAATATTTTGACTATTTTGTTACTATTTGTTACTTGTGTTTGTGTTAATATATTGTTTTATTTTTTACAACTGTTTTGATGGTGTTGACTCATTGGTGGTTGATTAGTTTTACCAAGAATGGACAAAGAATGGATGTTAAAGGATAGACTATCACATGAATATGAATTTGGAGTAGAGTCTTTCTTGCAATTTGCAATGAAAAATGCAAATGAACCTGACACAATATCTTGCCCATGTACAAAATGTGGTAATCTAAAGAAGAAAAATGTAGAAACTATAAGGGCACATCTGTATTCTAATGGTATAGATTTGACATATCATACATGGATATGGCATGGGGAAAGATCTACGATAAGGAACTCAATGAATGCTAGTGATCGAGTAGGGCAAGTTGGTCAAAAATCTTTTGATGAAGAACCGATAGATATGGTACATGATGCATATGATAGTTATGTTGGGAATCCAACCCAATTCAATAAGCTACTTGAAGATGCAGAGAAACCTTTGTATCCTGGATGCATTAAATTTACGAAGTTATCTGCACTTGTGAAATTATTCAACTTGAAGGCAAAATATAGTTGGAGTGATAAAAGTTTCACTGACCTACTCAGTTTGTTAGGAGAAAGTCTTCCTGATGACAATGAATTGTCTTTATCTTTATACGATTCGAAGAGAAGCTTGTGTACATTAGGGATGAATTACGTGAAAATTCATGCTTTCCCTAATGACTGTATCTTATACCGAAAGGATAATGCCAATTTGATCAGTTGCCCTACTTGCGGGATTTCAAGGTGGAAGTTGGGCCAAAAAAATACGGTAAGGGAAGGAGTGCCTGCGAAGGTCCTGTGGTACTTCTCACCTATTCCTAGATTTCAGAGAATGTTTCGGCACAAGGAGATATCGAAGGATTTGACTTGGCATGCTGATAAAAGACTTCGTGATGGCTACTTACGTCATCCGGCCGATGCGCCATCTTGGAAATTAGTTGATCGCAAGTGGCCTGGGTTTGCTAATGAGTCAAGAAATCTTAGATTGGCCATATCAGCTGACGGGATCAATCCCCATGGTTTGATGAGTTCTGCATACAGTTGTTGGCCAGTTTTAATGATCACTTACAATCTTCCTCCATGGTTGTGTATGAAGAGAAAATTTATGATGCTCACTTTGTTGATTTCTGGTCCCAAACAACCGGGAAATGTTATTGATGTTTACTTAGCACCTCTGATTGATGACTTAAAATGCTTATGTGATACAGGCATTGAAACATATGATGCATATCGACAAGAAACTTTCTCACTTAGAGCTGTATTACTTTGGACGATCAATGACTTTCCTGCATATGGGAACATGTCAGGATGTGTTGTGAAAGGATATCATGCATGTCCTATTTGTGGTGAAGAAACCTATTCAACAAGATTGAAGCATAGTAGGAAAATGTCATATACAGGCCATAGAAGGTTTATATCTGCAACTCATCCTTATCGACGACAAAAGAAGGCATTTAACGGGAACCAAGAATTCAACCTCACACCAAAACCATTGAGTGGCCATGAAGTTTTGGAAAGAGTTGAAATAATTAATTGTCGCTGGGGAAAAATTAAAGGGGTGCTTAAGTCGAACAAGGATGAGATAAAATCTTGCTGGAAAAAGAAATCAATATTCTTTGAACTTGAGTATTGGGAACATCTACATGTTCGACATGTTCTTGATGTGATGCACATTGAAAAAAATGTATGTGAAAGTCTCATTGGTACGTTACTTGACATTCCTGGAAAAACAAAGGATGGAGTAGCCGCGAGATTAGACCTTGTGGAAATGAATGTGCGGACAGATTTAGCACCAAATATGGGGGAGAAGAGAACGTATTTGCCAGCAGCATGTTATACACTTAGTAAGAATGAAAAAAGAAAGATTTTGAATACTTTGGTTGGAATACAAGTCCCTGCATGTTACTCATCCAATGTTAGAAACCTTGTATCGATGAAGGAATTGAGACTTGTTGGCCTTAAGTCACACGATTACCACACTTTAATACAACAATTGCTTCCAGTGGCCATCCGTGGTGTCTTGCCCAAACATGTCAGAGACACTATCACTTGATTGTGTTTCTTCTTCAATGTGGTATGTAATAAAGTGATAGATGTGTCAAAGTTGGATGAAATTCAAAGAGAGATTGTGATGATATTGTGTTTACTTGAAAAGTATTTTCCACCTTCATTTTTTGATATAATGATTCATCTGACTGTTCATCTTGTGCGGGAGGTGAAATTTTGTGGACCGGTTTGGTATAGGTACATGTACCCGTTTGAAAGATACATGAAGATTTTGAAAGGTTATGTGCAAAATCGCAATCGACCTGAAGGTTGTATAGCTGAATGTTATATTGCTGAAGAGGCTATTGAATTTTGCTCAGACTATCTGTCTAGTGTGCACACAATTGGGATCCCATCAAGTCATCGACAAATAGAACTTACGAAGCCTTTATCTGGTGCAGTAGTGCACTCTGCTTGTGACGATGATTTGCAGCAAGCACATCGTTATGTATTGGAAAATGATGTTGAGATTGATCTTTATATCAAGTAATTTCTCTAAATTAATAATATTTTCACGCGCTTTGCTTACATTCTATTGTTTATTTATTTTTAATAATAATTTCATTAGGGAACACATGGAGTATTTGATCGCAAGATTTCCTCATAGGGCTAAATCGAAGAAGTGGTTGCAAGATGAGCATAACCGAACATTTATTATTTGGTTGCGTGATCGTGTAAGTTCCTTATGTATTACGTATTTTCATACATTCTTCGGTTCGATTTACGCAAGACAAATAATTTATCACATATAAAAATATAGGTTGCACATGTAGTTGACCATTCAACACATCAAGTATCAGAAAGATTGAAGTGGATGACGCGCGGACCTAGCAAGCAAGTCTTAAAGTACTCTGGTTATATGATTGATGGGGTTACTTACGCTACAAAAGAGCGTGATGATGTACGAGTTGTTCAGAACTCTGGAGTTAGCTTAGTCGCAAAGACAATGCAAATTGCTAGTGCAAAGGATAAAAATCCTATTGTGACAGATATGATTTTTTATGTAGTCATAGAGGAAATATGGTTACTTGATTACCACAAATTTCAAATTCCAATGTTTAAATGTAAGTGGGTGGACAATAATGGTGGTATCACCATAGATGATCTTGGGTTCACGTTGATAAACCTCAATAGAATTGGATTCAAATCTGACTCTTTCATCTTGGCTAGTCAAGCAAAGCAAGTATTTTACATTGAAGATCCTGAAGATCCTTTATGGAGTGTTGTACTTGCAACACCAAGTAGGGAATATTTCGAATACATAAGGGGTGACGAGTGTGAAGACACTATTCTCCACTATCAATGTTTTAGCAGAGGCATGCCATCAATGGATGTTGACGTAGCAGATGATAATGAACCACCATGCGTTCGTGAAGACTGTGATGGGACTTGGGTTAACAATATTTAACTAATGATTTTATATCTTGCTTTTGACTATTGATTTGTTATCTTGCTTTTGACTATTGATTTGTTACGTTTTGTTTGACTATTGATTTCTTATCTTGTCTTCGTTTTTATCATGTTATTGTTCAGTATATTATATGTTATACTTGTTCCTTTAGTGTTGCAATATAAAAGTTGCATAGATTCTATTTTGTCGAACAGTGGTGCAATGTGTTTTTGAAGTTCTCAATGCTGTAGTTTCCATAGTAAGCATATTATTTTTCAAAATTATGGCTGTAAATTCTGACTATAAATTATGTTAAGTATATCAATTGTTAACTCTATTTTTTTTGTCAACAGATTTGTGGACTTGATGGCATCCAATACAAATTTGGAATCAACAGATACCGAAACCACAAGAAATTCTAGAGGTCGGACACATATGGATAAGCTTGCTAGACAAAGGGTTCAAGGAATTTAAAAGGATGTTACATTCAATAAACTAGGACAACCAATAGGAGAAGCTGCTGTTGAAATGCAAAGTTATATTGGCGTACTTTATCGTGAAAAGATTAGGATTAGTTACAAAAAGTGGAAGCGGGTTCCAAGTGATGTTAAAGAATTGATATGGGAATCGGTTAATGTAAGTAAGTTTTCATGTTTGTACAGCTATATTATTTACATTATATGGTACATTTAATGTTATTAATTTATCTTTTGAACTTATTTCCATTTTTTTATTTACAGTTGATGTACAATGTTGACACAACCTGGAAGAAGGGCTGTTTGAAATCAGCAAATAACAAGTGGCGTCAATACAAAGCTCATCTCACTCGAACATTCATTTTAAGCAAGCTTGACAAGCCAGAAGAGTTGAACGAGCCACCTACTGGCTATGGAATTAGCAAAGATGATTGGAGTTCTTTTGTCATTAGTCGCATGTCAGACGACTTCATTGTAAGATTCTTAATTTATTCTTTCAAAAATAGTCTACCATAATTCATTATTTATATTGAAATTTGATTGCGGACTTTCTGAAATAACTAGAGACTAAGTGATCAACAAAAAGAGAGAAGAATGCAAAATATATACCCTCATAGGCTTGCACGTAAAGGATATGCACGCTTTGCCGAAGAAATAGTAAGCCAACCAATTGAGAATTTTATTTTTTGATGTTTTTAAATATCTTTATTTTATCTGGGATTTTTGTAATTTGATATTCTCTGGAGTTTGATAAGTTACTAATTTCTTGTTGTAGTCTGCTGAATTATGTGATGATGATGAGATCAATAGAGCTATTATTTGGAAGAAAGGACGACTCAACAAAGAAGGGAGATTTGAAGACGATGATTTGACGAAAAGAGTGGATAAGATTGTAAGAAAAATGAAAATAAGTCAACCAATAATTTTATTGCAACTGTACTCATTCAATAAAAAAAATGTTTTAAATATTACAGGATGCTTATATACAAGAAAAAACGGGAGGGTAAGCTGAAAATTGAAGGGGCAAAAGATGGTATACTTACAAAAGCACTTGAGACTGAAGAACATGCTGGGCGTGTGAGAGGCATTGGAGGTCATATCACTCCAACGATCTACTTCAATGGTGGTAGAAACTGGAAGGGTTCTGAGCACAAAAGGGAGTTGATGGAAGCAAAGAAGAAAATTTCAGAACAAGATGCACGTATCAAAAAACTTGAAGCAATTATGTATAAAAGTGGTGCATGTGACATGTCGATCGATGACAAAGGCAGTTGCTCTGTGAAGTTAAATCAAATGCGTGAAAGCGACATGAAACATGATGATGTGGAGCTGAAAATTGTTAGCAAATTTGATGTTTTACAGGTATGAGAGTAGCTGTAGGTAAAGTAATAACAACACAACATAGAGTAAGTAAAATTTATCGAAATGCCTATTTTTTTTAGGGTAAACAAGTTGCATTAACTTTGGAAGGTAGCAAAAATATTGTTGCATATGGTACAGTTGTCTGTGTCAAAGGAGAAGATAAATTGATCCATGGTGTTCCGTTACCCCATAATTGCATACGGGTATCCATTGATGAAGCAGTGGACAAATCAACACCTTTGCCAGTTCCGATTCCTAGTGAATGTGAAACTATTGGTGATGCTGTAGGAACATTTGTGGTTTGGCCAGAACACTTGATAGTGAAATCCAATGAGGTACATGTTATATTCGATGGCAAAATTAAATTGACTAAAAAGTTTCTTATTCATTCTATCTAACACGTTTATATTTGCAATTACTAGAAGGCCGAAAGGAAGACAATTGAACAGCCAATGAAGAAACATCATTTGTCAGCAAGTGTCCCAAGATCATTATATATGCTGTATTGTTATAGTAAGCGTGCTCTTGATGAAGGAAGATACATATCAATGATTTTAGATCATGATGTATTTGGCGATGATTACAAACTTATTCTGCACCTTGACGACATCATTCCTTTGTATCATTTGGACCCAATTTCGGACAATTGTGTAGTTGGCTACATATGGTAAGTGATTTGATTTGAGTTATAAACACAAATATTTTGCAAATATTCTGTTCTACTGTCATTATAATGAACTCGGAATCTTATTTGTTGTAACAGAAAATTTTGTGGTACCACTCTGTCTTGTTTAGTTTTGTATGACTTATGTTTTAAATGCCAGGCATCTTTACAAAAATCTATTGAAAGATCAAAAGATGGAGAAATTCAGATTTGTCAATCCACATAGAATTCCATATGTGTCAAAAAATACACAGGACAAAACAGGTAAGCTTGAAAGGTTGAACCACAATGCAAGTGTTATAGCAGATAGGCTCAGTGGTGCTTCAGTGGATCAATTAGTTTTTGTGCCGTATAATATCGGGTGAGTACGAATTGCAATCTCACTTTCAATGGCTTCATTTCGACAATTTATTGCATTTTATGCACTGATTATGTGTTTCTGCATAGTTTTCATTGGATCCTCGTTGTCATTGAACCTTACAAGGAGGTTATTTATTTGTTGGATTCCCTGTATCATCGTATTCGCGATGAGGACTGGAAATATGTAGTGGAAACGTGAGTTAATATTCTTTTTTATTAAGAATTTAAATTTAGTCAATAAAAAACTCATAATAATTATTGTTATTGTATGAAGGGCCTTGAGATTGTTTAATTCAAACAAGGGAAGGAAAGGCAGAAAAAATGCTTTGTGGGAAGTGGTAAAGGTATGTGTAATTATGTTAAACAGTAACTTAAATGCTTATATTTTTAATTAACCATTTGTTTATAATTACCATAGGCTCCTCGACAACCAGATGCAAAACAATGTGGTTATTATGTGATGAGATTTATGAGACAAATTATTGAAGAAATTTCAACTATCGAGAGAGATTCACTACGATCAATAGTAAAACTATATTGCTTCTTTGAAAATTTATATTGTCGATTTCAACCTTTTTTCAAAATTCAGTAATTATTGTTTTTTTTAGTAACATAATTTGTATGTGTGACACAGTTCACAAAATCGGAGTACTCTCGGGAAGAAATCGATGAGGTGCGTTCTGAGTTGGCAGAATGTATATAGTATCACATTTATGAGTAGGTATGGAACGCTTCCCTCCATAATTCTATGTTTCTCTTTTATTTCACAATTGTTTGATATAAGTGAATGAACATTTGCAAAGTTTAAAAATTATAAATCCTCCATTTCCAGGGAATTGATGTTGTTGTGCTGTTGAGACATTTCAGATATTTTTGTTGGTAAGTACTAAATAACTGCATCTTCAGTCCTTTGTCGAGGACATACCACGTCTATGTGTACATATGGTGTGATGATTGATAGATTTTATTTGGAATGATCGAGCTTGGCTGGCTCTGCATGCGATTTGTTTTATGTTTGAATCGATGGACTTCATTTTCGAGTATACAGTTGTTATGTTGTTTTGATTTTTTTCGGGATGTCCTATTTATGGGGAGGTCATGCCGAAATTTCTAGAAAAGTAAATCAAAATATTTATACCATTATGAAATCCTTCTTTATGTTCCTGAATTAAAACCTAACCAAATATGTTTGATATATCCCTTTTGATAATGATTTGATGCTTTTACCTGGGGACTTCATTTTCGAGTATACAGTTGTTATGTTGTTTTCGTTAGCAACCGCGAGATGGTGCATGGAAATCTATGTGTTTTTGTTTTTGCATCAGCTGTTTTTGTTTTGTTTTTGAGCTCAGCTAAATATTCGAAAAAATATAACCATGGTTTTTGTTTTTGAAAACAGGATAGGTTCGAAATGATAAACACTTTGCAGCTTCGGTAGACGGAGAAAGAAAGCTTGATAAAAATATGCACCTTTAGTTATATCTAGTGTTTTTGGTGTTGTAGACTTATTTTCGATCAAATATTATGGATTATGGTACGTTGATGTGGGCACAATTTATGTTTTACTTTTGGGCTGAATTGTTTGAGGATGATTGTATGCTTTTAGTTTTTATTAGTTTTAATTTCAGGATTTTTTAATTTGTGTTTTTATATAATTATTAATTAATTAGTTCATTTTATATAAAATGTGAAAGATAATAGTTTTTACAAATTTAACGACAACAATTATAAAATAATGCATGAATTATGTATAAAATGGATAAAAATAACTTACAACAACGGTTTTTATTCGTCACATAAATGTTGTTGTAAAACACAAACAACAACGTTTTTTATCCATTGTCAAAATGTTGTTGTAAATTCAGAACAAAAACGGTTTTAATTTGTTGCAAAAACGTTTTTGTAGCTCATATAACACAATGGTTTGTAAGCGTTGTACAACCGTTGTTGTATTTCATATTACACAACATTTTAAAAACAATGCAAAACCATTGTCTTTGTTATCTAAGACAACGGATTTTATCCGTTGTCGTTTCCCTGCTTTTTAATAACACTGCTTACAACATCAGTTTTTCACCATAAAACACAACGGATAACATCCGTTGTCATTTAGCGTTTTTCTACTAGTGTTTGGAGAGACTTCCGCGCTTGGATTGAAGATTTGAAGTTTTTCAGGCATCGTTCTTCGCGTTTTTCGTCAATTCTCGTATTTCTAATTCAGTTTTCATCTTCTAAACTTTGCTTTTGTTATTTTCAATCATGAATTTTAGTAGCTAAACTTTAATATTTGTTGGGATTTAAGGGGAGCCTACCCAAAACTTTGAATTGAATTAATTTATGTTCGATTGTTGCGTTATTCTTGATCATACTATTGTGTAATTGTGTTGTTAGATCGTAGCTAACTTTAACAACGTTTTTATATTGCGAGTGAGTTCGATAGAATAACTTGTGATATGAACGAGTAGTATAATCCGTGGATCTACAATATACATAGATATATGAAATTGGATACACGCCGATAGTCATAGTCCTTAGGGTCGAAAACTAGGGGATTTCGTAAATCGAAATGTGATTCTCTCTTGATAAATAATTAAAGACATTTAATTACTTCATTGAGTCTAATTAGTTTGGCATAGCTCGAGAGAGAGTGTTCAATTAAATAGGAAATCCTGTCGGAGGCATACAATTACTATCGAACGAATTAATTAATTATCGAGGGGTAGGTGAACCGATATTCCCAACAAATTCATTTCTTATTGAATTTTACTCTACATTTTAGATATTAATTCTCATTCGTTATTCATTGAATTGTTTTATTTGCACATTTATTTGAGCATAGTAGTGTTAAAACAATCAAATCCATTTTCGTCGCTAAATGTTAAATAACTGAAAATAACAATTGTTAAATACAATCTTCATTGGAACGATACTCGTACTCGCGTACACTATACTATTACTTGATATCGTGCACTTGCGATAAATTTTGAGCATACAAAACCATATTTTTATTGGGGATTTTACTGTGCAAGTTTTGCTCGATCATGTTTTTGGCGCCGTTGCCGGGGACTGTTAATCTACAATTTTATTTTTAGTCATTTTCTTTAGCGTTATTTTATTTTTCTTTAGCTAACAATCCATATTTTATTCCAGATATCTTGTCTAGTGCATGCCAAAGTCACTTGACGTGGAGCTTGAGTTTGATCCTGAAATCGAAAGAACTTTCCGCAGGAGAAGATAGCAGCAGAGACTAAAAGAACTGATGGAGAGGCAGATGAATGATCAAGAGAAGGAACGTCGTGAAGATAGACATGTGGAGATACCGCGCCACATACCAATGTTGGAGTATGCCCAACCTTCTTTGTAGGGTGCACGCCCTAGCATTGTGAGGCCTATCGTGCGGGCAAATCACTTTGAAATCAAGTCATCCATAATCCAGATGATTCAGAACACAGTCCAATTTGGAGGAACTGCAATAGATGACCCAAACACGAACATCGTGGATGTTTTTGAAATTTGCGATACTTTTAAATTCAATGGAGTTTCTGATGATACTGTTAGGTTGCGTTTATTTCCTTTCTCCTTACGTGATAAAGCTAAAGCGTGATTAAATTGTTTGCCTGTAGGTTCGATCACTACATGGGAGGACATGGCGAAAGCATTTCTCATGAAATACTTCTCTCCCTCCAAGACCATGAAGCTGCGGGCAGACATTACAACATTTGCTCAATTCGATCAGGAATCTCTATATGAGGCATGGGAACGCTTCAAGGATCTACTACGAAGATGTCCACATCACGAGTTACCACTTGGGTTAGTCGTTCAAACATTTTATTATGGTTTGCTTACTCATAACCGTACTATAATAGATGCTGCTGCTTGTGGAAACCTGTTGAGAAAAACCGCGGAGGAAGGATATGAATTGTTAGAGGAAATGGCTGCTAGAAGCTATCAACCTAAATCTGAAAGAAACAACCAGCGGAAGAGTGCAGGAGTTCACCAGGTAAATGATTTTTCTGCTATTACTGCACAACTTGATGTTTTAAATAGGAAACTAGACAGCTAGACAGCTTGAATGTGGGTGGCACGACGATGCGTCTTCAAGAGATATTCTGTGAAAAGTGTTGAGGGGAACACTATGCGAAGGACTGTCAAGATGACAATCCATTCTATGTGCAAAATGACGCACCAGTGAATCAAGTGAGAGTCCAAAACCGCCCAAGGAATGACCCTTATTCGAACACATACAATCCTGGGTGGAGGCCACATCCCAACTTCTCATGGGGCGGTCAAAACAGTCAGAATAGACAGCAAGGAGGACAACAATATGGGAAACAACCGATGTACAGATCTGATCCTCCTAGAGAAGAAAAGTCCAAATTGGAGAATATGATGTCTAAGTTTATTTCATCCACTGAAACTGGACTTCAAAACCAAGATGCATCGATAAAAGGGCTCGAGAATCAAATTGGACAGTTGGCAAAGATGATAGCAAGTAGAGAGCCGGGCACCTTTTTAAGTAATACCGAGACTAATCCAAAAGAGCAAGTGAAGGCCAATGAGTTGAAGAGTGGGAAAATTTTGGAGTCAAAGGGAAAAGAAAAAATTCAAATACCGGATTAACTGACTGAGACATCCAAAGGTAAGTCTTCTAACTCTACACCAGCACGCACTGCACAACCTAAAATTGTTATACCTCCTCCTTTTCCTGCAGCATTGAAAAAAGCAAAACTAGATGCACAATTCGGTAAGTTTCTTGAAGTATTTAAAAAATTGCATATCAATATTCCCTTCGCCGATGCTTTAATGCAAATGCCTAGTTATGCTAAATTTTTGAAGAACATTTTAGCTAATAAGAGGAAGTTTGAGGATCACATGACAGTGAACTTAACTGAAAATTGCTCCGCTTTGGTGCAAAACAAAATCCCACCGAAACTAAAAGACCTAGGGAGTTTCCCTATTCCTTGCATGATTGGTGATGTTGTTTTTCATAAAGCGTTATGTGATCTTGGTGCAAGTATTAATCTTATGCCATTGTCTGTGTTTAGGAAACTTGGGTTGGGAGATCCTAAGCCGACGAGGATGTCCTTGCAACTGACTGACAGATCTGTCACGTACCCCCGCGCAGTGATTGAGGATGTGCTAGTTAAAGTGGACAAATTCATTTTTCCTAAGGATTTCGTGGTTCTCGACATGGAGGAGGATACAGAGATGCCTCTAATTTTGGGGAGACCGTTCCTTGCAACTGGAAAGGCACTGATTGATGTGCAAGAAGGTAAGTTGAGATTGAGAGTGGGCGAGGAAGAGATTACTTTTGATGTTTTTAATGCACTTAAGCACACACTGCACTCTGATAGTTGTTTTAGAATTCGTTCCTTTGACTCTTTTGTGTCTCACTATGTGCAGGATGCTCTTAGGGACCCTTTGCAAGCCACTATCACTACTGAATTGGGAGAAGAGGAATTGGATGAAGAAAAAGCTGAAATAGTGGCACACTTTAATGCCAACCATCCATGGAGAAAGCCAATGATGATGCGACTGGAGGATCTTGGAGAACGAAGAGATTTGACTCCTCAAAGATCAAGCATCGAGGAGCCACCAACACTTGAGCTAAAGCCGTTGCCTCCACACCTAAAGTACGTTTACTTAGGTGAGAATAACACTTTACCTGTCATTATTTCTGCTGCTTTGTCAGATGTGATGGAAGGCAAACTGTTGGAGGTTCTGAAAGCGGACAAGGGTGCATTTGCGTGGAAGGTGGCGGATATCAAAGGGATCAATCCATCAGTCTGCATGCACAAGATATTGATGGAAGACAAGTACTCACCTCTTGTGCAACCTCAGAGAAGATTGAATCCAAAGATGCAAGAGGTAGTAAAGGCAGAAACGATTAAGCTTCTCGATGCAGGTATTATCTATCCTATATCTGATAGTGCATGGGTAAGTCCGGTTCAGTGTGTGCCACAAAAGGGTGGGATTACTGTGATTACAAATGATAATAATGAACTAATACCCACCAGGACTGTTACGGGATGACGTGTGTGAATTGATTATAGGAAATTGAATGATGCCACCCGAAAAGACCACTTTCCCCTTCCTTTTATTGATCTAATGCTTGAGAGGTTAGCGGGTCATGAGTTTTATTGTTTTCTAGATTGGTATTCGGGGTATAATCAAATCATCATTGCACCTGAGGACCAAAAGAAAACAACTTTCACTTGTCCTTATGGAACTTTTGCTTTTCGCCGCATGCCGTTTGGTCTTTGTAATGCCCCTGCCACATTTCAACATTGCATGACCGCTATATTCCATGATATGATAGAAACTTTTCTTGAAATTTTTATGGATGACTTGTCTATTTTCGGCCCTTCTTTTGATGACTGTTTGCAGAACTTGAAGGTGGTGTTGTTGAGATGTGAGGAGACGAATTTGGTGCTAAATTGGGAAAAGTGCCATTTCATGGTACAAGAGGGAATTTTCCTAGGGCACAAGATTTTGGAGCACGGAATAGAGGTGGATAAGGCGAAAGTTGAAGTTATCAAGAACTTACCACCTCCGACGTCCATAAAGGGAGTTAGAAGTTTTCTAGGCCACGTCGGTTTTTATCGGCGTTTTATAAAAGATTTTTCAAAAATTGCCAAACCTCTATCTTCCTTACTTATGAAAGATGTGCCATTTGATTTCAATTCTGACTGTTTACAGGAATATGAGAATTTGAAGGAGCGCTTGGTGACGGCTCCTGTCTTGGTAGCACCGGATTGGGATCTACCTTTCGAGATCATGTGCGATGCCAGTGACACTGCAGTGGGGGCCGTACTTGGCCAGCGGCAAAACAAGGTATTTCATACAATTTATTATGCAAGTAAGACCTTAGATGAAGCTCAATTGAATTATGCAACAACTGAAAAGGAATTACTTGCAGTAGTATTTGCACTTGACAAATTTCATTCATACCTTGTTTTGTCCAAAGTAATTGTATTCACTGATCATTCTGCCCTTAAATACTTACTTGCTAAAAAAGTTGCAAAGCCACGCTTACTTCGGTGGATTTTATTATTGCAAGAGTTTGACATAGAAATCAAAGACAAGAAAGGTGTTGAGAATGTGGTAGGAGATCACTTGTCTAGATTAGAATTTATTTGTGATGATTCTGTCGATCATGCTATCCATGATTGGTTCCCTGATGAGCAACTATTTGAGGTGAGAAATTGTCCATGGTATGCAAATATCGCTAACTTTCTTGTCACAGGCACAACTCCACCAAACCTATCGTTTCACCAACGAAATAAATTCTTTTCTGACGTGAAATACTATTTTTGGGAGGAACCGTTTTTGTTCAAAATTTGTGCAGATTCCATGATAAGAAGGTGCGTTGCAGAGGAAGAGTTCGATCAAATTCTCAACCATTGCCATGACCGTGAGGTAGGTGGTCATTTCGGACCAACAAGGACGGTATCCAAGGTACTTGAATGTGGCTTTTATTGTCCAACCCTCTTTAAAGATGCTCGTTCTTATGTGCTACATTGTGATAAATGCCAGCGGTCAGGTAACATCTCTAACCGTCATGAAATGCCTTTAAATAATATCATTGAGTGTGAGGTTTTTGATGTGTGGGGGATAGACTTCATGGGACCGTTTCCCAGTTTTTTCACGAAAAAATACATCTTGGTTGCGGTGGATTATGTGTCTAACTGGGTAGAGGCGGAAGCATACGCCACTAATGATGCTCAAGTGGTCCTAAATTTTTTAAAGAAAAACATTTTTAACCGATTTGGAACACCATGAGCAATCATTAGTGATGGTGGCACGCATTTTTGCAACAAACTATTTGAAAAACTTTTGAGCAAATATGGTGTCACACATAAGATCTCTACCCCCTATCACCCCCAGACGAGTGGTCAAGTGGAAGTGTCGAACCGAGAGATAAAGCGAATTTTGGAGAAAGTGATAGGTGTCAGTAGGAAAGATTAGTCGGTGAGGTTAGATGATGCCCCTTGGGCATATAGGATTGCTTTTAAAACACCTATGGGCACTACACCGTATAGGCTTTTGTTTGGTAAAGCATGTCATCTACCTGTAGAGTTGGAGCATCGCACATACTGGGCCACAAAAGCACTGAACTTTAATTTTACTGATGCAAGTGAACAACGTTTGCTTCAATTGGATCAGTTAGAAGAGTTCCGAAATCTGGCATATGATCTAGCCATGTCATACAAAAAAAAGACGAAGAAAGCTAATGATAAGCGGATCATTGAAAGAGAATTCAAAGAAGGACAAAGTGGTCTGCTCTACAACTCCCGGTTGCGACTGTTTCCCGGAAAATTGAAGTCGCGATGGTCTGGTCCATTCGTGATCTCGAAAGTTTATCCATCGGGAGCTGTAGAATTGAAAGATGGGAAGGATGAGACATTTACGGTCAATGCCCAGCGCCTGAAGCACTACATGGGTGGCACAGTTGAGCCACAACTTCGAATCACCCGGTTCCAAGACAATTCAAACTGAGACCGGCCGACAGTCTTGCTCTCGACTGTAAATTGAGAACTTACTTTTCTTTCCCTTCTCTTGAATTCTAATTTGACTTTTATTTCCTGTCATTATCTTTTATTTTCTTTTATTGTTGTTTTGTTTTTTTATTAAAAAAAAAAACAACAACGAAATGTCCAGAGAGGTCGGCGCTCGAGCGGTATTCTTTTACCGCTCGAGCGCGAACATTTGCCCCAAGAATTTTTTCTAGAGAGGCTGGCGCTCAAGCGGTAGTTTTTTACCGCTCGAGCGCGCCTGCTTTAAAAACGCGAGAACCCTTCTTTCCCTTCACATTCTGCGAAAAATCCCTCCCCAAATCCCTAACTCCTCTCACCCCCGTTTTCGATTTTCTTGTGCAGGTTGTCAATTCATCCTCCAATCCTCGGCAAGGTGGAACTTCTTCGTAGGGACACAAGAATATTCCATCACTCGGGTCTTCTTCTCCGGTCACCATCTCCATCTTCACACATTATGGCTCCCAAGAAACAAAGTGGTAACCCCGGCTCCTCTACTTCATCTTCCGCCTTTGATAGACATCGTTTTGTTACTATGGAGGCTAGGGCTAGATACGATCATGCCAAAATTCACCGAAACCCTATAGCCGAGAGGGGAGTCCGGAGACAGTTTGAGGATAGACACTTGGGTATTCTTATCGATTTGGAAAGGCGTGAATGGGAACAATTCGGTAATCAACCTAAGGCGACGGTAGTCTCAGTGATTCGCGAATTCTATGCCAATGCGGCGGAGGGGAGAGATGGTATGGTTTTTGTTAGGGGTAGACATGTACCATATGACTCGGTTACGATCAATGCACTGTTAGAGACAACGGAAGTTGACGAATCTCACTTCCAGACATTAGTCGCCAACCCAAATTATGATACTATTCTAGCAACATTGTGCCATCCGGACGCGATGTGGAAACCATTGGGCGGCTCGACAAGCTGTTTTGACGAGAAATATTTGAAATCTGGAGTTGCCCTTTGGTATTTATTTGTGGCTCGGAGGATGATGTCGGTCTCGCATAAGAGCGAGGTACAGAAAGAGCGGGCGGTGCTGCTTTATGCTTTGACCGAGGGATACGACATCAATGTGGGAAAACTTATAAATTCGCAAATCACACTGAGCGCCCACAACAGTCATGTCGGCTTGTTCTTTCCCACCATCATCTCTGAATTGTGTGCTAGAGCGGGAGTTGTATTTCGCGATGATGAGGAGTGGTTGCAGTCTATGAAGCCTATTTGTGTGGACGACCTCCAGCGGAAACGTGCTAAACGAATCAGTGAATTCCCCCCTCAGGAGGAGGAAGCTGGCGGATCAAGCACTGCCGTCCCACGACGTCTACCACAACAACCCCGGAGGCGACCCCAAAATGAAAAAATCGATGAAACCCTCGCCTTCATGACGCATCAAAATCTGATCAACTCGTACCTCATTGACCATGCAGCTCAAATGGACTCCATGATGCGCGCTTTGCTCATACACGGGGGAATTGACCCAGGCACCTTCCCACCGACTATGCAACCCCCTCCCCCGTTCCATTTTCAGTACGATTACCAGCAGTAGGGGGACGCTGCTGGAGTGCCACCACCTGAGCACGACGACGACGAGTCTTGACTAGGGTAGTTTACTGTTTCCCCTTCTTTGCACTTTTATTTCTTTACCGCTTTCTGTCTTCTTTCTTATCATTGTTTCAGTCTAGCATGTTTTAAGCTTTCATTTTTATTAGTCTGCATTTGTTTTTGCATTTCTGTGTTTTGAGTCTTTTGTGCAATGGGGACATTGCACACGTCTAGTATGAGGGGGTCGTCGTACGTCTTCTTATTTTTTTGCATTCGTATTTGTCTTGCATGAGTGTCAATGATGGTGAACTAGTAAATTGGTAGCCGATGATGATTGTGGGATGAATGAACTGCATGTTACTTAGTCTTATCACTCGTTATGAATACCCCAGTGAATTGAAAATTTCCATATGCGCACATAGTGGGTGTTATTAGGAGTGTAAACGACAGTCGAGTTTAGGAATCTGTGGGAGAAACTGGAAAAACATGAGATGCAAGTCGAACTTGAGTGAATTTTTGTTGACAGTCGTGACCGACCAGTGACATGAAATAGAGTAGATCACTTGAGTCCACCGGAATAACTTTCGTCCAAATTGTGCATAACACCTCAAGAGTTATCCCTAAGCCAAATAAACAAACGTTCCATATACTCAAAACCTGGGGAGTACACTTGAGAAAATTATGCACTAAAAAAAAAAAGTGTTGTGAATGAAAAAAAAGGGGATGTAAGGTGTGGGGGGAGCCAAAAAGGGATGAAATCCTATCCCAAGGCTAAATAGATGGAGATGTAAGGCGTTGAGGAATGTCAGATAAAAATTCTGACAAGTGCATAACAAAAATGATCAGTGTACGTCCCATCTTTTTGAGCCGTTTGAAACCTCATGATATTGAATCCCTATTTCTTGTTGTACAACCTTGAAATTTTACCGCTTTGTGTTCACTTGTTGGTCACAACTAGAAACAGAACTCAGGATAGGGAAACTTGCATTGAACTGTTGATTTGGTGAACTCGCATGATTTGCGAATAAAACTGTCTGAAGCACGAGCTAGTGAGACCCACAGCACACACACGGCCACACTTTCTGGTCAAATCAAAATGCTATAAGGTGCTTTAAAATGGGTATTGATGAATGTTGGGATTTGACTAATTGGATGTGGTTCACAAACCCGCTGAGGCAGGAGATGTCAGTTTGCTACTTCACCATCAGTTTCGTTATTTTAATTCTTTCGTTTTGTGTTTGTTTCGTATTTTGGTTGTGGTTTGTAACCTATTTTGCTTGAGGGCAAGCAAAAGGTTAGTATGAGGGGGTTGATAGGTGTGGTTTTTACGCACTTTATTGCATTAGTTTTAGTTGTGTTTGCATTGTGCATGCATGAATTTCATTTACTTTTTGTTTATTTTAGAGTAATCATTTGCATATCATCATGTCTCACTGTTCGGTGATGAATTTGCAGGAAAAATGATCGGAAAACAAGAAATGGAGCAAAGTGTACAAAATAGAAGGCAATGGACAGAATGAGCGGCGCCCGAGCGGTAATTTTCCACCGCCCGGGCGCGAAAGATGAACAGCTGCATAACTTGACAGAACGGTCAGCGCTCGGGCGGTACTTTTCTACCGCCCGGGCGCGAGAGATATCTTACGAAGGCCAAATTACAGAAGAGTCGGCGCTCGAGCGGTACTTTTCTACCGCCCGAGTACGAATGCCGCACATCCCAAGCAAGTTTACAGAAGGTGTGGCGCTCGAGCGGTACTTTTCTACCGCCCGAGCGCCACCTATTTTTGGAAAAATATCATGTGCGGTTCCTTGCCTTATTGGAGGGAGATGACTGATATGGAAGGGGATTGGACGACTTTTGAAGGGGGATTCTGTAATGCCCAAGAATTTGATTAACGTAATCTGAGATGATTAACGTAATATGAGATGATTTATCGACGATGAACGGATGTGAGTATAGTTGGACCACTCCGAGACCAGATTGGTTAACACATATGAATTATGTGATTTTCGGGCAGAATTGTTGGCGCCCGAGCGGTAGAAAGAGACCGCCCGAGCGCCAATGTCCAGCAAGAGTGAGTCTCGGACAGAAGGTGTGGCGCCCGAGCGGTAGAATACTACCGCTCGAGCGCCAATGGAGGAGCATCCGGACAGAGAGTCTCGCACCCGGGCGGCAGATTTTCACCGCCCGAGCGCCGAGCTCGCGCCCGAGCGTTACTTTCTTACCGCTCGAGCGCGAGACGTGGCATAACCAAGTTGAGCCACTCGGCCTCTTGCATGTGTGGGGATGTATATATATATATATATATATATATATATATATATATATATATATATATACATGCACGAATTCATTTAGAATTCAGAGAAGAAATCCGAAAAAGGGTCGAGACTTTGGGAAAGAAAATCCTTACGCCTTTTCTGAGAAATCCGCCCGTCCGATTTTGAATCCGACTTCTGTATTGAGTTCCTATCGACGTAGGCTACGACTGGACGTAAGTTTTGCTACGTTTTAACATGTTCTGAAATTATGGTATTGTCAGAATCTGATATGATTCATATATGATGTTCTTGGCATGTTAGACATCGTATAATCGAAACCGGACTAAAGAACAGATACCATATGGAATTGTTATGATTTTCAGAGTTGATATGATATCAGAGTTGAGTTGTTATTGATTATGAGATGTTGGGATTGATATCTGACTGATATGGTAGTACTGGATATATTGAAATTATGACGTTATGTTGTTGAAACAGAATTTGGTAGAATTCTGATTATATCCAATGTTGATTGAGTGGTGTATTGATATCGTACCCTCGATATTGTTATTGTCAGATTGAGTTATTGACAGGCTTGGGGTTCGAGACTTCGACAGCGTCAGAATAGCAGAAAGAAAGGTATAAATTAATGTTGTGTTGGGATTGCACAACTCGAGTAAGGTTTGACTCGAGTCTCCCTAAATCACATACTTAGTTATTACATTGATATTTGTAATTGTTGAGATTGATGTTTGTAGTCTATTGATTTACAGCAACTGCATGTATTGACTGCTGAATTGTTTAGTCATTGGCTGAGTTTCCTAGTCACCGACTGATTCGTCTAGCTATCGGCTGTTTCGCCTAGCTATTGGCTGATTTGCTTATTTATTGACTGATTCATCTATCTATTGACTGATTCGTCTAGCTATCGGCTGTTTCGCCTAGCTATTGGCTGATTCGCTTAAATCTTGACTGAGTCGTCAATTCTGTGGCTGTTTCGCCCAGACATCGGGATCCCTAGGTTAGAGTTGAGTCGAGTCTGAGACGACGCGTTGTTTGAGTCTGAGTGTGATTCATTACTTGTTATTGATTTATGTTTCTGATTTGATACATGTTATGAATGTTAATTATATGCTTTTATATATGTTTTTATATGATTGCATGTTTACATTGTTTATACTGGGAGTTATTCTCACCGGAGTTATCCGGCTGTTGTCTTGTTTGTATGTGTGCATGACAACAGGTGAAGCAGGTTCAGGGTCACAGAGGTGAAGAAAGATCGAGATTAGCGTGGTGATTCCGGACTTGGACATAGATAGGTTTTATTACTTGATTGTAGTAGTTGAACCTAGTTGAATACTTGTAGATCATACAGGATGTGTATGTTTATGTTTAATATGTAATTTGAATGGAATTACATTACGTTTCCGCTTTGTATATTAAAAGAAAAAAATTTTAGACCCTGTTTATAATTGATTAATTAGTCTCAATGATGATTAAGAGCTTGATTAGCGTCCGGGTCCCAACAACAGGTGGTATCAGAGCTGTAGGTACTAGAACTGTAGATTCTTGAGATTGAGATAGAAGAGGCTAGTGAGCGGGGTAGATTGAGGTATTCTTTCCTGCTTTTGAATGCTAGCATGTTGTACAGCTTTATATAATACATGTTACCTGATTTATCTGATTTGATTTGTAATCTGTATTATTGGGAACGAATCTGAATTGATTCTCGATCAGCAGTAAGATGATCGGGAGGGAGATTGAATTGAAACAGATGTGTTGGATTGGGTCACTAATCCTTTTGAGTTTCAGATATGACTCCTAGACGAATTCCAGAACAGGGTAGTACATCGAATCCGCCAATGGATGTAACACCGACTCCAATGGAAACCTTGCTGAAGAGGTTTCAATCATTCAAACCAACCACTCTGAAAGGTACTGAGACATCAGTTGAGTGTGAGAGTTGGCTGAATGATATCGAAAAGCTGTTTGAATTGCTGGAGTATAGCGATGAGCGCCGAATTAAGTTGATTGGGAACCAGTTGCATGATGTTGCAAAGAGCTGGTGGAGTACGATGAAGAGGGCCTTGGAGCAGCGATGTACGACTATTACTTGGGATGTATTTAAAACTGAATTTTATCAGAGATTTTTCCCAGTGTCGTACAGGAAAGACAAGGGGGCAGAGTTTGCCAATTTGAGACAGGGTCAGCTGAACATTGAAGAATACGTGACCAAGTTCTCTACCTTGTTGAAGTTTGCTCCACATGTGGCTGATAATGATGAAGCCGTGGCTGATCAGTTCATCAATGGCTTGAATCCTGATATCTTTACATTGGTGAACACAGGGCGACCAAATAACTTTGTTGATGCCATGAATAGAGCAAAGGGCGCTGAAGCAGGCCTGATAAGGCAGAGAGGAGCTGCATTTGTTTCTCAAGAGTGGAGACCACCGCAACCACCTCCCAGATTTGAGAGTGATAGTAGTGGTGGAAAGAAAGACTTTCTGAAGGCTAGAGGAAAGCAGTTTAAGAAGTCTGGCGGCAGTTCTTCTAGTTCCAGTGGTCCCCAACAGAGTTATACCGGGGCTTACTGTGGAAATTGTGGAGGGAGACATTCCACTGAACAGTGCCAAGGAGTACTTGGTAGCTGCCATTTCTGCAAACAACAGGGACATTTTTCCAGAGTGTGTCCACAGAAAGGTTCTCAAAGATTTCAGGGAACCGAATCATCTGGATCAGTAGCACAGTGGAGTAGACAATCAGCTGCTGTTCCTTCATTTCAGCCAGCACCATCTCAGTCACAGCAGAGGCCAGGAGGAAGCCAGATAGTCGGCCAGCCTCCTAGACTGCAGGCCAGATTATTCGCTTTGACCGAGGAGCAGGCTGAGGAAGCACCAGATGAGTGATGTTGCAGGTAACGATTCTTGATATAGTTATCCTGCTTTTTTACTGATAGATGCGGGTGCTTCACCTATATTTATTTCTGAATGATTTGCATTGAGTTATGCATTGCCTGTTGAGTCTTTATTTACTGTAGTGTATACCCTTGCTCCGTTGGGGAGAGTTTGTATAGCAGTGAATTCTGTAAAATATGGTATACTACCGTAAGATGAGAATGAGATTGAGTTAGAGCATGTGGTAGCTGGTATTGTACCGGTGTTGTCTGAGTTTGGGACTGCATTACTGATATTGATATGCTGATCAAGTACAGAGCTACCCTAGATTAGTTCCAGAAGATGGTGAGAATCGGATCTGAGATGACCAATTAATGAATATTGTACGATAAGGATTCTAGATTGAGAGTTCCTTTGATAATTCGTACTAGCTATGACTCGATTATTACAGAAAGGAGCAGATGGACTCCTTATGTATTCAGTTGATTGACTGAAGTTGAGTATATCATAGGTTGATTTACCAATGATATGAAAGTTATTGATGTTTTTCCCCGATAAGATTTCAGATTTGATTTCAGGCAGGGAGATTGATTTTAGCCTTGATTGGATATCAAAAACAGTTGAAATGGTGAATCCTGATTGAGACAGATGGCATTCAGGATGTGTTATATCCAAGGATGATGTTTCTGTTGATTTTAGCAGAAATAAACTGTAATTACTTGGCTGTAGTAGATATCAGTGTCAGATATTTGCGATTGTATGAGTTTATCGGATCAGTACTGATTAGTGATGTCTTGAATTTGACTGAATATTATTGTTATTCTGAATTCGGGTTTGAATCAGATCGAAGACAGTGTTGGTGGAAACAAATGAAAGCTGTTATAGCTGAATTTGTAGCCAAATGTCTGAATTGTCAATAGGTGGAAGCTGAGAGAAAGAAAACAGGAGGATTAGTACAGAGTTTGTCTATTCCTGAAAGGAAATGAGATCACATTTCCATAGATTTGTAATGAAATTACTGAGATCCTCCCGGAGTCGTGATGCGATTTGGGTTGTGACTGACAGATTGACCAAATCCGCATGCTTTATTCCGTACTAGATGACGTACAGTTATGATTAGATGACTGAGATTTATGTCAGATGAATGATCAGACTGCATAGAGTGCCAAGGTCGATTGTTTTAAACCATGATTTTCGGTTTACATCATACTTCTGGCAGAGTTTGCAGTAGGCTCTAGGTACGAAATGATATCTTAGTACCACATATCATCCATAGACCGATGGATAGTCTGAGTAGACGATCCAGACAGTGGAGGATATACTGAGAACAGTAGTGCTTGATTTTAGCGCTAGCTGGCAAGATACACTGCCACTTTGTGAGTTTTCGTACAACAATAGCTATCAGACGAGTATTGAAATGGCTTCTTTCAAAACGTTGTACGGAAAGAAATGGTGATTTCCTCTTTATTGAGATGAGAACTATCTTTATTGATGCTTCATATGAGGATTCAGTGAAGTCGTCAGGGCATAGAAGAAGATACTTGAGAAATAGAGTCAGACATGAGACAAAGATTCCCCGAGTTATTTAACTGATGTGAGTTTTCTATTCAGTTTTGTGATATACCTTCTTATTGATACGATTG